>NC_068451.1:2953600-3303967 GCF_023373465.1 Oncorhynchus keta
CTTTGAAGAACTTCTGATGTTTTCAATGAGGAGACTCTAAGTTAGATAGCAAATGTTCAGTTTTCCTGAAAGATTAGTTGTGCAGGAGAAATCGGTCAGTTTTCTGCGTCATGTTTGGCTACCAAAAAAAAACGAAAATTCATTCATCCAAACGCCAAACTTTCTTCCACATTAACTCCATAATATCGACTGAAACATGGTAAATGTTGTTTAGAATCAATCCTCAATGTGTTTTTCACATATCTCTTCATGATATATCATTCCTGGAAGTCTCCTCTCTGTCTCAATCACATGGATGAATGCGAGCAGCTTGGAGATTACGCAACAATTTCAACAAAGGACACTGGGTGGACCCCTGGTAAATGTAGTCTCTTATGGCGAATCTTCCAATGATATGCCTACAAATACGTCACAATGCTGCAGACAACTTGGAGAAACGATAGAAAGGGCAGGCTAATTCGTGGCGCTTTCACAGCCATATAAGGAGACAATGGAAAACAGAGCCTCAAAAATCCTGCCCTTTTTCTGTTTGAAGTTGCATATTGGTTTTGCCTGTAAGATGGGGCACCCACAGACAATATCTTTGCAGTTTTGAAAACGTCAGAGTGTTTTCTTTCCAAAGCTGGCAATTATATGCATAGTCGAGCATCTTTTTGTGACAAAATATTGCGCTTAAAACGGGCACGTTTTTTTAATCCAATAATGAAATAGCGCCCCCCTAGCTTCAACTGGTTAAGGACAACAAAGTCAAGGTATTGGAGTGGTCATCACAAAGCCCTGACCTCAATCCGATAGAAAATTGTGGGCAGAACTGAAAAAGCGTGTGCGAGCAAGGAGGCCTACAAACCTGACTCAGTTACACCAGCTTTGTCAGGAGGAATGGGCCAAAATTCACCCAACTTATTGTGGGAGGCTTGTGGAAGGCTACCCGAAACGTTTGACCCAAGTTAAGCAATTTAAAGACAATGCTACCAAATACTAATTGAGTGTATGTAAACCATATCAATATATTTGTCAATGTTATTCTCGAAGGCTACCCAGAACATATTCCAGTCCACGTCATCAACACAATCGTGAAATGTGGATTCCGATTGGTCAGACCAGCATTGAATAGTCCTTAGCACGGGTTCTTCCTGTTTGAGTTTCTGCCTATAGGAAGGAAGGAGCAAAACAAATGGAATCATGATCAAATTTGCCAAAGGGAGGGCGAGGGAGGGCCTTGTAGTCATCCCGGAAGTTTGAGTGGCAGTGGTCGAGTGTTTTAGCAGTGCGAGTACTGCAGTCAATATGTTGATAGAACTTCGACAGCGTTTTCCTCATATTTTCTTTGTTAAAATCCACAGCTACAATAAATGTGGTCTCAGGAAATGTGGTTTCCAGTTTGCATAAAATCCAGTGAAGTTCTTTGAGGGCTGTCGTGGTATCGGTTTGAGGGGGAATATACACTGCTGTGACTATAACCGAAATGAACTGAGAACCCAACTGGTTGCACGGACTCAGACAGTATATCCCGAGAGAGCCATGTTTCAGTGAAACAGAGAATGTTACAATCCCTGATGTCTCTCTGGAAGGAAATCCTAGCCCTCAGCTCGTCAACTTTATTATCCAGAGACTGAACATTAGCGAGTAATATACTCCTAGTACCTCTTCTCCGCCGGCGATGTTTTGGGTCAGCCTCTGGAATCAGCTCAATTGCCCTGGGGGGTGCGACCAAAGGATCCGATTTGGGAAAGTCGTACTCCTGGTCGTAATGCTGGTAATGCTCGTGAGTTACCGCCGTGAGTTAACACCAATGTGCATACATTCATTTTTAAAAATACGTATGAGTATTATTCACGGTGTCGTATGTTAAGAGATGCCCTAGACACAAAACTATGCACACCACTGTTTTAAACAGCTGTTATTTGAGCATTTGTGGCCTTTCTGTTAGCTTGAATGAGTCTGGACATTCTCCTCTGACCTTTCTCATTAACAAGGTGCTTTTGCCCACAGAACTGCCGCTCACTGAATGTGTTTTGTTTATCACACCATTCTCTGTAAACTCTAGAGACTGTAGTGCTCAAAATGATAAAATCCCAGGAAGGCAGCTGTTTCTGAGATGCAGGAATCACCATGTGTGGCATCAACAATCATACCATGGCCTGTTTCTAATGTTTGGTCGAACAACAACTTAAGCTCTACTCTATATACTCTATATATTAAGCCGCAGGCAGCCACATGATTCGCTGTTCGAATGTAACCTTCCTTGATGGGCTAAATCAGGTATGTAGAGCTGATGGCATGACCTATATCATTGTGCTCAAATGGTGCAAGCATGGTTTCAGGCCCATCCACAATTTACCACCCTGTAAGTACAGGGAAAGGAGTAGTTACCACCCCATACTCTCTTTTCCTAAAAACCCGATTGAAGAATTTTTCTCCACATGGTGGAAGGGATATGATAGGCACCTTCACGAACAAGCCACTCTTCTCCAGGCCATGGATGACGCATGCAATGACATCACGGCAGACCTGTGTCAGGCCTGGATTCGCCCGAAGATTCTTGCCAAGATGTTTGGCTAATGAAAACATCCATTGTGATGTGGATGAGAACCTATGGCCAAATCCACAAGACAGGGTTGAGGGAAATATAGAAGTACAGTAATCAAACCTTTGTTTTGCTTTTTACAGTAAGCAAGGTGAGGAACACTGCAGTTTATGTTTTGCTGTAGTTTTTTTCTTGTATTGTAGCTAATTATTTTTGCTTTGATTCAAAGAAACCTGTGTTGTGATTTTATTGTATTCCATCAATACATTTCAGATTTTGTTCAATGATTCCACTGTGTCTGTAGTATTCTCTTTACATTCTCCTTTTACAGTGATGTACTTATGAGTCGTACCATAATGAAACATGTTTCACATATTTTGTACTACAATATTTAATGATTGAACGAACAACTACACAGTGAAACTAATCGGTATCTTGTGTGTGGGTGATCTAAATTAATGTTCCTATGGTATTTCATGATAAATTAGATATTTGAACCAATGATTCTGCAAGTGCAAGGTTTCTTTAAAGATATGAATGCACAATGCAATGTTCTGAACATTGGACAGCCTGTGTTACAAGTGATGACCGTTTTGAGTTTTGTATCTAGAGTTTTGAAAAATGACCACAAGGTTCTGAAAAGAAAAAACTGTAAAGTGATCAGTAATAGCTTTTATATTGTATGCATCTTCTTTTCATTCCGTTCCTGGTGGTGGGGCCCATGACCCAGGAAGAGGGAAGGGGGCTTCTGTGTGTGTGTGTGTGTGTGTGTGTGTGTGTGTGTGTGTGTGTGTGTGTGTGTGTGTGTGTGTGTGTGTGTGTGTGTGTGTGTGTGTGTGTGTGTGTGTGTTTATGCGGCACTGTGAGTTTGTGTGTGCGCGTGTGCGCGAGTTTGTGTGTTTATGCGGTACTGTGTGTGTGTGTGCGCGAGAGTTTGTGTTTATGCGGTACTGTGTGTGTGTGTGTGTGCGCGCGAGTGTGTGTGTTTACGCGGTAGTGTGTGTGTGTGTGTGCGCGCGCGCGCGCGCGTGTGCCTTCCTGTGTTTCCTGTGTGTGAATGTGTGAATGGGGGAGAAACAGAAGAGTGGAAAGTTGACGATTAGTGCTTCTGACGTGATAACTGATTTGCCCCCGTGTTCACCTTTAATCTCTGATATAACTGACCAGTGAAAGGGTCACAGAGTGGTACTGCAGGATATAACCCAAACTACTCAAAACATTCTGTTTAGAGCAATCTGTAGTTCAAACTTTGAAATAACAGCAAAATGTCCCAATCCCAATATAAACATTCTTAAAAAATTATATTTAAGAGTGAATAAACAATTAATGAATGGGTGGGTGTTCATGTTGTCATGATAGCTATATAGTAGTTGTGGTGGTTATGATAAATAAGGCAGTTATACTTAAATAAGACAGTTGTAGTATTAAGGCAGTTGTAAATAAGGCAGTTGTAGAATGAAGGCAGTTGTAAATAAGGCAGTTGTACTATTATTAGTGGTGGTAGTATGTCAAAGTGTTGGTGGCATTTGCCTTTAAGGTCAACGTTAAGGTGTGACCTGTGAACTAAATGGAGGGATCAGGGGGGTGTTTAAGGGGGCAACAGGGAAATTATAAAGTGGCCTCACGGCTTCCCCCCACAACCCCCTGCTCTTGTTCCTGAGGACCACGATTCCTCTGATGTGGAAAAGATTTTCTACTACAATAGAAAAAAGAGCCAATTAAAAAAGTAACCAAAGGCCTCATTATCTCATGTTTCCTCCTGCAAGGTATGATCTACACTGGCCTGAGGGTTGCCGTGGCAACTCTGTGGTAACTCCTAATCTGTCTGACTCTACAGTTGGTTGGTCACTGAAAGTGATGACAAAAGGTTGGTGAATTGAAAAGCAGCCCATGCAGCAATACCAACTTGGACATTACACCACTAAACTGATCAAAACCATACACTACAAGGCAAGATTAGATTTCAACTGGCTGAAACCAATTCAAACCTAATTTATCCTTGTCTTCCCTGATTACTAAAACATTTTCTTTGTTTTATGTCTCGATAAAGAAGGGCTGGTGTACTGGCAGCCAGGAACAGAAATGACTAATTCAACAATATCCCCTTGCCTTTCATGTTCTGCAGTTTCTTCCGATTGGATCGTCCTCAAAGATTAAAAAGGCATTTTGTTCTGCCTCGAATTACAGTAAGACACCGTTGGGATGGCAATGTTAGACTTCTGTTGACAGTGGTCAGAGCTGGCCGCGTTGGCCTCACAAGACGTTCGAGAGGAGCAACAGCTTCTTCTAGTTAGATCATGTGGTGGGCCAGAGTTTCTCCAGGATTAATAATTTTGTCAGAGACAGAGAGAGCGCCAGCGCTATTCTCCAGGCGGTTGTAAATCACATGCTCAAATATGAATTGAGGAAAAAAAGGCATAATTCAATATTTCACAATGGAACTGAGAATATATTTTAACAGCTGCTTTAGAGGGTTCTGGGCTGGTATATTGATTGTTATGTCAGGATAATGGGGAAGTTGAATGTAATGTAAGTTTAATGTCAGTTTGAATGCACGGTTAGCTACAGTCTCCATATATGGCTCCGGATATACTCAACGTTGAATGAACATTTCCAAAGGTTTCCGTGTAGATTGTTATGATCTGTGTCCGTGTACAACCAAAAGCCGATCAAAAGTTTAACAGTAGACGCTTATGCTCAGCCAAACATCTTAAGGTACAGATGTAGATCTGTCGGGATAAGATAACGTTTAACAGAAATATTCCTGTTTAAACAACAAGTGCCATTAGGGAGCTGCTTCAGAAGTGCCACCTCTCCAAGAGCTGCTAATGGTCCATGCTGAACTTTCATGTTCAGTAATGCTGCTTATATTAGGCCTCAGCCTCCTACATTAGTGTCCTTCAAATGTCTACACCCTGACGTTCAAGTTTGGCATTTCTAAATAGTTCACAGCCCTCCTAGGTAGTATCTATTATCAGGAACCTTGGACCAATGGAAGGGGGGTGATGTTAAGTAGTGTAGGACTCAGTGAAGTGCCACATTAAAGAATGGAAAGTATGTGGCCATCGCTGCAGGCAGGCACGGCCAGATTGCTTCTTCCTTCGACCACACCATTCTCTCTCTTTCTCTCTCTCTCTCTCTCTCTCTCTCTCTCTCTCTCTCTCTCTCTCTCTCTCTCTCTCTCTCTCTCTCTCTCTCTTTCTCACCTATAGCATACCATATATGCCCATTGCAGGGTTGGATTCTGAGTCTCTTTATTGGAAAGAACAAACACTTCCCCCA
Source organism: Oncorhynchus keta (assembly GCF_023373465.1). Classification (NCBI taxonomy): domain Eukaryota; kingdom Metazoa; phylum Chordata; class Actinopteri; order Salmoniformes; family Salmonidae; genus Oncorhynchus; species Oncorhynchus keta. The sequence goes on from NC_068451.1 coordinate 2,959,410, forward strand.
ACAGGTTTGACGTTGCCACCGCAGCCTTCACTGAGGTGAATAAGTCTGTTTGAGGGGATCAGTTTGAGCACGGCAAGGTGCAGAATCTCCAAGATTGATCACATAATAGAGTAGTTATTAGTAAAGTTATTATTAGATCAATGGTTGCGCAGTCCGACTGCAATGAACAGTTTCAAAACAGGCACTTTTTTTTACAGTGCTTTGGTTGTCTCATGCACACTCCCAGACTTCCTGCCATTCCCATCCTGTCCGATAGTCTGAAGAATCCCGGTCCATGCCTCTCCCTACATGCTTATCTCACATGCCAGCTAACTGGGGTTAATCCACGTTAGGAATGACCACAGGCCCTTCTGTTTCTCTAGTAAGCCCCCAGGCAGGCCCTGACTCATCTCTCTCTCTCTCTCTCTCTCTCTCTCTCTCTCTCTCTCTCTCTCTCTCTCTCTCTCTCTCTCTCTCTCTCTCTCTCTCTCTCTCTCTCTCTCTCTCTCTCTCTCTCCCTCTCTTTCTTTCTCTCTCTCTATTCCTACTGTCAACACTTCCCCTCATCTTGTAATTCACTGCCAATGCACAACGTTTTGTCATAATATTATAGTTTTTCTCAATTGCTAAAACACTAAAACCCATTGGCTGAACAAAGTTCTCAGTTGCCTGGACTCATTTAGCTAATCATGCAGTCCGTTGTCAATACCTTAAACCATTTCACATGGTAAAACACAATTTGCAGATCTGACTGAGACTTTTCAGCAAAACTCTAAACAAATTCTCATTCTCAAAACACATTCTGCACTCTAATGCACATGTCATCCATACTGGTAAACACAAGTGGCAACAATCAAATACAAATAGAGAACACATGTCATTGATTGAACACAACCACTCAAAATTGATTTAACCTGTTTCAAATGATGCGACACAACCTATATAAGCCAGTTCAGAGAGCAAACAGGTTGTTGAAGGTGGGACGGAGAAAGTCTGACAATGGATAGAAGAAACAATGTGAGAGGATGAGGACGTATGCGAGGTGGGCGATGGGGAGTAGGAGGGCAAGAAAGAGGAAGAGGAAGAGGAAGACAAAGAGTGGAAATATCTGATGAAATTCGAGCAACAGTTGTAGACCATGTTCTTGTCCATGGACTGACAATGAGGGAAGCAGGACTTAGAGTTCAACCCAATTTGAGCCGCTTTTCTGTGTCCACCATAGTAAGGACATTCAGAGAAGATAACAAGTACAGTATACTACTGTATTTTTGTCATTGCAAATTTACTGTACTACACTATATGCAGCTGTTTCAATAGACATTTGTAAAGTTAATCACTGTATATATTGTACTGTATTACAGTTTTTTTGGATTGCTTACACACTAAAATTAAAAGTAGTACACTATTAGCAAAACCTTACACTCAAGAATCAAAACATCAGCCCATATTTGCACAACTATAAGCACATTGTCAACCTCACACTTGTTGCAAAACTCTACACACATTGATTTGCAAAACACTAAACACACTTAACAAACATTACACACAAAAATCTATCATGAAGTCACGTCCTTGCAATACCAAAGCACTGACTGTCAAATTACCACACCGTCCAACCAATTGGTTCAACACAGTCATCAGGTGTGCAAACACTTGTTTGCTTAATTGTAGACACACCAATCAGGTGTATAAGCACTATAAAAAGCAGCAGGTGAGTTCATCGGTCGGTCTTCAAGCACAATGGAAAGAGTCAGAGAAAGAGTAAGACGAGGAGTAGGACGACGAGGAGGACGACGACGACGACGAGGAGGAAGAGGAAGACAAGAAGGTGCGCAAAGAGGACCGAATCTGAGAAATTAGATCCGCGCAACACTGGTTGACCACGTTGTCAACCACGGCCTGACGCTGAGGGAGGCTGGACTGCGAGTACAGCTAAATCTAAGCCGATATACAGTGGCAAGTGTGATGAGAACATTTAGACTGGAAAATAGGTATTGTAAAAATATCCTCATATCAAAAACATCTGCACGGTTTCAGTAACTGCTTACAGTACTGTATTCTATGCACTATCAGCACTTCTGTTACCTTTTTCCTGTGAAATTACTGTACTATTGTATAGTGTGTTTTTTTCTACATAGGTTTGAGGGTCAGGGACGACAAGGGGGAAGGCCTCCTATGTTCACAGAACAGCAAGAGAGGGAGATAGTAAACATGGTTTTGGCCAACAATGCTATAACACTCAAGCAGCTCCAAGCTAACATTGTCAATAACCACGCCATTTTCAACGATATCCATCAGGTCTCAACATCAACACTGGCACGCATCCTAAAAAAAAAACATATTCAAATGAAGAAAATTTATCGAGTGCCTTTCGAGCGCAATTCCGAAGGGGTGAAACGACTGCGGCATGATTATGCAGAGGTATGTACTCACTTTAGCAGTGTGATCTTGCATACTGTCTCATAATATTTTACTGTACTGTAATATGTATACTAGATCTACACTGAACTACACAATTTTGCCTGACACTGTTTTTCAGAGTTTTACAAATGGATGGAGAGGAGATCCAGCATGAGTTCATTTACGTGGATGAGGCTGGGTTCAACCTGACGAGAACACGAAGGAGGGGAAGAAACATCATTGGCCACAGGGCTATAGTCAATGTCCCAGGGCAACGTGGGGGTAATATAACACTCTGTGCAGCCATTACACAGAATGGGGTCCTCCACTGCTATGCCCTTACAACACAGCACTCATACTTACATTCTTGGACCAATTGCACAACATAACAGCAGCAAATCAAATCGATCATATGCAATACATTGTTGTCTGGGACAATGTGTCTTTCCACCGCTCTGCTCTGGTTCAGAACTGGTTTCAGCAACATCCACATTTCACCGTCCTATATCTTCCACCATACTCTCCATTCCTCAACCCTATAGAAGAGTTTTTCTCGGCATGGCGGTGGAAGGTATATGATCTCCGTCTCCAGGCTGAGGTACCCCTCATCCAAGCCATGGAGGAGGCCTGTGACCAGATGGAGGTAGCAGCAATGCAAGGATGGATTCGTCATTCAAGACGTTTCTTTCCAAGGTGTCTTGCTAATGACAACATTGCCTGCGATGTTGGTGAAATTCTCTGGCCAGATCCAGCTAGGCGAAGAGACAACATCTAGTTATTTTTTTAAATATTTTTTTGAACTTACAATAAGTAAAGTGACGTTTGGTTACAGTATTATGAATCTCTATGTCAACATTTTGGGCGTGTTGAGAAATAAATGAGTTTCTTCAGTCTGCAACATTGGTCTTGTGTAGTGTTTGGTCAATTTACATTATATTTGTACTTTGTTGATAGTAGCCTACTCTAATCATAGGGAAGTAGAAGTGCTAAAAGTGTTTTAGGTTTATCACAGCAGAGTGTAACTCGTGCAAACAGAGTATAGTAATGAGAAACGTGTGTGTTTCATATGGGAACAAAGTGTGGTTTTTAAAAAGAAGTGTACAGTTTTTACAAGAGTGTTCAATTTTGCAAAGGATCTGTAGTGTTTTGCTAATTGGGTGTGTGGTTGTGCTAATTGTGTGTAGTGTTTTGAAAACACGGCCCTGTTTTGAAAATCGTGCTTAAGCAATCAAAAAAACTGTAATATGTTTTGTAACTGCACAACTACTTTTTGTAGAATTGCAAGGCTGCCACATGCAGGTGGGAGGACAGCTATATTCACTCGGGAGCAAGAGGCCGTTTTAGTTTGCATGGTCCTTCAAGATAATGCAATACGACTCAGAGAAATCCAGGAACGAGTGATACAAGACAACACACACTTCCAGGGAATCAACAGTGTGAGCATTTCCACCATTGACCCTGTCCTCCATTGTAACAGGATGCGAATGAAACAAGTATACAGAGTACCTTTTGAGCGCAGAACTGCGAGCTCAGTATGTGCAAGTCAGTGTACATTCAGAAACATTTACTGTAATCCAGATTGTCTACAGTACTAACACATACTATGTGGAGGGGATAGGGTCAAGCGGGCAGGTTGTTGGGCGGCCGGCCGTCACAAGACGCGAGATTTCATCTGGAGAGAGAGGGGAGAAAGAGGTCAGAGCATAGGGTAGGGCAGTGTGAGCAGAACCAGCGGTGTCGTTTGACTTAGCAAACGAGGATCGGATGTCGTCGACCTTCTTTTCAAAATGGTTGACGAAGTCATCTGCAGAGAGGGAGGAGGGGGGATTCAGGAGGGAGGAGAAGGTGGCAAAGAGCTTCCTAGGGTTAGAGGCAGATGCTTGGAATTTAGAATGGTAGAAAGTGGCTTTAGCAGCAGAGACAGAGGAGGAAAATGTAGAGAGGAGGGAGTGAAAGGATGCCAGGTCCGCAGGGAGGCGAGTTTTCCTCCATTTCCGCTCGGCTGCCCGGAGCCCTGTTCTGTGAGCTCGCAATGGGTCGTCGAGCCACGGAGCGGGAGGGGAGGACCGAGCCGGCCTGGAGGATAGGGGACATAGAGAGTCAAAGGATGCAGAAAGGGAGGAGAGGAGGGTTGAGGAGGCAGAATCAGGAGATAGGTTGGAGAAAGTTTGAGCAGAGGGAAGAGAAGATAGGATGGAAGAGGAGAGAGTAGCGGGGGAGAGAGAGCGAAGGTTGGGACGGCGCGATACCATCCGAGTAGGGGCAGTGTGGGAAGTGTTGGATGAGGTTCGCTAGCCAGCTATTTGTCGTCCTTAACGTAGGAGACTCTGCTAGCTAGCCAACAGCTAACAGCTAACAGCTAGCCAACGTCTACTGAATAGAACCCAACAACCCGGTCGCATTCACAGGTAGTATCACATTTTGTTTCGAATTCAATCACCGGTCAGGGAGTATCACATTTTCATTTCATTACAGTACAACGGTTTGATTTGTTTGATCGTAGCTAGCTACATAGCTAGCTACATAGCCGTCTTTGTTTCAAAGATAATTGTGTAGTCTAGACCGATTTCCTAGGTTAGCTAGCCAGCTATTGTCGTTCTTTTAACTCAACGTAACGTAAACAACACTGCTAGCTAGCCAGCTAGCCCCCGAATAGCAGCACTGTAGAATTATTACACTCAACGGAACGACTTGATTAGTGTAGTGTCAACAACGCAGCTACTGCCAGCTAGCCTACTTTAGCAGTACTGTATCATTTTAATCATTTTAGTCAATAAGATTCTTGCTACGTAAGCTTAACTTTCTGAACATTCGAGACGTGTAGTCCGCTTGTCATTCCAATTTCCTTGCATTAGCGTAGCCTTTTCTGTAGCCTGTCAACTATGTGTCTGTCTATCCCTGTTCTCTCCTCTCTGCACAGACCATACAAACGCTCCACACCGCGTGGCCGCGACCACCCTAACCTGGTGGTCCCAGCGCGTACGACCCACGTGGAGTTCCAGGTCTCTGGTAGCCTCTGGAACTGCCAATCTGCGGCCAACAAGGCAGAGTTCATCTCAGCCTATGCCTCCCTCCAGTCCCTTGACTTCTTGGCACTGACGGAAACATGGATCACCACAGATAACACTGCTACTCCTACTGCTCTCTCCTCGTCCGCCCACGTGTTCTCGCACACCCCGAGAGCTTCTGGTCAGCGGGGTGGTGGCACCGGGATCCTCATCTCTCCCAAGTGGTCTTTCTCTCTTTCTCCCCTTACCCATCTGTCTATTGCCTCCTTTGAATTCCATGCAGTCACAGTTACCAGCCCTTTCAAGCTTAACATCCTTATCATTTATCGCCCTCCAGGTTCCTCGGAGAGTTCATCAATGAGCTTGATGCCTTGATAAGCTCCTTTCCTGAGGACGGCTCACCTCTCACAGTTCTGGGCGACTTTAACCTCCCCACGTCTACCTTTGACTCATTCCTCTCTGCCTCCTTCTTTCCACTCCTCTCCTCTTTTGACCTCACCCTCTCACCTTCCCCCCTACTCACAAGGCAGGCAATACGCTTGACCTCATCTTTACTAGATGCTGTTCTTCCACTAACCTCATTGCAACTCCCCTCCAAGTCTCCGACCACTACCTTGTATCCTTTTCCCTCTCGCTCTCATCCAACACTTCCCACACTGCCCCTACTCGGATAGTATCGCGCCGTCACAACCTTCGCTCTCTCTCCCCCGCTACTCTCTCCTCTTCCATCCTATCTTCTCTTCCCTCTGCTCAAACTTTCTCCAACCTATCTCCTGATTCTGCCTCCTCAACCCTCCTCTCCTCCCTTACTGCATCCTTTGACTCCCTATGTCCCCTATCCTCCAGGCCGGCTCGGTCCTCCCCTCCCGCTCCGTGGCTCGACGACTCATTGCGAGCTCACAGAACAGGGCTCCGGGCAGCCGAGCGGAAATGGAGGAAAACTCGCCTCCCTGCGGACCTGGCATCCTTTCACTCCCTCCTCTCTACATTTTCCTCCTGTGTCTCTGCTGCTAAAGCCACTTTCTACCATTCTAAATTCCAAGCATCTGCCTCTAACCCTAGGAAGCTCTTTGCCACCTTCTCCTCCCTCCTGAATCCTCCCCCTCCCTCCCTCCTCCTCTCTGCAGATGACTTCGTCAACCATTTTGAAAAGAAGGTCGATGACATCCGATCCTCGTTTGCTAAGTCAAACGACACCGCTGGTTCTGCTCACACTGCCCTACCCTATGCTCTGACCTCTTTCTCCCTCTCTCTCCAGATGAAATCTCGCGTCTTGTGACGGCCGGCCGCCCAACAACCTGCCCGCTTGACCCTATCGCCTCCTCTCTTCTCCAGACCATTTCCGGAGACCTTCTCCCTTACCTCACCTCGCTCATCAACTCATCCCTGACCGCTGGCTACGTCCCTCCCGTCTTCAAGAGAGCGAGAGTTGCACCCCTTCTGAAAAAACCTACACTCGATCCCTCCGATGTCAACAACTACAGACCAGTATCCCTTCTCTCTTTTCTCTCCAAAACTCTTGAGCGTGCCGTCCTTGGCCAGCTCTACCGCTATCTCTCTCAGAATGACCTTCTTGATCCAAATCAGTCAGGTTTCAAGACTAGTCATTCAACTGAGACTGCTCTTCTCTGTATCACGGAGGCGCTCCGCACTGCTAAAGCTAACTCTCTCTCCTCTGCTCTCATCCTTCTAGACCTATCGGCTGCCTTCGATACTGTGAACCATCAGATCCTCCTCTCCACCCTCTCCGAGTTGGGCATCTCCGGCGCGGCCCACGCTTGATTGCGTCCTACCTGACAGGTCGCTCCTACCAGGTGGCGTGGCGAGAATCTGTCTCCTCACCACGCGCTCTCACCACTGGTGTCCCCCAGGGCTCTGTTCTAGGCCCTCTCTTATTCTCGCTATACACCAAGTCACTTGGTTCTGTCATAACCTCACATGGTCTCTCCTATCATTGCTATGCAGACGACACACAATTAATCTTCTCCTTTCCCCTTCTGATGACCAGGTGGCGAATCGCATCTCTGCATGTCTGGCAGACATATCAGTGTGGATGACGGATCACCACCTCAAGCTGAACCTCAGCAAGACGGAGCTCCTCTTCCTCCCGGGGAAGGACTGCCCGTTCCATGATCTCGCCATCACGGTTGACAACTCCATTGTGTCCTCCTCCCAGAGCGCTAAGAACCTTGGCGTGATCCTGGACAACACCCTGACGTTCTCAACTAACATCAAGGCGGTGTCCCGTTCCTGTAGGTTCATGCTCTACAACATCCGCAGAGTACGACCCTGCCTCACACAGGAAGCGGCGCAGGTCCTAATCCAGGCACTTGTCATCTCCCGTCTTGATTACTGCAACTCGCTGTTGGCTGGGCTCCCTGCCTGTGCCATTAAACCCCTACAACTCATCCAGAACGCCGCAGCCCGTCTGGTGTTCAACCTTCCCAAGTTCTCTCACGTCACCCCGCTCCTCCGCTCTCTCCACTGGCTTCCAGTTGAAGCTCGCATCCGCTACAAGACCATGGTGCTCGCCTACGGAGCTGTGAGGGGAACGGCACCTCAGTACCTCCAGGCTCTGATCAGGCCCTACACCCAAACAAGGGCACTGCGTTCATCCACCTCTGGCCTGCTCGCCTCCCTACCACTGAGGAAGTACAGTTCCCGCTCAGCCCAGTCAAAACTGTTCGCTGCTCTGGCCCCCAATGGTGGAACAAACTCCCTCACGACGCCAGGACAGCGGAGTCAATCACCACCTTCCGGAGACACCTGAAACCCCACCTCTTCAAGGAATACCTAGGATAGGGTAAGTAAGGGTAAGTAATCCTTCTCACCCCCCTTCTCCCCCAACAAGATTTAGATGCAAGTGGCTGTTCCACTGGTTGTCATAAGGTGTATGCACCAATTTGTAAGTCGCTCTGGATAAGAGCGTCTGCTAAATGACTTAAATGTAAATGTAAATGTAGAGGGAAGAGATGATAGGATGGAAGAGGAGAGAGTAGCGGGGGAGAGAGAGCGAAGGTTGGGACGGCGCGATACCATCCGAGTAGGGGCAGTGTGGGAAGTGTTGGATGAGAGCGAGAGGGAAAAGGATACAAGGTAGTGGTCGGAGACTTGGAGGGGAGTTGCAATGAGGTTAGTGGAAGAACAGCATCTAGTAAAGATGAGGTCAAGCGTATTGCCTGCCTTGTGAGTAGGGGGGGAAGGTGAGAGGGTGAGGTCAAAAGAGGAGAGGAGTGGAAAGAAGGAGGCAGAGAGGAATGAGTCAAAGGTAGACGTGGGGAGGTTAAAGTCGCCCAGAACTGTGAGAGGTGAGCCGTCCTCAGGAAAGGAGCTTATCAAGGCATCAAGCTCATTGATGAACTCTCCGAGGAACCTGGAGGGCGATAAATGATAAGGATGTTAAGCTTGAAAGGGCTGGTAACTGTGACAGCATGGAATTCAAAGGAGGCGATAGACAGATGGGTAAGGGGAGAAAGAGAGAAAGACCACTTGGGAGAGATGAGGATCCCGGTGCCACCACCCCGCTGACCAGAAGCTCTCGGGGTGTGCGAGAACACGTGGGCGGACGATGAGAGAGCAGTAGGAGTAGCAGTGTTATCTGTGGTGATCCATGTTTCCGTCAGTGCCAAGAAGTCGAGGGACTGGAGGGAGGCATAGGCTGAGATGAATTCTGCCTTGTTGGCCGCAGATCGGCAGTTCCAGAGGCTACCGGAGACCTGGAACTCCACGTGGGTCGTACGCGCTGGGACCACCAGATTAGGGTGGCCGCGGCCACGCGGTGTGGAGCGTTTGTATGGTCTGTGCAGAGAGGAGAGAACAGGGATAGACAGACACATAGTTGACAGGCTACAGAAGAGGCTACGCTAATGCAAGGAGATTGGAATGACAAGTGGACTACACGTCTCGAATGTTCAGAAAGTTAAGCTTACGTAGCAAGAATCTTATTGACTAAAATGATTAAAATGATACAGTACTGCTGAAGTACTGTATCATTTGAAGTAGGCTAGCTGGCAGTAGCTGCGTTGTTGACACTACACTAATCAAGTCGTTCCGTTGAGTGTAATAGTTTCTACAGTGCTACTATTCTGGGGCTAGCTGGCTAGCTAGCAGTGTTGTTTACGTTACGCTGCGTTAAAAGAACGACAATAGCTGGCTAGCTAACCTAGAAAATCGCTCTAGACTACACAATTATCTTTGAAACAAAGACGGCTATGTAGCTAGCTACGATCAAACAAATCAAACCGTTGTACTGTAATGAAATTAAATGAAAATGTGATACTACCTGTGACTGCGACCGGGTTGTTGAATTCGATTCAGTAGACGTTGGCTAGCTGTTAGCTGTTAGCTGTTGGCTAGCTAGCAGAGTCTCCTACGTTAAGGACGAGAAATAGCTGGCTAGCGAACCTCGGTAAATTAAGATAATCACTCCAAGACTACACACTCTAAACTACACAATTATCTTGGAAACAAAGACAGCTATGTAGCTAGCTAACACTAAACTAATCAAGTCGTTCAGTTGAGTGAATAGCACTACAGTGATGCTAATCTGTGGGCTTTTGCTAGCATTTGCTAGCTGCTGGGCGAATAGCAGTGAAGGCTACGTTAGGGCGACGAAATACGAAATACGATAATTATGCAATTATCTCTGATACAAGGACGGCTATGTAGCTAGCTAAGAAGAAATTGCTAAGATTAGACAAATCAACCGTTGTACTATAATGAAATGTAATGAAAAAGTTATTCTACCTGCGGAGCGAAGTGCGATGCGACCGCTCGCTCCAACCCGGAAGTAGTAGTTCCACCACTCTGGTCTGGTTCAGATCTGGTTTCAGCAACATCCACATTTCACCGTCCTATATCTTCCACCATACTCTCCATTCCTCAACCCTATAGAAGAGTTTTTCTCGGCATGGCGGTGGAAGGTATATGATCTCCGTCTCCAGGCTGAGGTACCCCTCATCCAAGCCATGGAGGAGGCCTGTGACCAGATGGAGGTAGCAGCAATGCAAGGATGGATTCGTCATTCAAGACGTTTCTTTCCAAGGTGTCTTGCTAATGACAACATTGCCTGCGATGTTGGTGAAATTCTCTGGCCAGATCCAGCTAGGCGAAGAGACAATGTCTAGTTATTTTTTTAAATATTTTTTTGAACTTACAATAAGTAAAGTGACATTTGGTTACAGTATTATGAATCTCTATGTCAACATTTTGGGCGTGTTGAGAAATAAATTAGTTGCTTCAGTCTGCAACATTGGTGTAGTATTTGGTGAATTTACATTATATTTGTACTTTGTTGATAGTAGCCTACTCTAATCATATGGAAGTAGAAGTGCTAAAAGTGTTTTAGGTTTATCACAGCAGAGTGTAACTCATGCAAACAGAGTATAGTAATGTGAAACGTGTGTGTTTCATATGGGAACAAAGTGTGGTTTTTAAAAAGAAGTGTACAGTTTTTACAAGAGTGTTCAATTTTGCAAAGGATCTGTAGTGTTTTGCTAATTGGGTGTATGGTTGTGCTAATTGTGTGTAGTGTTTTGAAAACACGGCCCTGTTTTGAAAATCGTGCTTAAGCAATCAAAAAAGCTGTAATATGTTTTGTAACTGCACAACTACTTTTTGTAGAATTGCAAGGCTGCCACATGCAGGTGGAAGGACAGCTATATTCACTCGGGAGCAAGAGGCCGTTTTAGTTTGCATGGTCCTTCAAGATAATGCAATACGACTCAGAGAAATCCAGGAACGAGTGATACAAGACAACACACACTTCCAGGGAATCGACAGTGTGAGCATTTCCACCATTGACCGTGTCCTCCATCGTAACAGGATGCGAATGAAACAAGTATACAGAGTACCTTTTGAGCGCAGAACTGCGAGCTCAGTATGTGCAAGTCAGTGTACATTCAGAAACATTTACTGTAATCCAGATTGTCTACAGTACTAACACATACTATGTGAATGACATTAATCTTCAGTACATACAATGTATGTGATCAGAAGCCTAATAATTGTACTCTACAGTATAGCACTGTCTCTGTACGACTTACAAAATCCTACATACAGTATATTGTATTTCTACACACACAATATTTGACTTGTAATCCTTGGACAGACCCCATGAGTTCATCTTTGTTGGTGAAGCAGGCTTCAATCTAACAAAGAGGAGAAGGAGAGGCCGAAACATGATTGGACAGTGGGCCATTGTTCAAGTCCCTGGTAAACGAGGTGGCAATGTCACAATCTGTGCTGCTATCAGCAACCATGGTGTTCTATATCACCATGTCACACTCAGGCCATATAACACCCAGCACCTAAGATTTATTGCCAATCTAAGAGATATTTTATCTGAGCAGCAGGTCCAAGAGCAGCAGGGTCAAGAGCTAAATGAGAATCCCATTCCCACCTATGTGGTAGTGTGGGACAATGTCAGTTTCCACCGAGCTGCTCAGGTAAGGGAATGGGTTAACATCAATGTGCAGTTTATGAACTTGTACCTCCCTCCATACTCGCCTTTCCTGAATCCGATTGAGGAGGTTTTCTCCTCTTGGAGATGGAAAGTGTATGATAGACAACCCTCCACCAGAGTAAACCTGCTGCAAGCCACGGATTTATCCTGTGGTGATATAGGTGAGGAATCATGTCAGGGCTGGATACGGCACACAAGAGGCTTCTTCCCCCGTTGCCTCAGGAGGGACAATATGGCTTGTGATGTCGATGAAGTGCTCTGGCCTGACCTGACAAGAAGAAGCACATTGATCAAATTCCTTTGACAAGAAGAAGCACATTGATCACATGTTTACAGTGCATTGTAGGCCTGTTTGAGGCTGTTTTGTACAGTGCCTTTTAGTATTGTATACTGTAGTACAGTGCATTGTAGGCTGTATACTGTAGTACAGTGCATTGTAGGCTGTATACTGTAGTACAGTGCATTGTAGGCTGTATACTGTACAATGGACAGGTTGTATGGCCCTGATCATTGTGCTTTCCATTTATTAACAGTACTGACTGCTCAATAGATTATTTTTACTGGTTGCAGGTTCATATCAACAAAGAACAAGAATTACAGTATCACAGAGACAAAGGACAAATTTGTGAGATGCAGGGTACAGTACTGTAAAAACAGGGGTACAAGGAGGAAGAACAAAAAACTAAATTGCAAAGAGCAAAGCAGAGTAGTAATTTCTGATCAGTTTTGAGCTACTATGATAGAACATGTTTTCGTTCATCAAAAGACAATGACGGAAAAAGATGAATATTGTTTTAGATTAAAAATGTACTTCTCCCTGAGAATTGTATGTTTTGAACAATGTGTTTTCTATTTTTCGGTGTATTGTTCACTGACTGCTTGAGAGTGTATATCATTTTGATCACTTTGTTTCTGATTTGAGAGCAGTGTTTGATTTTGAACACAGGTAAAAACTGTTTTGAGGCGAATGTTTCATTTTGCAAGAGGTGTCAGAGGTTATGTAAATAGTGCTTGAAGATGAGGTTTTGTGTTGAATGTTTTCAGGAAATGGAGCAAGCTTTCAGAAAGGGTGTTTTAGCAATTGAGAAAAACTGTAAGTTATCCTATATGAAAATAAGCGATCATTATCTGTCCTCCTTTCAATATCTGGCAGTTCAGCTGTCCTCGTGTTATGCAGACAAAGCCATATGCTTTCCCAGCGTCCCTCCAGGATTGCGGCTCTAACACAGGAGTCAGCTCGTCTTAAATGGCCTCCTTCCCAGAGGTTCTGATCACCAGATATGAGCGAGCATGTCATCGGCTCTAGCTTTCTAAATGGTTTACATGCAATTCAGGAACTGAGTCAAGCTGACAAATCTGCATATTCAAATACATTAGTCCACATGTTCATTCTCAAGCATGCATCTAATATCTTCTCCTTATGTTTTCTGCTCCCGTCCAAGTCACTAATATGCCAATGAAGCATGACAGAAAGAAGGCTTTGTGGGAAGAAAGTTGTTTAGCAGCACAAAGTACACAAAGAAAAAAGAGGGCAAACAAATCAATCAATCAATCAATCAATCAATCAATCAATCAATCAATCAATCGAATGTATTAATAAAGCACTTTTTACATGAGCAGATGTCACAAAGTGCAATACAAAACAGGCCAAATTTCTTCTTCTTTTGTGTAAGGTTTTTCTTATTTGTGTTGTCGAACGCACCCCAGAAGAGAGGGTCAGGAGCAGGGCCAGGGAAACGAGTCAAACGAAGTGTTGAAAAGACTGATGATGGAGAGTGGGCCGAGCTGCGCAACAACAACACGGTGCGTGTTCACATCACAGCCAATCAGGCAGCGGAGGCTAGAGAGGGAAGAAACCCTATACCAGCCCTGAGTCCTGAGTGCTGCCTCGTGCTGGGGGAGACCCACTGGATGTCACATACATCTTGATTTTTATGAATGCTTTGATAGCTCCCCTAAAGGCACTCCCTCAACCAGGTGTAGGGTATTTATATAAGCGTGTCAAAAAATAACAGAAATGAGGGGAACGATATTTGCTGATCCCCCTCTACTCAGAGAGAAAAATCTCGCAGTTATTCTAATTGCAACTGGAAATAATTATCCGCGCGAATACTCCGGGAAGCGGATCATATGGACGCACCCTGCTCTGATCCCCAGGTGTTGAGGTTGGATGTGTGACTGACATGTGATGTCCGATGGGAGACAAGCCCACATTCCCCTTTAGGTGCATAATTTGTGATTGTGTGTGTGTGTGTGTGTGTGTGTGTGTGTGTGTGTGTGTGTGTGTGTGTGTGTGTGTGTGTGTGTGTGTGTGTGTGTGTGTGTGTGTGTGTGTGTGTGTGTGTGTGTGTGTGTGTGTGTGTGTGTGTGTGTGTGTGTCTGTGATAGGCCTATTGTCAATCAGGGAGCTTCTATGTAAGTATGCCACATGAGAGATTAGGCAAACACTACTTCTGGAGATCACACACATCTACGGTGACCGGCATTGGGGAATTCTATGCGTCGTAGTAGATGGTGAACGGGGTCATGCTACGTGACGCATATTACTCTACAGAGACTTAGCTTTCTTATGGTGGGTTTGCAGAGTAAAATAATGTGAGACAGGCAAGGTTATGAACTTATGTTTTACCTCTTAAACATAATACAATAGTCTTGTCCACCAGCCGTCTCTCTTAAGCCTGGGGACGGGGTTAAATGTAACCTAACCATAGATTGACCTGAATGCTAAGACTAATTACAGAGAAGATTTAAAAAATTGCTTTCTTGCATAAGAATAGGCTAGGAATGAATGATAGGCCTACAGTTAATTCAGGTTAGCGAAAGTTGCCCACTTTGAGAAGCTGAAGGAAGCAGAGACTAAATCCTATGAAATATAAACTTTTCTAGATTTATCCTCTGTGAAATAACTTGGGCACAAACTGCAGAATTAATAGGGTATTTTCTTTTGAACAGCTCATTGGAGAGCAATGAAATCTGCCTTTAAACTGTGTGCTCATTTGTGTGTCTGTGTGTTGTGTGTATGTATGTATGTGTGTTTGTGTGTGTCTGTTAATGTTCACGTTCGTCATCTCCCTCCTTTGGTAACAACGTAATTATGCAGAGCAAGTACAAATGTGCCAAGTCAAAGCCTAATGAATCCCACCTGTAACACATTTGCACATTCAGTTTCGTCTCAGGATAACGCCTGGCTGCTGCCAAAGCAAATGCCAACAAATGGGGAAGTAAGTGTGTTTCAGACTAGGGCCCTGTTCAAATGCTCTTAAAATTCATCCTTCCTTCCCTCCTCCTTTCCTTGAAGTAATCACTGATCTACCTAGCATGATTGGATAGGTGAGAGCAGGTGTTGAGATGTTAGATGACTGATTACCTAAGGAAGGGAGGAAAGAAGGATCTGTTTTTCAATTGGGTCTATGTGTGAATTTCACATAGACAACAAGCATGGAATAGAAAGAATCTTCTGGAAGGTGAATATGTGCATGTGACGCATGTGACGGAGATTTTGCTACATACAGTGCAGGTGGAATAATTATTCATTGCTTAATCTCACTACAAACTGTATACCTAACAATATCCTACACGATTAGAGGACAATTCATCTAGGGCTTTTCTAGGAGCTGAGTATATTTTGATACAGTATGTAATAATTGCAATGATTAGCTCTGAACCTGCCTGTGATATTTAACTGCGCTCATTTGAATTACTCCGATCAACCTGGAAGGTACAGTAACATAGTGTACAAGCATATGCCGTACAGCAGACACCTATATCCAAAGTGACTTACAGTCATGTGTGCCTACATTTTACCTACGGTTGGTATTGAACCCACATTCCTGGTGTTACAAGCACCATGCTCCACCAACTGAGACATACAGGACCAGATACAGGCTGGAACTACAGCCATGGAAAGGGGATGTATCTGATACGCGTACTGCTCTGATAGACAGCCATGCTTCTGTATAGTACTAGCAAGCACCATATCTTTGATAGCTGTGCATTTCCCATAATTCAGCATTTTTGCTTACATTAAAATGAAAATGAAATAAATCTTCAAAGAGCTGTATCACTCATGCCAGTCCCACTATCATGCATCTCCCACAATCCCACTTCAGATGAGGTCTTGCTCACTTGGGGCTGGGACAGATAGCAGCATGGTTCCCACTGTTCCCAGGATGGTGTCCCAGTGGTCTGTGAGGGGCAGGAAGTGGAGGCTAGATTGACTGGACGCCAGAGATCCTTAGCCATGCTCCTCCAGGCCCTATTTGCATTCAGTCAACCTGAGCTCACAATTGTGTGACTAAACCAGTTGTTCTTTCAATTGAAGCCATTTACATTCCCCTCCCCATTTTCACCGCCCCTCCCCCAACCCACCACCCTCAAGAGTGGCTCGGGTGATGATTGAAAGATGTGTATGGAACTCTGAAACACTCTCACACATCTAATGTGCCCGATAAAACGTCTGATGGTGGAGAAATTAGACACGTGAAGATTACCGGCATGTTGCGTCTTCTACTGTCAGCACTGTCTAGTCACTGCTACTGTATTAACATCTGCTCCTACCTGCAAACATGCATCTCTCCGTGTTGTGCTGTTTACTCCTACCCCTTTCAGAGTATCAGAGGACGCAGTGGGACCTTATATGGGGCCTTATCTGATGTCTGTGGTTATAATGGCTCATAATATGTATTGGTCGCTCGTAAACATAAATATCTGAATCTGAAACCGCATACAGGGAAATGACCCTGTGAAATAGCAGAGGTAAAATTCCCTCTCCTGTATTTATGATTACCCTGGGCATTGCCAGTACTTTTACACCAGTTATGGTCAATTGTACACAAACGCCAGGAGAGCCAGCGAGTGCGTTTGAGGGTGTGTGTGAGTGTGTGTTTAGGGGAGGGGACATTTTCATTTACCCCCCCAAGAATTGACAAGTCCATCACTTCTTGTCACAAATATCATCCATAACAGCTTTAAAGAGGTCATTCCTCGTCGAGCCTGAAACACCTTGGAAGCAGCTCTATCTACAGAGTGGCACTTCAACATTACATTTTCATCGTAATTAATTCACAAGCCCAGCTAACTTTACTGTACCGGGAGGGCGGAGGCGCCGAGGCTGAGCAGCATAATGTACGAACAGAGAAAAGTTTTCCTCAAAACTTGCGAATGGAAAAAAATGTGCCCAGGCCAACGTTTGTTTTCACCTGAAGCAGCCATTTATCTTGGCCAGAGCCCAACACTACACCGCTGTTTATATTTCTAGGGTCTCTGTGGGTTTGTGTGTGCACCACAACCACTTAATGTGGCGGGGGGGACGGCAGATTTCAATCCTAATCTTGAAATTGTGAAACCACACTATTTCCCTGCGCTCTAAATGTCACAGTTTGCCTGTGTGCTTGGCATATCATTCTGCTATTATAGACCTCAACACAGGAGAAGTGATCAAGTCCAAACATTTTGTATGGTGGAACTATACTTCTTTTGCCATGGTTTACCTTTACAATGTTATAACCAGGGAAATATATATATATATTATTTTTTAAAGGGCACTGTAGTGAGCGTTTTTCAATCACTTTTAATCACATTTTTCAGATATAAGTAGTATATTTTCAAATCTCTAAGTACAACTCTCTGGACTGATCATTTTGTATTTCTTAGTATTATGGATCCCAATTATCTGTGGTCAAGGCAGCAGCTACTCTTCCTCAGGCCCAGCAAGAAATTAAGATAGTAATATACAGTACATTATAATGAAATGTTTAAACATTAAATATATTTTACAACAGATTTCAAAATACATGAATTCAGTGTGTGCCCTCAGGCCACTATTCTAGTACAACACACAATCCAAGTGTAAGTGTGTGTATAGTATGTATGTTATGTGTGCTTGTATGCGTGTGTTTGTACCTGTGTGTGCGACTCTTCACCGTCCTCGCTGTTCGATAAGGTGAATTTTTATAATTTTTTACATTTTGATTTTACTACTTGCATGAGTTACTTGATGTGGAATAGAGTTCCATGTTTCCATGGCTCTATGTAGTACTGTGCACCTCCCATTGTCTGTTCTGGACTTGAGGACTGTGAAGAGACCTCTGGTGGCATGTCTTGTGGGGTATGCATGGGTGTCTGAATTGTATGCCAGTAGTTTAAAGAGACAGCTGGAGAACACTTGTAATGCCCACTATCTTATGTGAAGAAAGTTTGATTGTGCATTCACTGGGTTCACAAGTCGTTCACCCCTAAGTCAATCTAAGCTTTTCTAGAGATACTATTTGAACATTTTATTTAGTCACCAGTACATTCGATAATGATAGGCTCACCATTTAGTCATTTTAACTGCCATTTAATCCAACAGCAAATAATATAAGATACACATTTGAAGTGCTGAGTAGGAATAGTAGATGGTAAATATAATTTTGTAAAATTTGTCAAGTATAATTTGTATCCAGCAGCAGGTTGAGAGCACGTTGACAAATATGTTTTACAGTTTCATTATTCTTTTGCAGTACATACGTAGGACAAATCATCAGAAATGGGTGTATTGTAAAGTAGTTGGCTGCTGTTGCATGCCATTTCTGCCCCATGCAACATTACACAAGACCACCTTTTCTGCGTAACTTGTCAACTGATACAGTATCGCCTGTCTTTCTGCTTGAAATTCATCAGCCTACAGTGTATCAATGAGTGGAATATATTATTATATACAACACAGGTATTTTTAGCAGTGCATTTTACAATATGCTATAATTCCAAATGGAGGCACTCTTTCCACTTTGTCCTATTGAAGCACACTGGCTGATGGAAAATGATGATGTAGTTGTAGTATTTACAGCCACATCCATATATATGATTTGGTTTTACCTTCCAACATAAATTGATGTCAAATTGATACCTTTATGAGGTACAAATATACAATACTATAGATGGCAACACCCATCCGTAGCACGCGCTCCAGCAGGTGTATCTCACTGATCATCCCTAAAGCCATCACCTCATTTGGCCGCCTTTCGTTCCAGTACTCTGCTGCCTGTGACTGGAACGAATTGCAAAAATCGCTGAAGTTGGAGACTTTTATCTCCCTCACCAACTTCAAACATCTGCTATCTGAGCAGCTAACCGATCGCTGCAGCTGTACATAGTCTATTGTTAAATAGCCCACCCATTTTCACCTACCTCATCCCCATACTGTTTTTATTCATTTACTTTTCTGCTCTTTTGCACACCAATATCTCTACCTGTACATGACCATCTGATCATTTATCACTCCAGTGTTAATCTACAAAATTGTAATTATTCGCCTACCTCCTCATGCCTTTTGCACACAATGTATATAGACTCCCCTTTTTTTCCTACTGTGTTATTGACTTGTTAATTGTTTACTCCATGTGTAACTCTGTGTTGTCTGCTCACACAGCTATGCTTTATCTTGGCCAGGTCGCAGTTGCAAATGAGAACTTGTTCTCAACTAGCCTACCTGGTTAAATAAAGGTGAAATAAAATAAAATAAAAAATAAAAAATGTAGACACCTGATCTTGGAACATCTCATTCCAAAATCACGGGCATTACAGTAGTATGGAGTTGGTCCCCTCTTTGCTGCTGTAACAGCCTCCACTCTTCTGGGAGGGCTTTCCACTAGATGTTGGAACATTTCTGTGGGCACTTGTTTCCATTCAGCCACAGGAGCATTAGTGAGGTCGGGCACTGGTGTTGGGCGATTAGGCCTTGGCTCGCAATCAGCGTTCCAATTCATCCCAAAGGTGTTCGATGGGGTTGAGGTCAGGGCTCTGTGCAAGCCAGTCAAATTCTTCCACACCGATCTCGACAAACCATTTCTGTATGGATCTCGCTTTGTGCACGGGGGCATTGTCATGCTAAAACAGGAAAGGGTTTTCCCCAAACTGTTGCCATAAAGTTGGAAGCACAGAATCGTAGAATGTCATTGTATGCTGTAGCATTTAGATTTCCCTTCACTGGAACTAAGGGGCCTTGGTGATCTTAGGCTTGTGTGCGGCTGCTCGGCCATGGAAACCCATTTCATGAAGCTCCCAATGAGCAGTTCTTGTGCTGACGTTGCTTCCAGAGGTAGTTTGGAACTCGGTAGTCAGTGTTGCAACTGAGGACAGACAATTTGTACGCATGATACGCTTCAGCACTCGGCGGTATCATTCTGTGAGGTGACTGAGCCATTGTTGCTCGTAGACGTTTCCACTTCACAATGACAGCACTTACAGTTGACGGGAGCAGCTCCAGCAGGGCAGAAATTTGACGTGACTGACTTGTTGGAAAGGTGGCATCCTATGGCGGTGCCACGTTGAAAGTCCCTGAGCTCTTCAATGAGGTCAATCTACTGCCAATGTTTTTCTATGGAGATTACGTGGCTGTCAGCAACGGGTGTGGCTGAAATTGTTGAATCCACCAATGGGGTGTCCACATTCTTTTGTATATACTGCACAGTGTATACAGGTTTCAAACTATACATGTTAACTAGGCAGTATATCGTTTTGGTTCAGTTGTTATCAGTTCTGAGCAGTTTGATTAAGTGATAGTTCATCGAATCGTGAACAAATGACGAGAAAGTCATAGCAAAGTAAAGTGAATATTGCATTTAGAAAAGGGGATACTCAGTCTATTGCAAAGGTGCTTAGAGGTTTTAAACAAGAGCCATTTTGATTATCTGTTTTGATTTTTATGCTTCTGAGTTGTGAAAAATGTGCCACATACGTGTCTAAATTGCACCAAAGTGATTGAAAATAGGAAAAGAGCACCAGCGTGGCAGCGTAGCCTAGTGTTTAGAGCGTTGGACTAGTAACCGGAAGGTTGCAAGTTCAAACCCCTGAGCTGACAAGGTACAAATCTGTCGTTCTGCCCCTGAACAGGCAGTTAACCCACTGTTCAAATAAGAATTTGTTCTTAACTGACTTGCCAAGTTAACAAAAAGTTGTTCTGCATTTTCCCACTACACCAATTCTGAATGTATGTGTGAATACTACCCATGCAGTAGAGGCCTAATCGCCAGCATACTTTTCACTCACAGATAGACAGAGAGTGTTAGAAAGAGAGCATTAGAGTAGATGTCCGAAGCCCCCGCAGAAACCTAATTAGCATATTCCAATATATCAGCTCAAACTAGAGATATCTGTTTTTTTGGATGGGATGCAAACTCAATAACCGCGTCCGCCGATGTCGGCCTTCCGCATCTGCGGTGGAAGGTGGCTGAGCTACAGCTCTGTTTGTCAGACCAGGAGGCAATCCCAAAAATTGTTCTTCTCAAGAAAATATCTGTAGGGTCCGAAGGTAACCCGGTACCGGACCGAAAAATGAATGGAAGAGAGCGGGGCATTTCCATGTCAAACGTATACAGATTTAAATCATTCTTCTTATATCTCTCAGATATGGGACAGGCACTCAAGCCTTTTGAACTGTTTTTCCACGTATGAATCTGGTAGTCAATGCTTTTTCTGGGTAATAGTAGTAAGGCTGAATTCAATGTTTCATCAAATCATAAAAAATGTAATAAAAATGACCTATCTACAGGGGTCCTAAAATTCAAAATAAAATTAGATAAATAATCCTTGGTATGTCCATCTAAAAACATTTTAGCTAAGTAGAAACCCAGCCCTGGGCGCATTCCTCCTCACGCCTCGTTATAATAACCCCTGTGTAGACCTGGATTACTGGGCATTTTCAGACAAGTTGTTACACAACAACAACAATAGAGAGAAGCTCCCTCAGGACCCCTTTCCACTCAATTACCCCCTCAACAGCTTCCGGATTGCCTCCCTGATTGGTGTGGCCTTTTTTCAATCTCTGACCTGTTACTGAGGACATAGGACCATTTAGGACATAGGACCTACTGTATTTA
Source organism: Oncorhynchus keta (assembly GCF_023373465.1). Taxonomy (NCBI): domain Eukaryota; kingdom Metazoa; phylum Chordata; class Actinopteri; order Salmoniformes; family Salmonidae; genus Oncorhynchus; species Oncorhynchus keta. Next base: position 2,981,117 of record NC_068451.1, read on the forward strand.
TGTATAGGGTTGCAAACGGAGGGTATATTACTGTAAACATTCTCAATTTACTGGTAAACTTACCCCAATTTTGGCATCTTTCAAGGATTTTATGCAATCTATCACGAGACATCTAGTGGCCCTTTTGGGTACTATTCCCGATTATCACAGGTGTCTGTAATTATCTCTGTCTCTCTCTCTCTGACCGTATGACATGTAAAATATATGAAATAATTAAATAAGATGATTTTTAAATAAAACAGAATGACAAAGCTGTAAAACATTATCCTTAATATAAACCATCAACTTAGTGAATACTATTGGTGTTCAATATGAGGGTTTCAGCATGAAATGTCCTTTGTCTATTTACTTGAAAATAATGCCATTGTTGATTAGATGCTTTTTTCATTAATTAGGCTACTTTCTCTTGAACAATATGATATATCTTCTAGAAACTCATGGACAATATGGACACACATCAACACGTTTTATTGTATATATGGGTTATTAAAGTTATTCAAGTATAAAAGTTACCCCAAGCTATGCAAGCTAAACTCTGGGGTGGCAGGTAGCCTAGTGGTTAGAGCATTGGACTAGTAACCGCAAGGTTGCAAGATCAAATCCCTGAGCTGACAAGGTAAAAAATATGTTGTTCTCCCCCTGAACAACATATTCAAGGTCAACCCACTGTTTCTAGGCTGCCATTGAAAATAATGATTTATTCTTAACTAACTTTCCTAGTTAAAAAAGGTAAACTATTTATTTATCAGGGAGGGTGTCAATTTCATTCCCAAATCAGGCAACTCAGAAAGTAAACTGCAATTCCAATTCCAATTTTCCTCATTGCTTTCCAATGAGGAGAATTCTGTTCACTTCCTGAATTGAAAAGGAATTGACCCCAACCCTAGCATGTACAGTATGTAGTAGTGTAGCCACCTCATGTCAATAAATAATTTTGTCTCACAATGAACGCCCATGGAATGCTTGCATGGTTGCCCACTGATGAACTGTAAATCCAAGCAAGGTCAAAACCTTATCAGTGTCATCTCTTTACCTCTCTTGTAGATTCTATGATACCATTTTAACAATAGCACACAAAAATTACACCGTAATTAGACCTAGTGTTTGATCATGTATTTATTTAATCCAAGGGTATCATTTTTGCAGACTGTCTCTCCTACAATCTCTAGAGGATGGAACAGGGTGGGAGCCCTAAAATACCTCCCTAATTTGATGTGACCCGATTCGGAGAAATCAGTCTGTGCAGAGTGCAGGCATACTGTAGGCTAGATTCACATAATGTGTGTGTGTGGTGTGTCGGGCGGAGGTCTACTCCCGGAAATGTTGTGAGAATATGCTGGGAGATCATGACTCAATAAAAAGAGAGAGAGCAGAGAGGAGAGTAGGAAGAGTGGAGCGTCCCAGCCCAGTGAGGCCTATTCTACTCCAGAGTGTCTGAGAGCTCTTGTGTTGTCAGTTCACATGTCACATAGAAACCTCCACACTCTGTTGATGTGAGGCTGGGCTATTTCCCCCTCTATTTCCCTCTCTTTCCTTTGTTTCTCTTTCTCTGTCTTTCTCTCTATCTTTCACTCTGTGTTTGTCTGTATCTCCCCCCCTCTCTCTCTCTCTCTCTCTGTCTCCCAATCCATTTCTCTCTCTCTCTCTCTCTCTCTCTCTCTCTCTCTCTCTCTCTCTCTCTCTCTCTCTCTCTCTCTCTCTCTCTCTCTCTCTCTCTCTCTCTCTCTCTCTTTGTCTGTATCTCTCTCTCTCTCTCTCTCTGTCTCCCAATATATCTCCCCCTCTCTCTCTCTCTCTCTCTCTCTGTCTCCCAATCCATTTCTCTCTCTCTCTCTCTCTCTCTCTCTCTCTCTCTCTCTCTCTCTCTCTCTATCTCTCTATATATATATATATATATATATATATATATATATATATATATATATATATATATATATATCTCACACTCTATCTATTTTTCTCTATTTCTCTCTCTGTCTCTCTCTGTCTCTGTCTTTGTCTCTCTGTCTCTGTCTCTGTCTCTGTCTTTCCCTCTCCCAGCCCTCCCTCCCTGCTCCCCGGCTCACCATTGTTGTGTTGGAAGTACCAGCGTTTTGACAGCTGTGCTTGGATCGCTGTGACAGCAGTCTGGAGGGAAGGGTGTGTATGTCTGCCTGAGTGAGTGTGTGTGAGGCAGGTTAGTGTTTTTTCCTCATTAATCTTGTTCTGGAAGCAGCTCTGAAGAGTGGTCACTCTACGGAGTTGTTCCAAATGTCAAATTTCAAAGTGTCAATTCAGATTTTTTAAGGTTAGGCATTAAGTCTGAATGGTTAAGGTAAGGGTTAAGGTTTAGGAAAGGGTTGAATAAAATATCTAAAACAACTTTATATCGCTGGATTCAAACTTTCAACCTTTGGAATCAGAGGTAGATGCTTACGCCAATCTGCCATCCCCGTCCGCAATGCCCTAGCAAAACCGAAACCTACTTGATGGTAACAGCATTCATTGTTGCCCCTAGTGGCAGTTTCCACGTCCTATCTCAGACATGGATAGACGCCAAATAATGACTTGTATCACAAGTAACCTGGCTGGGTCACTAGCTGGCACAGCCACAAAGTCATAACATCTGATTTTAAACCAAATCTTAACCCTAACTAACCTTAACCAGACTGCTAACCTTAAATGGCCACCCAGACTATTTACATTGACAACACCCGCCCCCTTTGTTTTTACACTGCTGCTACTCGCTGTTTATTATCTATGCATAGTCACATTACCCCTACTTACATGTACAAATGACCTCAACTAACCTCTAACCCCACACATTGACTTGGTACCGGTTGGAGTAGCAGTATTTGGCGCATGTGACAAATAACATTTGATTTAAATTTGATTTGAATGACTAACCCTGACCTTAAATTAAGACCAAAAAGCAAACCTTTGTTTTCATGCATTTTTACAATATGGCCAATTTTGACTTTGCAGCTGGCCCATCTAGCGGAAATCACTCAGTTCTGCCTCCAGGACCAGACCCAGACCCAGACCCATCCAAATATGCGTCAACATGCGTGTGTGAGTGTGCTTTGAGGATTTGTTATGGACGTGAAGGCTTCTTCGGTCTGGGTACGCAAATGCGTGTCTGGCGTGTCTTTGATCTCTTCGTCTCTGTTCCTGCATGAACATGTCGTGTGTTGTATCTCGGGTTAGGCTGTTACAGTACAGCACAGTAAACTTTCTGTCCAAAAATGATGCAGAAAATTAATCCATGCTTTTGTCACTTCTAGGTTAGACTACTGCAATGCTCTATTTTGCTACCCGGATAAAGCACTAAATAAACTTCAGTTAGTGCTAAATACGGCTGCTAGAATCCTGACTAGAACCAAAAAATTTGATCATATTACTCCAGTGCTAGCCTCTCTACACTGGCTTCCTGTCAAAGCAAGGGCTGATTTCAAGGTTTTACTGCTAACCTACAAAGCATTACATGGGCTTGCTCCTACCTACCTCTCTGATTTGGTCCTGCCGTACATACCTACACGTACGCTACGGTCACAAGACCAGCCTCCTAATTGTCCCTAGAATTTCTAAGCAAACAGCTGGAGGCAGGGCTTTCTCCATAGAGCTCCATTTTTATGGAACGGTCTGCCTACCCATGTCAGAGACGCAAACTCGGTCTCAACCTTTAAGTCTTTACTGAAGACTCATCTCTTCAGTGGGTCATATGATTGAGTGTAGTCTGGCCCAGGAGTGGGAAGGTGAACAGGAAAGGCTCTGGAGCAACGAACCGCCCTTGCTGTCTCTGCCTGGCCGGTTCCCCTCTTTCCACTGGGATTCTCTGCCTCTAACCCTGTTACGGGGGCTGAGTCAGATGCTGGGGCTCTCTCGTGCCGTCCCTGGGGGGTGCGTCACCTGGGTGGGTTGATTCACTGTTGTGGTCGGCCTGTCTGGGTTGCCCCCCTTGGGTTGTACCGTGGCGGAGATCTTTGTGGGCTATACTCGGCCTTGTCTCAGGATGGTAAGTTGGTGGTTGAAGATATCCCTCTAGTGGTGTGGGGGATGTGCTTTGGCAAAGTGGGTGGGGTTATATCCTTCCTGTTTGGCCCTGTCCGGGGTGTCCTCGGATGGGGCCACAGTGTCTCCTGACCCCTCCTGTCTCAGCCTCCAGTATTTATGCTGCAGTAGTTTATGTGTCGGGGGCTAGGGTCAGTTTGTTATATCTGGAGTACTTCTCCTGTCCTATTCGGTGTCCTGTGTGAATCTAAGTGTGCGTTCTCTAATTCTCTCCTTCTCTCTTTCTTTCTCTCTCTCGGAGGACCTGAGCCCTAGGACCATGTCCCAGGACTACCTGACATGAGGACTCCTTGCTGTCCCCAGTCCACCTGGCCATGCTCCTGCTCCAGTTTCAACTGACCTGAGCCCTAGGACCGTGCCCCAGGACTACCTGACATGAAGGCTCCTTGCTGTCCCCAGTCCACCTGACTGTGCTGCTGCTCCAGTTTCAACTGTTCTGCCTTATTATTATTCGACCATGCTGGTCATTTATGAACATTTGAACATCTTGGTCATGTTCTGTTATAATCTCTACCCGGCACAGCCAGAAGAGGACTGGCCACCCCACATAGAGAGGAACCCGGTTAGGTTTCTTCCTAGGTTTTGGCCTTTCTAGGGAGTTTTTCCTAGCCACCGTGCTTTTACACCTGCATTGTTTGCTGTTTGGGGTTTTAGGCTGGGTTTCTGTACAGCACTTTGAGATATCAGCTGATGTACGAAGGGCTATATAAATAAATTTGATTTGATTTGATATATAGTAGTACATTTTGCCCTGATTTGTATTGCTGAGATGCAATCTGTCTGGGCCTGGGAATAAAGCATCAGGTATGTGTGTTAGGTGCTAGGCGGCTAGTGGCTTAGCCCTGCTGGGTCATGGGGAGCACGGCCAGACCAGCCACATGAGGCTCAGCTGATTCAGCCAGCCACTCAACTCCACACACACATGGGGACAAACGCTCACTCAGGGCTCCGGGGATGTGACAGGAGCTGGAGGGCTTGGAGGAGGACCATCACAACAACACAGATGATGATAATGGATTGTGTTTATATGACGCCCCACTGGGCATCATATAAACACTGTTTCCCACTTCATTTCAATGAAATTACATTGAACCAAAAGTGGAATAGACGTTGAATTGACGTGGCCAGTTTTTACACAGAGGGCAAATTCAACTCATCCACTACCTGATAATGACGCTGACTGATGATAATGGTTCTAGAGATGATAATGATAATAGAGAGTGTAAAAAAGTATACCTAATCGTGGGTAAGGCCTGCTGTGCATAACCATTATCACCACTCTTCTCTCTCTCTCTCTCTCTCTCTCTCTCTCTCTCTCTCTCTCTCTCTCTCTCTCTCTCTCTCTCGAAGAGATGATGAGTATTTGTTACTGTATCTCCGACTCAACATCGTCACTGTCAACAACATCAGCCGCCTCCAGGCTGTGTTACGGTCATGCTATGGCACGTGTTGAGATATCTGGCTTATTGCACCGTGCCCCGTCAATGGCGTCCCAGCAGGGCCGTAAAACACACACACACACCTCCTAGAGGCCAGAGACTTTTATTGCAGGTGCTTTCCCTCCCGTATACTCACTAAACACTGGAATCTTATCAGCTGATTAGCGGTGGTCAGGAATATATGATAATGATTAAAGACAGGAGTGGCATTACCACAGTGTTGACTTGAATTCTAGTCAAGATGCTAAATGAATAAAATATCACATAATTGTTGTTAGGAATCCTTCCAACCACGTTGACCTGCGTTGACCTGGGATTTGAAAGTGAGAGTAAAACCAGGCCATAACCGCAGTCCAACCAAGTGTGTTTTTGTTTGGATCCTTCCCTGTTGTTTCAAGGACAGACATAAACATGTGGTAGTAGGAACCAGGAAGCGTTTCGTTTTTTCCCCCAAGCTTGTCTAAGAACCCCATAAAAAGCACAGGACATCCTGCAGTCATTTAATGACACGGCACACATTGTACTCAAATGAGTCAAATAAACACTCCTAGTCATGCCATCCAATAAACTGTGTCTACCTAAAAATCGCATTGTTTTGGATCTGAATGATTGTAGTACATTAGAGGGATGCTGTTCAGGGTTGAAGGACACACACGCATATTTGCAAGCAAAACCAAAATGTGACAGATTTTGGAAAAGAGATATTTGACGCTCGCCATGATATTTAAAAATTGCAAGTTAAAGTAGACAGTTATGACCATAGCAGTCGTACTGTAAAGCGCTTGGCTTGTTGTTAAAACTTTTTTGACCGATTTAGGGGCACTCAGATGTATTCTATGCAATCTCAATGAGTGCCAGAAAGGAAAAGCTAGTTAGTTGCTGTGTGTTAAACCATAGTAATATGACTGGGTCTCTCCACACATATTATTGCGAGACAGTGTTATCTGTTATGCATCGCCATCATCTGGTTGAAATGGGTAGTTGATACTCTGGTGTCAGTTCTAAGCATTTGTTTTCAATGGCTTGTAATTGGTATTGAGACATAATGTACCAAGACATTAATGTGTGTTCCTTGGAATCAAACAAATAGTTGTCTGCCAAAAACAGCAAAACACCAAATTGGCTTAAAAGCCGTGTGAGTTCCACAGTAGAGCTCAAATTAGCATAAACAGATGTCTCACAAATCTTAACAGCGTGGCTGAAAAACGTTTCTCTTAAAAGGAGGTCAACATGTTGACATTGTTCTCTGACAATTACAACGTCTGTTTTTCATCAAGCATTGTTTACAGAAATGTCCCATCCATAACTGATTGAAATGTTATGTTCATAATTGATTTAAATGTTACGTTGCTTTCTTCAGGATATGGCAATAAAATAGTCCATGAAAATGCCATAGTTTCAGCTGGGTAATATAAGCTGTAAAAACATGGACATCAACAATGCAACTCCATGCAAGAACAATACAGTCAGAAAGATCCAAATCCTACGCTGTATTACCGAGTAATAAATTAAATAGCACTCCATGAATCAATGAATTGATATACTGTATCCTATGTGATTAACATTGACTATGATGTATATGGAGTTGCACCTCTCCTGGTTGCATACCTGTGTTCACTTTAATTGTTGCTATAGAAACCCATATCCTCTCTCTCTCTCTCTCACTCCCGCTCCATGTCTCTCTGTCCCTCTATCTCGCTCCCTCTGCTCTGTCAGACCCTCCTGTGATTTAGGGAACCACATAAAGCCTCCTGGCTACTGTTATGGCCCAGATTACACCGCTGCACTCACACTCACATGCTTTGGCTGCTGCTGTTGTCTGGGAGCACGGGGCAGGCCATGGTGTTTGCCTGCTCCAGCTGAGAGGAGACGACCCACTGGGGTTTTCCCATGATGATAACTAGACTGTTGCAGGCAGTGGAGGCAGTGGATCAGGGCCTACTGCTCCCACCCCTCCTCCATTCCCATTCCCGTCCTCAAGTCATGATCCGGCCTGTAAATTAGTGAAGAGACACAGAAAAAGTGAGAGAGAGAGAAATAGGGTTCCACTGATAGCGGCTGTTTGCATAGCCACTGCCACTTCCTTTGATCACGTCGCTGTGGGGAGCGGGGGTCGTGTGTCACTGCCAAAGGTCAGCAATATATTACACTCCTAAAAGTGATTACTGAAATTCTTAAGTGAAACCATTCTGCTGCCAGGGTGTGCTGTAATCCCCCGCAGCGCTGTCTGGGACGCATGAGGGCCTCTAAGGATCCCTGCGACCGGGCCGACCGGCTTTAGCCTCTCTCTGGTGATTTTTATCAGCACAGAGAGACAGAGAGAGAGAACCCCAACATGGAAACATGAGGTATCCAGTTGCAATATCACAGAGTCAGAGAGGTAGTGTCAGGAAATAGAAAACGCACACACTTCAAAGGCCAGAGCAGCAGCAAATGAAGCTGGAGCATTGGACATGACAGTAAGTGCCCTTTACATCAGAAACAGGGTAAACAATGTCTGGTTTATGTTTCTCTTCATAGCTCTGGTTTGTTGCACGGTGACCCCCCAGCTTTTCTGTCTGCACACTTCTATGCTGTAGGTAGTGTACTAAAATGGTTGAATGAAATGTTTTAGATTGAGCAAATCTAATTGATAATTGCATCAATTGAGTTGTAATGGAATGTACTGTAGCTAAAGATTGCAATTTGCCACCCATGTGTACTGAACTAAAGCAATGGAACATCTGACTCTTTTCATCCGTAATGTACAGTTAGAGGCTCCAATACAAGTTTTCCCAATCCATTAGGTGTAACAAGTAAAGCAACCTCACACAGGTTTTAACAATGAATAACCAATTTAGGCCTAGTCAGTTAGAATCGCTTATAAAAAGAGAAGTGACGCCTACATACCGCCTACTCATTTATTTGTGTGTGTTAGCGTTTATATTTACGACTGCACACCCTTGCATGCGTGTGTGTGTGTGTTTGTGTGTGCATGCGTGTGCATGCGTGTTGTTGCACGTTTGCACTCACGATTGTGTGTGTGTGTGTGTGTGCCTGCATGCGTGTGCCTACATGTGTACGAGCACACCTGCCAACATAAGCTAAACAAGAATTATGTTGTCATGCTCTATGAAACTTTATACACATTTGCTGATCATTAGCTAAGATTGCTTTGTGTTAACTTTGGCAGACCTGGGTTTGGCTTTTAACATTGAAAGGGATGATGTATTTCCTCTTATTTAGTATTTGCACTGGGCTACTGAGTGGGAAGAGAAAGCGAGAGGAGGTATGCTTGTGACTGGACTTGGCCATGCCAGGAATAACAGAGCGGACCTCGTTCCTTAGCCTCATTAGCGTGTGGAAAACGGTTCCCAGAAGACACAACAGGGTGTAAATATGGTTAAAACCCCTTCAGAATGCAGTTAACCCCATGCCAAGTTCTCCCTCTTTCCTTAGAGCCAGAATGAAAATGGCATTGAGCACGAGCATAGGCTCCAAAAGAGTTGTAACCCACGTTTACACGTCTCATAAATTTAAGAGAAGGAATTCAAAGAGAATTTCATTGAGCATAGCATTCACACACGCTGATACTGTAGAAAGTCAACACCGTATAGGATCATGGGAGTTCGCAACTGTTCATGACCTTTTGATTCGGGGGGGATATCTACATTAGACTATTTCCTCCAGGACCTTTTCTGTGCTTACGATGCTTATGCAATACTAGTAAGCCTACCTTCCATTGAACAAAATAACAGGTCCAGCCCCCAAAGGACATCCAGCCAACTTAACACAACTGTGGGAAGCATTGGAGTCAACATAGACCAGCATCCCAGCATCCCCATATTCAATATTAGGAAGGTGTTCCTAACGTTTGGTCTACACAGAGTAGGTAACACATTCTAAATCTATATTATAATCATTTTAACACACATACACCTACTTGTTTGATCATTTATGTAATCTGATTCAAGAAATGTAATTACAAAACTGCGCAATGAAAAGTTATCCATTCTCAATCTATATAGCTTCTATGATGGAGTCTTGACATTACAGTTGTTAAATCAGATCACATAAATGGTAAAACAATTGAAGTGCACGCGTGTTAAAATGATTATGATACATATTTTGGATTGACCAGCATACCTTTCCATTCCGTCATCCCATGTTAAAATGAGTATTTCATTTCACACTTCTCTTATGGGCTTCGCCTTGCTGTCATGTGTGGTTTTTGAATATATTTTTTAAATAATGTTACTGTCCCTCAGTTCTGTTTGTACTGTAAGAAATGTGTTTATGGCACTTACTTGTTGCCAAGTTAGACAAAAGACTACATTGTCCATAAGGGACTCAATATACAGGACCACACTTTTGGCTTAATTAACTATTGACTCAGCTGTTTTCATGCTGAAATGATATGATTCCAGTTACTGAACATATCTACACACACACACACACACACACACACACACACACACACACACACACACACACACACACACACACACACACACACACACACACACACACACACACACACACACACACACACACACACACACACACACACACACACACACACACACACACGCACAGACTATTTACCTTTGTCTTTTTTCCTTTCTCTGCACAGCCACTGCTTGATATCTCCATCAGTGCAGATGATGTCATCCAAGCCTTGTGGCGCTCTCTGCTTTGATTGGTTTCTCAGAGGCCGCAGACATCCCACACAGGACTCCACCAATTAGTATGCAGGACCTCTGAGTGGACTAATAGGCGCCATCTGGTGTTGTTTACCTTTGTCTTTACAGTTCAAGCTTTATGATCTAGCCTATGTCCTTCTTCATTTGAGAAGCCATTCAGATCTTTTCATCTGGTTACTGTTCAGTATCTTGGCCTCGTCAACAGCACTGTGTGGGTCCAGAGCGTTGAGAGCAAGTTGAGAATGGAGTGAGAAAGTAAATAGAATCTGTATGAAAATAAATGCGTCATTCACCAGTAATTCTATGGGCAGCGCAGGGCCAGCTAGTGTGTTGAACCCTTTATATATTGGGGGCCCAGCGAGATTGCCCTGACGATAACATGGGGATTGATGTTGGCCATTAAAAGAGCCAGCTAGAGTTCTGGGCTCGGGGCTGGGGGGGTTACAGGCAGGCAGCCTCCCTCCCCTCCCCGGGCCAGCAGCACTGTATATCAGCATGTTGTCACCTGGGCTGATGTCACGGCAGGTCCTTGGGCAAAGAAAACACGCAGTCTGTCTTCAGTTGGTGACCAGTGCAAAGGCTCACTCACTACCTGGTAATGTGCTACTCATGCCAAGGGGTGCGCTGCACGGGTTCACAGCCATTCCGAATGAAATCTGTAGCCTATTTGCTATTCTTGGTCTGTAACAAGAGTGGTTTAAACAAAACAAAGTGATCTGAGTCATTGTGTGGAATTGACAAAACTATAAAGCTACAAAACAGATCAGAGCCTTACATGCTTATCTGTGAAAATGCATTTTACAGATGTGACATGAAGTTTATACAGTTGTGTTCAGAGTAGGAAAGGCTTAAATAAATGGTCTATTGTATTTAAAGTAGCAGCCAGGACATTGTGGAGAGGGGTCGTGACCCTGCTTTGTTACAGATTTTCTTTAACCATCACACCATGGTATAACTTTAGTTTCTGGACTTGTCAACCCAAGGAGTCTCCCATATGAACACTTGCTCATTTCACACACTACACTCACAGGACCTTGGAACAATCTGAAAACCCTCTCTGTAAAAGCAATTTGTCCCTTGGTGCATCCACATGAGATATATCTCTCCCTGTGAACACTCGTGTTTATCTTCTCATAATCTCCCCCTCTCCATTCCAATCGCTCCCCCCTGTCAGGACCATTCTGTTATTCTAGGAAGTAAAGCAGCAGCAGGGTTGTCATTATGGGAACATGTACACAACCGTTCAAAAGTTTGGGGTCACTTAGAAATGCCTTTACTTTTGAAAGAAAAACACATTTTTTGTCCATTTAAATAACATCAAATTGATCCGAAATACAGTGTAGACATTGTTAGTATTGTAAATGACTATTGTAGCTGGAAACAGCAGATTTTTTACAGAATATCTTCCTAGGCATACAGACGACCATTATCAGCAACCATCACTCCTGTGTTCCAATGGCTCGTTGTGTTAGCTAATCCAAGTACAGAGGACAAGTAGAGGACAGACGCCTCAAAAGTCCTCAACTGGCAGCTTCATTAAATAGTACCAGCAAAACACCAGTCTCAACATCAACAGTGAAGATGCGACTGGGATGCTGGCCTTCTAAGCAGAGTTGCAAAGAAAGCGTCATATCTCAGAATGGCCAATAAAACAAAACAATTAAGATGGGCAAAAGAACAGACACTGTACAGACGAACTCTGCCTAGATGACCAGCATCCTGGAGTCGCCTCTTCACTGTTGACGTTGAGACTGCTGTTTTGCACTTACTATGTAAGGAAGCTGCCAGTTGAGGACTTGTGAGGTGTCTGTTTCTCAAACTAGACACTCTAATGTACTTATCCTCTTGCTCAGTTGTGCACCGGGGGCCTCCCACTCTTTATATTCTGGTTAGAGCCAGTTTGCGCTGTTCTGTGAAGGGAGTAGTACACCGCATTATATGAGATCTTCAGTTTCTTGGCAATTTCTCACATGCAATTGCCTTCATTTCTCAGAACAAGAAAATACAAGAGTTTCAGAAGAAAGTTATTTGTTTCTGGCCATTTTGAGCCTGTAATCAAACCCACAAATGCTGATGCTCCACATACTCAACTAGTCTAAAGGCCAGTTTTATTGCTTCTTTAATCAGGACAACAGTTTTCAGCTGTGCTAACATAAATTCAAAAAGGTTTTCTAATGATCAATTAGCCTTTTAAAATGATAAACTTGGATTGGCTAACACAACGTGCCATTGGAACACAGGAGTGATGGTTGCTGATAATGGGCCTCTGTACGCCCATGTGATATTCCATAAAAAATCTGCCGATTTCCAGCTACAATAGTCATTTACAATATTAACAATGTCTACACTGTATTTCTGATCAATTTGATGTTATTCTAATTGACAGTATATGTGCTTTTCTTTCAAAAACAAGGACATTTCTAAGTGACCCCAAACATTTGAACGGTAGTGCATGTTTGTTTATTAGCATTCAATGCACCACTTGTAGTGCATTTCAGGTTACTATGGTAAATTGCCCATACAGCTCCATATCTTGAGTTTAAGTAAAGTATTTAATTATTTGTGCATATTCTTTTACAGTACCTCTAGTATGAGATTAACTACAGGCCAGATACTCAATTGAGTATCTGAGTATTAAATAGGTTAATCTACACAGACTGACTTTTACATGGTCTAAAAGAGTGTCATTGCAAGCATTTTTTCAAAAACAAAACATCGCTTTGAACTTCTTACAAAACCTAGAACCAGCTTTATTACAACCCCTCTCAAAAGCCTTTCTCTAATGACAAACCAACTAAAAATAAGAAGACAATCCACAAAACAAAAGTCATTGTTGTAAAAACAGCATAGCATGTTATGTATTCTAATACAATGTATAGCTATTGACAAGTTGAATCGTTGCATCATGTAAAGAACTGCATGATGTAAAGAACTTCAAAATCAGACATTGAACAAAGCAATTGAATAAGTCTAAATCATGATGGAAGATTGGATCACATAACTAATAATAACAGCATGATGGCGAAAAGAAAACAAGCTCTCTATAACAAATCTGATACCAAAAGGGTTTCAAAAAGATCATGCTGGTTCAATTATGTGGCATGCTGAGCTAGGAAGGCTCTTATCCTCTGCAGCAGCTCCTTCTTCACGCTGTCAGGCACCAGAACTGAGGGGGAAATAAAAAGACACAGTATTCAGGTTCGGGTTATGATAGTAGTGTCCATGAACTTCATGGAAGTTAATGAACAGAGGGATGAGGAAAAAAAGATACTGTATACACAACAACAAAAAGGCCTAAATACCTCTTCCTTTAGGGGTGATTTCTACCACAAGGTCCTCGACGGTCACATGCTCCAAGCCCTTTTCTTTGATGACATCTGCAAAACAGTTACTTGATGAGTGGCATGATGGTTACACCGTGTTTTACAGTGCCAGAGGTGTCATCCTCAAAGGGTGCACATGTCCCCTCAAATTGGTTCTGTTTAAAATATTGTTGATCTCTGTAATACTACTAGCCACCTAGCCATTTATGAAGTTGGCTTTAGCTAGCAGACATATTCCCAATCTCATAACGAGCTGCCAAGAAGCCATTTCAGGCTATCAACGAAGTTAGAGTAGCTAGTGTGTCTAACTACCTTAGATGGTATGAATCCTGGCAAGGTTGGTAGACTTTAGAAAAGCAAGCAATTACAAGATTTACTGAATAAGACTCAGATTCCTTTAAATATTTTACCCAGAATTTACAGAGTAGCATAACCAGTTTATTAAAATTTAAAAACAGCAGTCAGGATGATACAGACAGATCAACAGGTATGCTTAGATGTGCAGAGAAATATCAATATAATTATTGCATAAAATACATACACGTAATGATTATGGCTAGATTGATGGAAAAGGGTGTTTCAGGTGTTTGAAAAACGAAAAATTCTCTGCCATTTACGCGCGGCTACCCCCGTACCACCACCCCAGTCATCCTCACGTACATTCGGGCCCTTTGGATTTTTATGGTGCATGATGGCTCTGAGCAATAGTCATGATTCCCATTAGCCACATTTCATGACATCCCACCACACCTGATAGTAACTCTTACCTTTGCAATGAGCTTTCAGCTGATCCCTCCATCCACATTCAGTGAGTTTAGCTCTGAGCAACTCCTTCAATCTGTGGATCAACCAACATAAGCAAGAAAAGTGACCACCAGTGACCATAGAGTTGATGGGACTTCTAACAATGATTAAATATACATTTGTGAAATGTTCTTACCGCTCTCGTTCACCCATCTCAGTTAACTTCTGATTAATTGTTGCTCTCATCTTGGAATCTTTGCTCATATTCTTTTAACTGAAAAAGTGACATTCAGAATGAGTTGATGTTAGCTAGCTAACGTTATCGTTCATTAGTCAACTGAGGCAGGGATCAGTTTAATAGTTAACGCTAGCTAGCTACTCTAACAGTCTACAAACAAGGTGGACAGCCGTCTATCATTAAAAATTCTATGTTTGGGCTGTAGCTAACATTAAATCACTAATATTTAGAACAAGCTAAGAGCAGCATAAATCATTGCTAGGCTTTGCTAGCTATATGCTAACTACTGACAAGCTAACGCATTTCTGGCACTAGCCAGCGCAACAAGCTAATTCACTATCTGATAATAAGCTACGCTATGTAGTGCGTGAGATTTTTACGTCCTTGATAATAGCTATTATCAAGGACGTAAAAATCTCACACTTACCCAAAACGTTCGATGAAATGTGCATGCTGTTGCACACCGTGCCAATACAATTATAACTGGCGAGATAGTTCGCCACAGCTAATTGTTGTGTCCCACAATAAATAAGGACCCCAGGAAACCGTTGATGCCAGAAAAGGTTCCTAAGTTTTAATGAAGTACTATCGTTATGCCACTAGGTGGTAGCGTTAATCAACAACACAGATTATAACATAGACTCAACTGTTACAGGGCGATAACGTTACATACAGTTAAAGTCGGAAGTTTACATATACCTTAGCAAAATACATTTAAACTCAGGTTTTCACAATTCCTGACATTTAATCAGAGTAAAAATTCCCTGTCTTGGGTCAGTTAGGATCACCACTTTATTTTAAGAATGTGAAATGTCAGAATAATAGTAGGAATAATAATTTATTTCAGCTTTCATTTCTTTCATCACATTCCCAGTGGGTCAGAAGTTTACATACACTCAATTAGTATTTGGTTAAAACTGCCTTTAAATGGTTTAACTTGGGTCAAACGTTTCAGGTAGCCTTCCACAAGCTTCCCACAATAAATTGGCTGAATTTTGGCCCATTCCTCCTGACAGAGCTGGTATAACTGAGTCAGGTTTGTAGGCCTCCTTGCTCGCACACACTTTTTCAGTTCTGCCCACCAATTTTCTATATGCTTGAGGTCAGGGCTTTGTGATGACCACTCCAATACTTTGACTTTGTTGCCCTTCAGCCATTTTTCCAGAACTTTGGAAGTATGCTTGGGTTCATTGTCCATTTAGAATACCCATTTGCAACCAAGCATTAACTTCCTGACTGATGTCTTGAGATGATGCTTCAATATATCCACATCATTTTCTTGCGTCATGATGCTATCTATTTTGTGAAGTGCACCAGTCCCTCCTGCAGCAAAGCACTCCCACAACATGATGCTGCCACCCCGGTGCTTCACGGTTGGAATGGGGTTCTTAGGCTTGCAAGCCCCCTCCCCTTTTTCATCCAAACATAACGATGGTCATTATGGCCAAACAGTTGTATTTTTGTTTCATCAAACCAGAGCACATTTCTCCAAAAAGTACGATCTTTGTCCCCATGTGCAGTTGCAAACTGTAGTAGGGCTTTTTTATGGCGGTTTTGTAGCAGTTTTGTAGCAGTGGCAGCCTTTCAGGTTAGGTCGATAAAGGACTTGTTTTTACTGTGGATATAGATACTTTTGGACATGTTTCCTACTGCATCATTACAAGGTCCTTTGCCGTTGTTCTGGGACTGATTTGCACTTTTGACACCAATGTTTATCTCTAGGAGACAGACCGCGTCTCCTTCCTGAGCGTTATGGCAGCTACATGGTCCCATGGTGTTTATACTTGTACTGTTTGTACAAATGAACGTGGTACCTTCAGGCGTTTGGAAATTGTTCCCAAGGATGAATCAGACTTGTGGAGGTCTACAAAAAAATTCTGAGGTCTTGGCTGATTTCTTTAGATTTTCCCATGATGTCAAGCAAAGAGTTTGAAGTTATGCCTCGAAATATATTCACAGGTACACCTCCAATTGACTCAAATTATGCAAATTATCTTATCATAAGCTTCTAAAGCCAGGACATCCTTTTCTGGAATTTTCCAAGCTGTTTAAAGGCACAGTCAACGTAGTGTATGGTATCTTCTGACCCACTGGAATTGTGATACAGTGAATTATAAGTGAAATAATCTGTCTGTAAACAATTGTTGGAAAAATTACTTGTGTCATGCACAAAGCTGATGTCCTAACCGACTTGCCAAAACTATAGTTTGTTAACAAGACATTTTTGGAGTGGTTGAAAAATGAGTTTTAAAGACTCCAATCTAAGTGTATGTAAACTTCCGACTTCAACTGTAGATGAGATCAGTGGATTTTTATGTTCTTACAATGCCTCTTATTGTACATATGACCAAGAAATGCTGTTTTTGGCAAGTATTAGATGTTTGATCAATTTTAATAATATTCGGTAAGAAGAAGAACACTGAGTCTGCTTTAAGACTATTTTTATTAAATCATGAAATTCCATAGTTGAATGCACTGATCGTCAGTTTGGATTATACATACTGCTAAATTACAAATGTAAAAATACAAATATTATGACATCAGTTTAGATGTTTCTTTTTAGCTGTCTAAAAATCTACTTTCATCAAATTGTAGTGCTGTCAAAGATACTGTATTTCAGTTTCCAATCTCTGGTGTTAATGGTGTTGTTAATATTACCTTATTTTGTGACATTTTATCCTAACAATCTCTATGCCCCACCTGGAAAATCTTCATAATTGTATGGAAAACAATTAGCTAAAGAAACATCGTAAGTAACAACGTTAAACCAACAGTAACCTTGTGAAGACCTTATGGCATAGTGGTTAAGGTATTGATTTGACAGTCACTAGGCCAGGGTTAAATCCCTGGTCGGGGGTACCCCTTTGAATTTGCTACACTGATGTCAGAAGTATGTATTAACTGAAGACGATGTGGGCTATGAAACTACGGAAAACCATTCATTTCCTATGGAAGAAGCAAACTGGTCAGGAGGACCGTTGAACGATGTAAGTTTGGGTGAGGAACATGAACAGGGCGGGACCAAAGCTGGGGAGAGGTGAACTTCATATGCAAATACTCTGCTATGTCGCGGTGCTATTGCCCAATCGAAGCTCACTGTAGCACGAGCTCCTACTGGATTGGCTGTTGATACCTAGCATGCCTGCCAACACCTACACGAGGGCGAGGTGGAATACAAGTGCTAGTTAAGAGTGCTGGTTAAAGTGTTGGCTTGACAGTCGCTAGACCCATATTCGAGTCCTGTTTGAGGCTACCCCTTGAATTCGCTACAATAGCAAACAAATGGCCTAACTCTCACTATTGGGCTTTCCAAAACCTCATTGCTTCTTTTGATTTATTTTGTCATTTTTGTATAAATTGGTTGGAGATACAGATAAAGATCTCTACTTATGGCAACCTGTTTACACAGGCAGTCCAATTCTGATCTTTTGCCCAATTATTGTCAAAAGATATGATGTGAATGGTCAAAAGACCAATAATTGGGTAAAATATCAGAATTGGTCTGCCTGTGTAAATGCCGCCCATGTGTCTGAAACTCCTTTTCAAATGAGTCAAAGGAGAGAGGGATAGGATAACATTGTTTTGCAAACAAGTTGAAGTAATAGAGTGTGTGAATGGAAAACAAAGTTAACCAGGCTGAATATGCTGCAGTTTTGAAATGGTATCCTAGGGTTGGTTTAACGGAGGATCAAACATGATAGTGGATTTTCTAAAACTTGGCACGATCTCCTAATTACTTGTGGGTGAACTCCTGCCAACCATTGGCCACCTGAGGTTGCAGAGAAAACATTTTTTTCTCAGAAGTATTTCGATTAATTCTTTGTGCATAACCCCTTACATCTCAGTCTACCACGTGGGAAAAGGGCATGGATTAAACGTGGATTTAGCTGTTAACTTCTGTAGAAAGATGTAGAGAAAGACAATGAGCAAAAACTGCAGATACTTTATCACATCCTTTATAGATCACATAGGCCTACTATATATACTTTGTGCGGTGTTTAGAGAAAGAAGGCATTTAAGGTAACGAGATTTTACCTCATAAGTCATTAATGGTTTAAGAAGAGTTTTGTGTTAAATGCAGCTTGAAAAACATGCAATGTCTGCTAAAATATGTTTGAACATGACACTACCGGAGTATTCAAACGAGAAGAAGTTATCAGAGGATAAATCAACCTCAAACTGAAATTCAGGTATTGCTGTCAACTGACCAGTTGGAGGTTTCTTTCTGGGTTGAGATAAAAACATACCATTCTTCAGAGTCTAGTGGTCACTGGAATATGATAACACTGACTACCTGACTGCATAATTAATTAAGTCTGTGCTTTTGGTTAAAAAAAAACTCTCTTTAAAGTAAAGGAACCCCTGCAACCCCTTATTATGTGTGATATCAAAAACCCCATGACAGCCTATTACGCCTGTTCTGCTCAACTACAGCTTAAGGAAACACTTTCCTGACTTGGAATCCATGAAAATCATCAATTTAGTCATCGGTCTGCTGGGGTTTGAGTGCTTTAAATTCAATAAAACAGAGGCAATTAAAAAGCAGCAAAGAGATTCCCACTGAAGGCACACCTGACAGAAATGCTTCTACAAAGTTGAAAGAATGATTGATGGGTTACCTGGTCTGGGTGAACTAATGACCTCCCATGTCAGCAGCTCTATAATACCGAAGCAGAGCACTTGTTCATCTTGAATTAATCATCTGTAGTAATTGTAAATCACTGCTAATTTGTGTGTTTTGACAAGGGGCTGTTTGATTAATGTAACATGCTTAAAATAATTAAAACGGTAATTAACACTCAATCTTTATCATGAGTGGTTTTGAAATGCCAGTGTTTACACTGGCAAAGTCCATTACTTCTTCGGCTCAGCTGCACTTGGTCTTTGAGGTGCCTGCTGCTGTGCGCTGTGACACAGTGGAGATCAGTGAGCATGCTCAATGAATGGGATGCTACAGGCTAAGTGAGAGACTCAATACAGTGAAGTGACAGAATAATCTTCCTCCCTGGCCCTTTGAGGCACTCCTTATCTCCATTCCCTGCTCATCACCATCCACCATTACCTCAGCTTCCACCACAGAGTTTAGGTGAGAAGAATATATAGTGGGGGAGAAAGCAGTGAGAAAGTGAGTAAAATATTCATCAAGGCACTTACAGGGTTCAAGGGGATATGCAGACGTTCTCTCAGTGGATGCTAGCCCAAGAGAAACCCTCAAAACAGAAAAACTGAGCTAAGAAATTGGTAGCTGTATGTGTTCCTCCAAAAAGGCTGCAGACACTGATTTGAAACAGATGTCAATTGCAGCTACATTTTAGCTATACTATTCATGCATGTGGAATCAATTGAAACAAAGCCATACGCATTTGTACTCTTGTCAATGCGACACATATACAGTGCATTCAGAAAGTATTCAGAACTCTTAACCTTTTCCACAGTTTGTTACGTTGCAGCCTTATTTTAAAATTAAAGATTAAATAAAACATGTTCCTCATCAATCTACACACAATACCCCATAATGACAAAGCGAAAAGGGTTTTTAGAATTTTTTGCAAATTTATTAAAAATAATACAAATTAAATACCTTATTTATGTAAGTATGCATACCCTTTACTATGAGATCTCAGGTGCATCCTGTTTCCATTGATCATCCTTGAGATGTTTCTACAACTTGGAGTCCACCCGTGGAAAATGAGAAGCAAGATTGAACTCTTTGGCCTGAATGCCAAGTGTCACGTCTGGAGTAATCCTGGCACCTTCTCTATGGTGAATCATTGTGGTAGCAGCATCACGCTGTGGGGATGTTTTTCAGCGGCAGGGACTGGGAGACTAGTCAGGATCGAGGCAAAGATGAACGGAGCAAAGTACAGAGAGGTCCTTGATGAAAACTTGGTCCAGAGCACTCAGGAACTCAGACTGGGTTTGAAGATTCATCTTCCAACAGGACAATGACCCTAAACACACAGCCAAGACAACGCAGGGGAGTGACTTTGGGACAATTCTTTGAATGTTGTTGAGTGGCCCAGCCAGAGCCCGGACTTGAACCCAATCGACCATCTCTGGAGAGACCTTAAAATATCTGTGCAGCGACGCTCCCCATCCAACCTGACAAAGCTTGAGAGGATCTGCAGAGAAGAATGTGAGAAACACCCCAAATACAGGTGTGCCAAGCTTGTAGCGTTATACCCAAAAAGACTTGAGGCTGAGGGAGACAACGTGGAGATAAAGGCATAATAAAAATGTATTTATGAAATAAAGTAAACTATATACAAGTAACAACGGTGTGTGTAGTCAGTAGTCAGTAGTGTAAGTGAGTGGATGCGTGCATAGATGGTGATGAGGGGTGAGGGGTGTTATGAGGTGCGAAAAATAACCGAACACAAAGAAGCCCCAAAGAAGCCCCTCAATTGGGTTGAGGTTCAGGTGATTGTGGAGGCAATGTCATCTGACGCAGCACTCTATCACTCTCCTTCTTGGTCAAATAGCCCTTACACAGCCAGGAGGTGTGTTGGGTCATTGTCCAGTTGAAAAAACACCAAGGACCACCAAAGACCCAGGAACACCACACCAACCAAAAAAACAAATATATATACATAAACACACGTACAATTATGCCCTGGTTAGAGCTGCCCCACTGCCACAACCAACCTTGTCCTCCCCAGACCTCAGCAACCTTTGCACAGAGGAAGCATGAAACAGATGACAGGAGCGACAGGACAACACAAAATAAACAGTGGCCGGTCAAACAAATAGGTTTTAACATCCTCTGCAGTTTTGGCTTTGTCATTATGGGGTATCGTGTGTAGATTGATGAGGGGAAAAAACTATTTAATTTATTTAAGAGGTCTGAATACTTTCTGAATGCACTGTACATATGCGAAAGGAAATGGAGGGTTTGAAGCCAACTGCAACAGTACACTATTATTCTGTCTACTGATTACCCTCTGTCTCATCATCTAATGAATAATGAATAATTTACGAGCACAACTATTCTGAACTATTGTTGCACGTAAAAAAGGAATATTGTTACCGGTTAGAAAATATTTCTCAATCAGAATATGTAACCTTAGTATATCATAGGAATTGAATTACAACCCAATCTCACCACACACCTTTCTTTCTCTCTCACCACACTCCCTCTCTCTTCCCCTCGATCTCTCTATCTCTCAATTCAATTCAAGGGGCTTTATTGGCATGGGAAACATATGTTAACAATGCCAAAGCACGTGAGGTATGTAATATACAAAAGTGAAATAAACAATACAAATTAATAGTAAACATTACACTCAGAAGTTTCATAATAATAAAGACATTACAAAGGGCATATTATATACAGTGTTGTAACGATGTACAAATGGTTAGAGTAAAAAATAAAAAATAAATCAGCATAAATAAATAAATAAGCATCTCTCTCTCTCTCTCTCTCTCTCTCCCGCTCTGTCTCTATCAAAAATGCATGCATTACACACACACACACACACACACACACACACACACACACACACACACACACACACACACACACACACACACACACACACACACACACACACACACACACACACACACACACACACACACACACACACACACACACACACACAATGACACTCACAGTAACACATTTCAGATGCTTTTCATATTAGCCTCCCCTCTTGCCTGGGCCCTTAGTGACACCAATAAATCCATCTCTCCGTCAGCACCTGCCCTCCCAACACCATCCTAAAAATGGCTTTCCCAGAACAGGCTCCATCTATGTCCATCTCTACCCCTTCTCCACAGATGGATAAAAAAAACACTGCTAGCCCAGCACATGCTCACTTTACAGTAAATCCAGAGGAATACTAAAAACATCTGGCCATTTTTGTATATTGATCATTTGTATTTTCACATTTTTGTGGTTACATTGCTCTTGATACATACTTTTGTATGAATTCCAAATGCCATGTTCAACCACAGCTCCCATCCTTTTGGTTAGTGGGTTTAAAATAGAACAGTCCTACACTCTTATGTAGTAAATTAAGATAACTGCAATCAGAATCTCTATATAGTGATGCTGTTCTCACTGGTTTGTAATCTCAGACATAAACAATGTTACTGCACTGAAGATAAATGCAAACATTATCAATGTGTGGGTGCTAGCTATACATAGACACAGAGTCTATGTATGTACATTTAAAAGGGAGATGTTTTTAGACTGATTACTCTACACAGTTTACATTGAAATGTACTCTAAGGACATTTAATATCATTTTAATATGTTGCGCCGAGGTGCACATTTCTGAGTAGATTCATTGGGCACAAAGTTGGAGGCAAATGGATATACAGTATTATAAACTGGGTAGTTTGGGTCCTGGATGCTGATTGGCTGAAAGTCGTGGTGTATCAGACATTATAACCTGGGTGGTTCGAGCACTGAATGCTGGTTGGCTGACAGCCATGGTATATCAGAACATATACCACAGGTATGACAAAACAGTTATTTTTACTGCTCTAATTACATTGGTAACCAGTTTATAATAGCAATAAATCACCTCGGGGGTTTGTAGCATTTGGCCAATATATCACGGCTAAAGGCTTAAATATAGCACGGTTATGATGCACAATGACTTATTTACTGTTCTAATTGCATTGGTAACCGGTTTATAATAGCCATAAGGCACCTCTGGTAGTGCCCAAGAAGATCACTTAGCCATAAACCACACCTCCTCGGGTCTTATTGCTTAACTATACAATGGCTGAATCATCCCATACTCTCTCCTTCTTTACCACTTCCAAGCCAGTGGATCATGCAAACATCATTACTCAAGCTGGATAATGCCCACATGTCAAGCTCCCTGACACTACCATGCCAGGGACATCATCTGTGTGTGTCAGCTCCTATACCACAAAAACAAACACAGGCAGTAGGGCACAAAGTCAAAGCCCCGAGTGGCTTCTGAACCTGACTCTTTAATGCTTTGGTGAATGGAATAGAGTTAGCAGCTTTGCTCCTTGGTATTTGCTCCTTGCTATTCATTTGTACAGCATGGCATCCAGAGTCTTTCTAAGAAATACAGGGTTGAAAGGAGGTGATTGTTGAGTGAGCCAAACGGAGAGTGATGAAGGAGACAGAGCCGTGTGATTTGTCTTGCATTGCTGTTTACCCAGCGAGCACATTTTGTTTCCTTTTTTAAACGTTCTGAGAATGCAAGTTAACGTTTCGGCTGTTCTGGGAATGTACATTTTTTAGGTTACGGCGAGGTTCTAATAACTTTTTTCTATGGTCCCCTGAGTGTTTTCCTGGGAGGTTTTAGTAACGTTCGGAGAACGATAACTATATGCTATTTGAAGGTAATTAAATAATGTTCTGAGAACGTTTCAATAATACTTATAATAATGCTTAGGTTAACTGTTTTGAACTCCAAGCACAGATGGGACACATGGAAATTCACTTGCTTATGGTAGAATTAGGAAATCTGCATAAAACGTTGTGCTGAAGTACTGACATTCCTACAGAAGAACGTTGTTTCTTAATGTTCTCTGAACGTTCTGAGAACATGACTTTAAATAGAACCATGAGGAAACCTGTGGGAAATGTTATAGGAAGGTTGCTGCAAAATAACCATAGCACTACCACGCTGTCACCAAGCTCTAAGAAACAGGTTCTCACAACGTTATATGCTAGCTGGGTATCCATGCTGGTTTGCATGCATGCAAGGGCCAGGTGCTCCTTTGCTCCGAGACTTCGAGACATTAGCTGGAGGGGAGCTTTCGCTGATAAACGGCCCACTTGACGAGATACATTTGTCAACGTGTTAGCTGTATCATACTGAGGATGCATGCACACAAACACATACCCACACAGACAAACACACATACACAATTGTGGCACTGAATGCTGAGGGAGAGTTTTTTACTAAACTCAGGAAAAAAAGAAACGTCTCTTTTTCAGGACCCTGTCTTTCAAATATAATTAGTAGAAAATCCAAATAACTTCACAGATCTTCGTTGTAAAGGCTTTAAACACTGTTTCCCATGCTTGTTCAATGAACCATGAACATAGAAAAAGGCTATAGGGTGCACAAACTATTGAATTTTGACTCCGCTTTCTTGAGATTTTTTACATTTATTTGTTAAATCAATAGAAATTCTCTGATCAATGGTATTAGTGTAAAATAATATAATTTCCAAAACAAATTAAGCATACAATATAGTTCAGTATTTTTTTTCTCATCTTTATCAAGGGTGCCAATCATTTCTGATGTGACCGTATATGTATCTCACAAACTACAAGTCGCTTTGTATAAGAGTATCTGCTAAGTGACTAGAACGTAAATGTCTATAGCCTAAGGTGTGTTCCCTGAGGCACCAGTATGAGGAGGAGGGAACACTAGGGAATCAGTGGTGACATCCCATTGACTCCCTTGACATTGGCTCCCAACACATAGGACATTGATGAATGACTATGAACAGAGGAGAATGAGCAATGAGAATATACAAATATCCCCATGCTGTATGGTGTAAATAGCAGTTTAGCATGCAGTGTCTTCTCACTGTGTCCATAGACTAATCTGATTTCCTTCATATTTCATCTGGCATCCCCATGAATCAGTGTTCCTAATCAGCTCAGCTATCATAGAGGCTCCTTTGCATTCCAAAACAGGATCTCTCTCAGTTATTGCCAATTTAACGTTAGTTACTGTTCCATAAGGTATTCTGAATGGCTATGCAGACTGCTTTCTGTTTATTCAAATGTGTTCTATCTACCATTCAAATGCCTTAGTGATTGTTGATTTGAAAGGAACTTTTGAGGGTAATATTGGGTCAGTCCATGGTTAGGCCACAACCAAGCAATAACTCAAACCCAGTAGTGACGTTGAAAAAAATGACCATTCAAGTTTTCAGGGCAGCAAGATCACGGCTCATCTCATTTTCTAAATGGAATAAATCTGTTTAACGTTGTTTGTAATTTAATGTATCCAAAGCATCGTTGATTGGCTTCTTTGGATGACTGTGAGGACACGTTCTGCATAAATTACATTTAACATGGGTATAACACGCGAGTACTCATCATTCCCTGCTGTGACAAACCTACAACTTGTGGAGGATTTGTGTGATCCACCCTATAAACCAAAGCAATGTTCCTGGCCAGGATCCAGTCTAATGTTGTGATCTAAAAAAACATCCGCCACAGCTCACTAGTGGATCCTGAACCATCAAATGGACACACTGATTTGAACTCTGCTGTAAACATAACAGCACCAGGCCCTTTCTGACACTCTTTGGTAAGTGTGATATGTTTCATGATGAAGTATTAGTTTAGTTGCTCATGATGTTCACTTTTTGTTTGCTGTCCGTTTGGCCCATTAGGAAATTATGGTTGTTTTATTTGTGTAGATGTTTTCCATCTTGAGTGCACTACTGACGTCAGACAGAGATGGATCCCATTTTTATACAGTGTTAAAAGCACATTTAATTCCCCACATTAAACCCACCTTAGCCTCTTATCATCTACGCCTTGTTATGAAATCATTGTTGTTAGCACTCCTGCCCATTCCACCCCTCACCCCACACACACACACACACACACACACACACACACACACACACACACACACACACACACACACACACACACACACACACACACACACACACACACACACACACACACACACACACACACACACACACACACACACACACACACACACACACACACACACACAGTCGAAGAAACACTTCCTTTCATATTCCATACAGTAAGCCTATTTCCTTCACAAGCTTTTAAGGCTTGAGTCACCTTGGAACTATGAAACTTTACAATGCTCAAATTGTTAGGTTGCTATAGTGACAGCTGAACTGATGCTGCTGCTTTGAATAGAACCTCAGTAGACAAAATGAGTATCAATGCCCTTCCATGCCATAGATTTCCTATTCTCTGAATGGGTTTGGAGAGATAATGCATATTATTAGTCAGTACTTTAACGCTAATGCACTTATGCAATTTCCACACAGTGTTTTTCCTTTTTTCTTCATTATGACCATTTACCCGAATTACCTATTTATAAACATTATCATTTCAAATTTGAATTTATGTAAAACAGAATGTAGTGATTTGCGGTAAAAAGAAGCAAATCCAATATTTGTTCCATGTCTACCATGACAAGATACATTTTGATACAGTAAGAAGGGGAGGTGAGGGTTGCAAGTTCTTCCATGCATAATTGGCTTCACTGCTACTCACACATCAAGACAAAATGTAATTGAAGAGAACTACCTGCAGTTCACACGTTTGCTACTTCCTGTGAAGTGACGGTAATAATGGTTTTGGAGACATTTGGGATGTTACAGCAGATTACTTATGAAGATGCAAAAGAAATGGAGAGTATACCGATGTGACAGAGGCTCGCCTCGTGGGAGACTGTTGCTGAGGTGTGGTGGTCTCTCAGGCGCTTA
Organism: Oncorhynchus keta; assembly: GCF_023373465.1. NCBI lineage: Eukaryota > Metazoa > Chordata > Actinopteri > Salmoniformes > Salmonidae > Oncorhynchus > Oncorhynchus keta. The sequence continues at coordinate 3,008,031 of NC_068451.1, forward strand.
TAGCTTCCGAAGCATCGCCCAGGTGGGTGCTACAATTTTGGGTGGTTGATCTGTTCCAGCCTAGCTACAGCTGTGAACTTCAGAGACAGGTGCCTGATAAAGAGGTCAGGGGTTTCCTGTCTGTCTGACGTTTCTCCCTTGCTGGACCATCGACGCCACCTCCACGCAAGCTACTCCTGTACTGCATCATCATCTTGCAGTGGAAGTGCCAGTGCCAGTTCTTTTCTTTAAAGTGACGTTGAGATTCTGTATGAAAAGTGCTACGTTAAATACATCTATTATTGTTATTTCCAGACTCAAATGACATTCTACTTAAGTGATAATGCCCAAGTGTTTGTTGGGTATATTGGCACGGGTGTCGTTAGACCCGAGACGAAGTATATACTGTGCATACTGTATATTTCAAGGTGAACTCCATTCTAACATTCACCTTTCCTACCAAAGACAGAGAGTCTGCTATTGAGGACACAATCTATTGTAATGACCCTAGGGGATAGGTGCCTTCCATTGTTTTCCAATTGAGATATCGTTATTGGGACTGTGGCAAGGGTGTTTGTCTATCTCAATCTACAATACTTACAATACATTATTTTGTTGAATTATTTACACATAAATACATACACTGAGTGTACAAAACATTAGGGAAACCTGCTCTTTCCATGACATAGACTGACCAAGTGAATCCAGGTGAAAGTTTAGATCCCTTTTTTGTTAAATCCACTTCAATCAGTGTAGATGAAGGGGATGAGATAGGTTAAAGAAGGATTTTAAGCCATTAGAGAGTTGAGACGTGTGCCATTCAGAGGGTGAATGGGCAAGACAAACGATTGAAGTGCTTTTGAACAGTGTATTTGAATAGGTGTCAGACACACTGGTTTGAGTGTGTGAAGAACTGCAACACAACTGTGAGAAGCATTGGAGTCAACATGGGCCAGCATCCCTGTAGAATGCCTTGTAGAGTCCATGGCGTGACAAATTGAGGCTGATCTCAGGGCAAAAGGATCGCGCAACTCAGAATTACATTTTACATTTACATTTAAGTCATTTAGCAGACGCTCTTATCCAGAGCGACTTACAAATTGGTGCATTCACCTTATGACATCCAGTGGAACAGCCACTTTACAATAGTAAGGTGTTCCTAATGTTTTGTACACTCATTGTGTATAAAACCAACTGGGCACAGTAAAAGCAGAGCTCAAGGACAACTGGCTACCAATCTGTTTTACACACAGATACTAACTGGCAGAAAGAGTATTACAGTATGTAAAACTATATGATCATATTGTGTAACTGTAGGATGTTGAATGGTGGCAGAGAGGATGGTGCGTTACGGCCAGTAGTGCTAGCCAGCTGGTAGCACCGACAAAAAGGGTTAGTTATCAGTTGTGTCAGTCAAGATTCGAAAGGTAACATCTGTCATTTTCTTCTACCAATTCAAAGTTCTGAAAATACAGTGCCTTGAAAAAGTATTCACCCCCCGTGGCATTTATCTTATTGTGTTGCATTACAATCTGTCATTTAAATGGATTTTATGTGGATTTCATGTCATGGACATACACAAAATAGTCCAAATTGGTGAAGTGAAATTTTAAAAAATTAAAAAAGAAATAAAAATAATAATAATTAAAAGCTCATATGTAATCACCCCATGTGCTATGAAAGCCCTAAATAATATCTGGTGCAACCAATTACCTTCAGAAGTCACATAAATAATTAAATAAAGTCCACCTGTGTACAATCTAAGTGATCTCAGTATATATACACCTGTTCTGAAAGGCCCCAGAGTCTCCAACACTGCTAAGCAAGGGGCACCACCAAGCAAGTGGCACCATGAAGACCTAGGAGCTCTCCAAACAGGTCAGGGACTAAGTTGTGGAGATGTACAGGTCAGGGTCGGGTTCTGAAAAATATCAGAAACTTTGAACATCCCACGGGGCACCATTAAATCCATTACTAAAAAACGGAAAGAATATGGCTCCACAACAAACCTGCCAAGAGAGGGTCGCCCACCAAAACTCAACAGACCAGGCAAGGAAGGCATTAATCAGAGAGGCAACAAAGAGACCGAAGATAATACTGAAAGAGCTGCAAAGCTCCACAGAGGAGATTGGAGTATCTGTCCATAGGACCACTTTAAGCCATATATTCCACAGAGCTGGGCTTTATGGAAGAGTGGCCAGAAAAAAAGCCATTGCTTAAAGAAAAGTATAAGCAAACACGTTTGGTGTTCTCCAAAAGGCATGGGGGAGACTCCCCAAACATATGGAGGAAGCTAGTCTGGTCAGATGAGACTAAAATTTATTTTTTTGGCCATCAAGGAAAACGCTATGTCTGGCACAAACATTTCATCACCCCGAGAACAACATCCCCACAGTGAAGCATGGTGGTGGCAGCATCATGCTGAGGGGATGTTTTTCATCGGCAGGGACTGGGAAACTGGTCAGAATTGAAGGAATGATGGATAGTGCTAAATACAGGGAAATTCTTGAGGCAAACCTGTTTCAGTCTTCCAGAGATTTGAGACTGGGACGGAGGTTCACCTTCCAGCAGGACAATGACCCTAAGCATACTGCTAAAGCAACACTCAAGTGGTTTAAGGGGAACATTGAAATGTCTTGTAATGGCCTGTGGTATGACTTAAAGACTTGTCACGCCCTTACCTTAGAGAGCTGTTATATTTCTCTATTTGGTGAGGTCAGGGTGTGATGTGGGGTGGGCATTCTATGTTTTATATTTCTTTGTGTTTGGCCGAGTGTGGTTCACAATCAGAGGCAGCTGTCTATCATTGTCTCTGATTGGGAATCATAGTTAGGTAGCTTTTTTCCCCACCTATGTTGTGGGATCTTGTTTTTGTACAGCTCTTGTAGCCTACGGAACGGTACGTTCGTTTTGGTTTCACTTTGTTATTTTGTTACTGGTTCTCATTGAAATAAATATGATGACCACAAATTACGCTGCGCCTTGGGCTCCTTCAAACAACGCACGTTACAAGATTGCTGTACACCAGCAGGAACCCATCCAACTTGAAGGAGCTGGAGCAGTTTTGCCTAGAAGAATGGGCAAAAATCCCAGTGGCTAGATGTGCCATGCTTTTATAGAGACATATCCCAAGAGACTTGCAGCTGTAATTGCTGCAAATGCTGGCTCTACAAAGTATTGACTTTGGACGGGGGGGTGAATAGTTATGCACGCTCAAGTTTTCAGTTTTTTTTGTCTTAATTTCTTGTTTGTTTCACAATAAAAAATATTTTGCATCTTCAAAGTGGTAGGCATGTTGTGTAAATCAAATGATACAACCCCCTCAACAATCTATTTTAATTCCAGGTTGGAAGGCAACAAAATAGGAATAATGTCAAGGTGGGTGAATACTATCGCAAGGCACTGTACTTCCACGATAAAGGCTAATGTCTGCCATTTATTTTCAATTAAGCCTAAGCAGGGGCGAATTTCTATCCAGGAGGATTAGTCGGCGGTGCTCGTGAATGCCGCTCAGCCAAGAAAATGGGACTCTCTATATTTCAAACTGCGCTGCTAGCTGCTAACACTATCAGTTTACAGAGTCACATTTAACAATAACAATCATTCGTTTTTGAGTACATTTTTTGGGTTAATCCTTTCTGTTACCTGTAAATACTTTTTATGCATGCTCATAGTAGGGTTACCAGACATCCCTGATTTCAATGTCCGTGATTAGTCCTCAGCAACTCTGAAGTTAAATTAAGGCTGTTATTTCAATAATCAAACACTGTATCCAATCAGATGTGCATGTAACATTGAAGTCTATCCTGGTACCAAACTTATTAGAACTACCTTTTTATGAGAATGTTTGATCAGTGATACATAGTAACCACTACATGATCAACCATGTACATCCTGTAACTTCTATTAGTGGGGAGCCTGAGGAGGATGGAAGGTTGTGGTTATAGACCCCTAAATCTCGAGGAAGGGAGATCATTTACTGTGTGTGTCTGTGTGCGATGGCCCACATTTGTGTGCATTTGTGCATGTGTGCGAGTGCGAAAGGGGTGGCACAAAAAGGGTGAGGTGAGGTAGAGTGACAGGGTGAGGTAGAGTGACAGGGTGAGGTAGAGTGACAGGGTGAGGTAGAGTGACAGGGTGAGGTAGAGTGACAGGGTGAGGTAGAGTGACAGGGTGAGGTAGAGTAACAGGGTGAGGTAGAGTGACAGGGTGAGGTAGAGTGACAGGGTGAGGTAGAGTGACAGGGTGAGGTAGAGTGACAGGGTGAGGTAGAGTGACAGGGTGAGGTAGAGTGACAGGGTGAGGTAGAGTGACAGGGTGAGGTAGAGTGACAGGGTGAGGTAGAGTAACAGGGTGAGGTAGAGTGACAGGGTGAGGTAGAGTGACAGGGTGAGGTAGAGTGACAGGGTGAGGTAGAGTGACAGGGTGAGGTAGAGTGACAGGGTGAGGTAGAGTGACAGGGTGAGGTATAGTGACAGGGTGAGGTAGAGTGACAGGGTGAGGTAGAGTGACAGGGTGAGGTAGAGTGAGAGAATGAAAGAGAAAGATGGAGCAGCAGAAACACAAAGATATAAATGATTTCCCATCGACTTATAAGAGCAGAGACTCCTAGAAGACGGGAGGATGTTTTTTGGAAGGGAACAGTATGTTCTTCTGTCAACACATTTCTGATTAACCTAAAATGACTGGGACAAGATTCATGAGTACAATGAGTGTATGCCATTTTTTTTCTTCTTAATATTCCTCAAATGGTCTCTCCCTGTCTTTCTCTCTTTCTCCTTTTCTGACACTGCCTTTTTCTGTCTCTCTCTTTCTGTGTCTATCTGTCCATCTGTCTGTCTGTTTACTTTTGTGTGACTGTTCATCCGTGCACATATGTGTGTTCACACATATGATAGCTCTTATAGCACTAGTGCCTCATGTCACCCACCTCACATATCTAGATGCTCCCTGTTGCCATCTGTCTCCTTCCCTTCTGTGTGGGGCAGGAGAGAGGACATATGAGGTAACGGGTTTTGGATGGGTTGGAATAGGCTTTCAACTGATTTGGAGGGCTACTGAACGCAGGTGATTCTCAAAGAGGATGACTGAACTGAACAGACATCATCTGTTCTGAAGCATCACAGAGCCAACCACAGAGTCCACTATTTATAACACACATGACCTGAGGCTTTCACCTACCGTGTGTGGGGAGGAGAAATGAGCCACAACCAAGGAAAGTGATATTTCATCTTCTCTAGAAGGTGGCCCTCTGATATTGTACACTGCATCAGGGGGACTTTGTGCATGCATGCTCGCGTACTTGAGTGTGTGCGTTGAGCAGGATCATTTCATACCCCATTAGGAGTTATGGCTCCCTCTCAGGCTATCTCTCTCATGAGGGGGTCTGATGGGCTTCTCTGCACACAGGATTGGCTATAAGACCTCTTTAATTAAATAAATCTCGCTCAGGCTATATGCATTAGACAACTGTCAAACAATTCCGTTGAGCTGGTTTATGAGGGGGGTTGAACCTGTGGGACCACCATTCCTGAGGGTGGAAGACATAATTCCACAATGTCCCAGTCTACCTTTAGTCAGTGACCATAATGACATAATGTCAGAACTCACTTGATCCCCGAGAGGAACCAGACAGAACAGTGTTCATTTAATCATGCATCGAGTATAAGCGGGTTAATTAATAATGTAATAAACCACTCATCCTTAAGAGTCTATTGACTCACCCGTGCATCAATCTTGGTAACATAATTTAAAAAATCCCCATCAAAATCTGTCAGTTTAAGATAGAGATATCAGTTTTTATTTATCTTCTCAATCCACCACATCTGCCTATGGCCCCCTTCCCGGAGGCCGAGGTACAGTGATTTTTGTCAGACCATGTAACATCTCGTAAATCAGTCTTCTCACGAAAAGTGTAGTGTCCAAACGGTTTGGCACACAAACTATTATGACCACTCTAGAAAGGGGACACTCTCACGAACGCGATGGTGTTCTACGACCCCCACAAGTGTCACGGGACTCATCTGAAGTCAGTAACACTGATGTGCCAACATCTGTCTGTAGGGTCCAAACTCATAATGACCCCACTATGGAAATGGAAGACTCTCATGGGACTTGTCTGAAGGTGACCCATACAAACAAATGGAAGTATGGAGGTATTTTTGTAGCAATAAAAATATATGTCCAAAAAAACATAAATATTTACTGAGCTTTATAATATCTCCTAAAGTCCCCCCTTATCTCAGCTCGCTGGTCACCATAGCATCTCCCACCTGTAGCACACGCTCCAGCAGGTATATCTCCCTAGTCACCCCCAAAACCAATGATTTCTTTGGCCGCCTCTCCTTCCAGTTCTCTGCTGCCAATGACTGGAACGAACTACAAAAATCTCTATAACTGGAAACACTTATCTCCCTCACTAGCTTTAAGCACCAACTGTCAGAGCAGCTCACAGATTACTGCACCTGTACATAGCCCACCTATAATTTAGCCCAAACAACTACCTCTTTCCCTACTGTATTTATTTTATTTATTTATTTATTTTGCTCCTTTGCACCCCATTATTTTTATGTATACTTTGCACATTCTTCCACTGCAAATCTCCCATTCCAGTGTTTTACTTGCTATATTGTATTTACTTCGCCACCATGGCCTTTTTTTGTGCCTTTACCTCCCTTATCTCACCTCATTTGCTCACATCGTATATAGACTTGTTTATACTGTATTATTGACTGTATGTTTGTTTTACTCCATGTGTAACTCTGTGTCGTTGTATGTGTCGAACTGCTTTGCTTTATCTTGGCCAGGTCGCAATTGTAAATGAGAACTTGTTCTCAACTTGCCAACCTGGTTAAATAAAGGTTAAATAAAAAAATATTTTCCCCCTCTTAAGAATTGGTATTATCAATTTGCTTTAGCGCAAACATCTGAACAAGTACTCTGTATAATTGTTGTTATGTTATTACTTTCTGTTTTCTCAGAGCTCGTTTGTGGTTAGCAGTGGTACGTTTGTAGCAAAAATGGAAAAGTACATAAAAAGAGAATGTACCATGAGTCATTGTAACGGAGCTATTTTATCATTGCAATTGTGTAAATCATGAAACATTGAAATGAGATCAAGTGTAATAGCTCAAAGCTAAAAAGATCACAAGACATTTTAACATTTTCTCATGTGACATTCCAGGTGGGCTTTCTACACTTTATTTCAGACCACCTCTCTCCTTCCCTCCCCTCTTTCTCTGTGTCCTTTCTTTGTCCCCTTCGTGTGCATCCTTCTGTGTCCCCTTCGTGTGTATTCGATCTCTCTCTCTCCCCCCACTTTTCATTTTCTCACTCCTCCTAGGAAGATGGTTGTTGGTTCTTTGATGAAATCAGTGAAATGGAAAGTTGAAAGGGTAGAGGAGTAGATAGTCATCAGACTTAGCTGTGGTTGAACACCAGCCCTGCGCTAAGCTTCGATAGGAGGTAATGAGTTGGCCTCCATAGAGCAGTGATCAGCAGCAGAGGTAGTAACTGCCCATAGGGGCAATGCAATAGAGTTAGACAGAAGGTGTACAGTATATGTGTCCTGGTCGTGGTAGATTCAATCACTCCACTTCCTCTATGTAATGTTGTCTCTGGCTGGAGCAGCCTACTCTTTTAATTATCCAATAAATTCAATCAATAAATCTCTGCCCATCATATTTAGTTGCGATTTCATCATGTTTCCTCATTATAGATGACTATTTATACAGTACCTTATACCACAGCATTGTTGAATACTCATTTCTCATTGCCTAGAAGGGCATTTTAGAATGGACATTAAAACCAGATAACGGGACAGTTGACGCAATATGTGGAAAAGCCTTCGGGAGCTCTATAAAAGACCACTTACACATGTCTCTGTAGCCCTGCACTGCCTGGCCTACTCTCCACTAGATACATCATGCCGGAATAACATTTTGAAGCATCTACTTAAGTACATGTTCACAACAAAATGCAATCACACATGCTACACACTTGTGTCTGCGTGCACACACACAGCACACACACACACACACACACACACACACACACACACACACACACACACACACACACACACACACACACACACACACACACACACACACACACACACACACACACACACACACACACACACACACACACACACACACACACACACACACACACACGGCTATACAGTTTTATCTGTTTGCTTAGGCACTACCTTTGAAACTATAGGCTATTTTTGCAAAACTAACCACAAAACCTTACACCAAACCAGCAAAACATTATACATCTCTTGCAAAAATCAAACAATTCTTGCAAAACTCTTCAAACTCTTTAAAAATAAAATAGTGTTTTTGCGTCAATACAGTACACCCAAACCATGATTTGAATAAGCACATGAAGCACCAACTACGCACTGATAGTGTAAATGAAAAACACTTGTTTGTGTACAGGACATAGCAGTTTGCAATAAAGTATAGCCATACATGTAGTAAACACACATACACATAGGTATACAAACGTGTAAAGTATGGATGTGTATTCCGAACATAACACACTATCAATACAAATAAGGGGAGAAATGTTTATTTTTCTCTCAAAATGTTCTAACACTCCTCAAACAACAAAAACATTTGTGCTCGACAAAAAAAAAGGTGGCTACATCTCACCTCAGGCCACCTGAGGAGAAAACAAAGATCTCTCAACTCTGTTTACCAAGCAGTGTAAAACAAACAAAGTTTTAGCATTAATTATACTCCTCATATTCAGTAGAAAGCAGGAAGAGGGTCGTGATAAGGCTAGGTTTTGGTCGGCTGCACTATCGTCCCTGCCAACTCAAGCTTGAGAGCCGCAGCTGATGGGTGGTTCATTGAGAGGCTGATCACGACGCCAGCCCCCCACCAGCTCCCCAACATTTAACTATTTCATCCGCTCCTATGATAAGTCCACATCTACTTCAGGCAGGGATGAAGGAGGCCATATACTCATCTGGTGGCAAACAGCAAATGCTCTCTGATATGAATGCATTATTGAAAGGAAGGCAAAATGGACACACATATAAGTGAGAGCTTTAATACAATTCCTCTCTGACTACAATATGAAATGCAAGGACATGTTATTTTATTTTAATTAAGACGTTCTCTGACAAATGCGGGCATTTCCTGATTGAGTGACAGCTCACCTAACCTGAATGAATAGCCAATGTAGAAGCACACTTCCATGTGCAAGAATAGTCACAATTTCCATAGTAGCCAAAGCAGCAAAATCATTCTTTGTGCAACGGGCGCTTTTCCCCTATGTATATATTTCATTTTTCTCTCTCAGCTCTTGAGGGTAGCTACAGTAAGCCTCATTGACATGAGATGGTGATTCCCCTTGGGTGGGCTGCTGACAGTGAACCTGTTGCTCTCATAGCAACTGGTAGGCATCCAAGTTACTACCAGTTTATTAAATAATATAATAATAATAATAATATATGCCATTTAGCAGACGCTTTTATCCAAAGCGACTTACAGTCATGTGTGCATACATTCTACGTATGGGTGGTCCCGGGGATCGAACCCACTACCCTGGCGTTACAAGCGCCATGCTCTACCAACTGAGCTACAGAAGGACCACATGAATGATAAGCAGCTTGCGGGGGGTCACATTGGCCTGACATTTTAGCTGTCACAACTTTGGCACAGCTCTAGATTCAGGCTTGACATTGTGCCTCTTGCATCTTTATGCGGGAATGAATGAGTGCTGCTCCCAGTGCCAGGTTGTGGAACCTTTTCTGCTGATCGCCCTGCTCAATCATGTCCTGAGCAGTGGTGTTTGTCTTCTTTATACATGTCTTTTCCCCCCACACCACTTACTCTATCTCCTCTCCTTTTCAGAGCCAATGTTAACGGATGAGCCCCGTCTCCATGCTGTACTGCCGTTGTACAGTTGTTTTGACCGTTTCCCTTTTCTGGAGTTTCTTCTGTTGTTTAAACGCATTTGTGAAATATGATGGTTAAGCATTCCTGAGGCATGAATAAAACATTGGGTTAATCAATAGTGTTTATTTTTTTGGGCGGAGGGGGCAGCACATTGGCAAACAACCACGATACACGCTAGGAAGCATTTCTCGTTAGAAAAGTCCCTACAGAAATATATGCATCCTGATTCCAGGTACAAAGGGACCATTTGGAAAAACAGTGTACACAGTTGAAATATAACTTTTTAGAGTCTGTTTTTATCAATGGATGCCTACTGTGGCTTTTGTAGTTTCATACAGTATAATGTGTGAGCCGAGAGAATGACTGTTCTTTTCATGTCCAATCTCAACAACACACTCAAGCACACTCTCATCATGCATTAGCACAACACATGCCCCTTTTTAGCTTTCAGTGAAAGGAGGAAACAAGAACATTGATTCATCCCGGCTTCTCTATGACCTGCATGTAATATCTTACCCGAGAGGCTGCAACAACACTATTACAGTTGCATCTACGTTCTCACAGGTATTGCCTGAATCGTAAAGAGCAAAATGTGGAAGGTCTATTTGTGTTTGCACGTGTGACGCACAGCGAGAGCTGTATGGATGTCCTTCACTTAGGTATCGGCTATGGTTTGATCTTTCACCCCAACACAGTGACATAGACAAGCCTTAAATGATGTACATGCTCGTGACAGATGACATCCTGGTATGAGATTGTCTGTGGCTGAGGATGAAATCAGCCCACGTTGAAGGTCACAAGCAAACAACGGAGTCTCATTGCCAGCATCAGCCTCCCACCATGTTAGAAAAGAGCAGTTCTGGTTGAAATGAATAGACACAAGCCCTTTCTCTGTTGTATGACTATTTCAAAGTAACCACATTGGTTGGTGTATGTTCAAGGTTCCCAGAGGTTGATGGAGGAGAGGTGAGGCTGTTGCGCTCGGGGACTCATTCGGATGAACGACACTCGCTTTCCACTTAACTCCTCTGCTTCTCTCGTCACTTGGTGATCAGAAGGGAGACAAGCCACCAATACTATGGCTGCAAAACATTTGCTGACCTTTGCTCCAGAGGACAACTGTGTCATCTTTAAGTGACTGGTGTAAGAAGACGGACAGAAGAAGCCATATGGGAAATATATTTCCTCCCCTGACAAATCGGTCAATTATCCATCATTCCGTTTCAATGTTTATAGGGATTAGAAAGCAGAACAATACGGCTTTGTATGTCACTATGATTAAGCGCCCCATAATTAAATGTCACCATGTTTCATGGTTTCATTTTTCAATGATAATGTCCTGTTGAATTGAATAACTGCCACAGGTAATTGCATTGAGTCAAAAGAACAACCACAACGTATCAGTGAAATCAATTGGTTCAAGCATGGCAGATGTTGCAACCAGAATGCCGGCAGCGTTTAGTCAGGTAGTTTCTGGAAGACAAATAGGTGCTGTTTATCTCAAAGGTCTTTGAAAAAGAGAAAGTCTGCACTCTTAAAATTGAGGATATCACAAATGCACTGAACAAAAATATAAACGCCACATGTAAAGTGTTCATCCAATGTTTCATGATCTGAAATAAAAGATACCAGAAATGTTCCATAATCAGAAAAGGCTTATTTCTCAAAAATGTTGTGCACAAATTTGTTTATAACCCTGTTAGTAAGCATTTCTCCTTTGCCAAGATAATCCATCTACCTGACTAGTGTGGTATATCACGAAACTGATTAAACGGCAGGATCATTACACAGGTGCACCTTCTGCTGGGGACAATAAAGGCCACTCTAGAATGCAGTTCTGTCACACAACACAGCGCAACAGCGTACAATTGGAATGCTGATTGCAGGACAAATCAAATATTTTTTATGTATTTGCCACATACGCCGAATACAACAGTGAAATGCTTACTTACAAGCCATTAACCAACAATGTTTTAAGAAAAAAAAAGTGTGAAGTAAAAAATAGAAAATAAAAGAAACAAATAGATAAACAGCAGCAGTAAAAACAACAATAGCAAGGCTATATACATGGGGTACTGGTACAGAGTGTGCTGGGGCACCGGTAAGTCGAGGTAATTGAGGTAATATGTACATGTAGGTACAATTATTAAAGTGACTATGCATAGATAATAAACAGAGAATAGCAGCAGCGTAAAAGAGGGGTCTGGGTAGCCATTTAATTAACTGTTCAGGAGTCTTATGTCTTGGGGGTAGAAGCTGTTAAGAAGCCTTTTGGACCTAGATTTGGCACACCGGTACCGCTTGCCGTGCGGTAAGCAGAGAGAACAGTCCATGACGAGGGTGGCTGGATTCTTTGACAATTTTTAGGGCCTTCCTATGACACCGCCTTGTATAGAGGTCCTGAATGGCAGGAAGCTTGGCCCCAGTGATCTACTAGGCTGTACGCACTACCCTCTGTAGTGCCTTGCGGTCGGAGGAGAAGAAGTTGCCATAGCAGGCAGTGATGCAAACAGTCCGGGTGCTCTCGATGGAGCAGCTGTGGAACCTTTAGAGAATCTGAGGACCCATGCCAAATCTTTTCAGTCTCTTGAGGGGGAATACGCTTTGTTGACCCTCTTCAAAACTGTGGACCATGATAGTGTGTTGATGATATGGAAGCCAAGGCACTTGAAGCTCTCAACCTGCTCCACTGCTGGCCCGTCAATGAGAATGGGGGCTCTGTCCTCCTTTTCCTGTAGTCCACAATCATCTCCTTTGTCTTGATCACATGGAGGGAGAGGTTGTTGTCTTGGCACCACACGTCCAGGTCTTTGACCTCCTCGCTATAGGCTGTCTCATCGTTGTTGGTGATCATGCCTACCACTGTTGTGTCATCTGCAAAATTGATGATGGTGTTGGAGTCGTGCCTGGCCATGCAGTCATGAAGGGAGTACAGTAGGGGACTGAGCACGCACCCCTGGGGGCCCCTGTGTTGAGGATCAGCATGGAAGATGTGTTGCTACCTACCCTAACCACCCGGAGGCGGCCCGTCAGGAAGTCCATGATCCAGTTGCAGAGGGAGGTGTTTAGTCCCAGGGTCCTTAGCTTATTGATGAGCACTATAGTGTTGAAAGCTGAGCTGTAGTCAATTAATAGCATTCTCAGATAGGTGTTCATTTTGTCCAGGTAGGAAAGGGCAGTGTTGAGTGCAATAGAGATTGCATCATCTGTGGGATCTGTCAGGGCGGTATGGAAATTGTTCTTGGTCTAGGGTTTCTGGGATAATGGCATTGATGTGAGCCATGACAGCTTTTCAAAGCACTTCATGGCTACAGATGTGAGTGCTATGGGTCGGTAGTCATTTAGGCAGGTTACCTTAGTGTTTTGTGGTATGTATGTACGGTCACTGTGTCATCGATGCACTTATTGATGCCATCGGAAGAATCCCGGAGCATATTCCAGTCTGTGCTAAAAAAAAACAGTCCTCTAGCTTCACATCTGTTTCATATGACCACTTTCTTATTGACTGAGTCACTGGTGCTTCCTGCTTTAATTTTAGCTTATGCATTTACATTTACATTTAAGTCATTTAGCAGACGCTCTTATCCAGAGCGACTTACAAATTGGTGCATTCACCTTATGACATCCAGTAGAACAGTCACTTTACAATAGTGCATCTAAATCTTAAAGGGGGGTGAGAAGAATTACTTATCCTATCCTAGGTATTCCTTAAAGAGGTGGGGTTTCAGGTGTCTCCGGAAGGTGGTGATTGACTCCGCTGTCCTGGCGTCGTGAGGGAGTTTGTTCCACCATTGGGGGGCCAGAGCAGCGAACAGTTTTGACTGGGCTGAGCGGGAACTGTACTTCCTCAGTGGTAGGGAGGCGAGCAGGCCAGAGGTGGATGAACGCAGTGCCCTTGTTTGGGTGTAGGGCCTGATCAGAGCCTGGAGGTACTGAGGTGCCGTTCCCCTCACAGCTCCGTAGGCAAGCACCATGGTCTTGTAGCGGATGCGAGCTTCAACTGGAAGCCAGTGGAGAGAGCGGAGAGGAGCGGGGTGACGTGAGAGAACTTGGGAAGGTTGAACACCAGACGGGCTGCGGCGTTCTGGATGAGTTGTAGGGGTTTAATGGCACAGGCAGGGAGCCCAGCCAACAGCGAGTTGCAGTAATCCAGACGGGAGATGACAAGTGCCTGGATTAGGACCTGCGCCGCTTCCTGTGTGAGGCAGGGTCGAACTCTGCGGATGTTGTAGAGCATGAACCTACAGGAATGGGCCACCGCCTTGATGTTAGTTGAGATCGACAGGGTGTTGTCCAGGATCATGCCAAGGTTCTTAGCGCTCTGGGAGGAGGACACAATGGAGTTGTCAACCGTGATGGCGAGATCATGGAACGGGCAGTCCTTCCCCGGGAGGAAGAGCAGCTCCGTCTTGCCGAGGTTCAGCTTGAGGTGGTGATCCGTCATCCACACTGATATGTCTGCCAGACATGCAGAGATGCGATTCGCCACCTGGTCATCAGAAGGGGGAAAGGAGAAGATTAATTGCGTGTCGTCTGCATAGCAATGATAGGAGAGACCATGTGAGGTTATGACAGAGCCAAGTGACTTGGTGTATAGCGAGAATAGGAGAGGGCCTAGAACAGAGCCCTGGGGGACACCAGTGGTGAGAGCGCGTGGTGAGGAGACAGATTCTCGCCACGCCACCTGGTAGGAGCGACCTGTCAGGTAGGACGCAATCCAAGCGTGGGCCGCGCTGGAGATGCCCAACTCGGAGAGGGTGGAGAGGAGGATCTGATGGTTCACAGTATCGAAGGCAGCCGATAGGTCTAGAAGGATGAGAGCAGAGGAGAGAGAGTTAGCTTTAGCGGTGCGGAGCGCCTCCGTGATACAGAGAAGAGCAGTCTCAGTTGAATGACTAGTCTTGAAACCTGACTGATTTGGATCGAGAAGGTCATTCAGAGAGAGATAGCGGGAGAGCTGGCCAAGGACGGCACGTTCAAGAGTTTTGGAGAGAAAAGAAAGAAGGGATACTGGTCTGTAGTTGTTGACATCGGAGGGATCGAGTGTAGGTTTTTTCAGAAGGGGTGCAACTCTCGCTCTCTTGAAGACGGAAGGGACGTAGCCAGCGGTCAGGGATGAGTTGATGAGCGAGGTGAGGTAAGGGAGAAGGTCTCCGGAAATGGTCTGGAGAAGAGAGGAGGGGATAGGGTCAAGCGGGCAGGTTGTTGGGCGGCCGGCCGTCACAAGACGCGAGATTTCATCTGGAGAGAGAGGGGAGAAAGAGGTCAGAGCACAGGGTAGGGCAGTGTGAGCAGAACCAGCGGTGCCGTTTGACTTAGCAAACGAGGATCGGATGTCGTCGACCTTCTTTTCAAAGTGGTTGACGAAGTCATCTGCAGAGAGGGAGGAGGGGGGGGAGGGGGAGGAGGATTCAGGAGGGAGGAGAAGGTGGCAAAGAGCTTCCTAGGGTTAGAGGCAGATGCTTGGAATTTAGAGTGGTAGAAAGTGGCTTTAGCAGCAGAGACAGAGGAGGAAAATGTAGAGAGGAGGGAGTGAAAGGATGCCAGGTCCGCAGGGAGGCGAGTTTTCCTCCATTTCCGCTCGGCTGCCCGGAGCCCTGTTCTGTGAGCTCGCAGTGAGTCGTCGAGCCACGGGGCGGGAGGGGAGGACCGAGCCGGCTTGGAGGATAGGGGACATAGAGAGTCAAAGGATACAGAAAGGGAGGAGAGGAGGGTTGAGGAGGCAGAATCAGGAGATAGGTTGGAGAAGGTTTGAGCAGAGGGAAGAGATGATAGGATGGAAGAGGAGAGAGTAGCGGGGGAGAGAGAGCGAAGGTTGGGACGGCGCGATACCATCCGAGTAGGGGCAGTGTGGGAGGTGTTAGATGAGAGCGAGAGGGAAAAGGATACAAGGTAGTGGTCGGAGACTTGGAGGGGAGTTGCAATGAGGTTAGTGGAAGAACAGCATCTAGTAAAGATGAGGTCGAGCGTATTGCCTGCCTTGTGAGTAGGGGGGGAAGGTGAGAGGGTGAGGTCAAAAGAGGAGAGGAGTGGAAAGAAGGAGGCAGAGAGAAATGAGGCAAAGGTAGACGTGGGGAGGTTAAAGTCGCCCAGCACTGTGAGAGGTGAGCCGTCCTCAGGAAAGGAGCTTATCAAGGTATCAAGCTCATTGATGAACTCTCCGAGGGAACCTGTAGGGCGATAAATGATAAGGATGTTAAGCTTGAAAGGGCTGGTAACTGTGACAGCATGGAATTCAAAGGAGGCGATAGACAGATGGGTAAGGGGAGAAAGAGAGAATGACCACTTGGGAGAGATGAGGATCCCGGTGCCACCACCCCGCTGACCAGAAGCTCTCGGGTGTGCGAGAACAGGTGGGCGGACGAAGAGAGAGCAGTAGGAGTAGCAGTGTTGTCTGTGGTGATCCATGTTTCCGTCAGTGCCAAGAAGTCGAGGGACTGGAGGGAGGCATAGGCTGAGATGAACTCTGCCTTGTTGGCCGCAGATCGGCAGTTCCAGAGGCTACCGGAGACCTGGAACTCCACTTATAAGCAGGAATCAGGAGAGTATAATTATGGTCAGATTTGTCAAATGTAGGGAGAGATTTGTACGCATCTCTGTGTGTGGAGTAAAGGTGGTCAAGATTTTTTCCCCTCTGGTTGCACATTTAACGTGCTGATAGAAATGAGGTAAAACGGATTTGTTTTTCCATGCATCAAAGTTCCCAACAACTAGGAGCACCGCCTCCGAAAGAGCGTTTTCCTGTTTGCTTATGGCCCTATAGAGCTCATTGAGTGCAGTCTTAGTGCTTGCGGTGGTATATAGACAGCGACGAAGAATATAGATGAAAACTGTCTTGGTAAAGAGAATTGAATGTTCATTTCTTGACCATAAGCCACCTCCAATTTCATTTTAGAGAATTTGGCAGTACGTCCAACCGGCCTCACAACCGCAGACTACGTTTATCCATGCCAGCCCAAGACCTCCATATCAGGCTTCTTCACCAGCTGGATCGTCTTAGACCAGTGTCATGACGTTGGCCTCTTTGGGTATAGCAAGCCCCATCCCCCTCCCCCTGCCTCCCCCTTTCCTCCTTCAACTAGGTTACTGTGGTCAGAGAGACGTCGTAAATTCCTGAGGATCTCCTCATGGACACACAGTATAGAGAGAGTAAATTTTCATAGAGGACAAACGGAAATCCTTCCACCTCACAGAACTTGAGGTACGAACACATTTCATGTTCCGGGGGAAGTATAAAAGATCGGTGAGGAATCCAGCTACGAACTTGGGGAAGCTCATGGGAGACGGTGTGGCCACATTACCATAACTCTGTTTATATAATAGCCTCAGATATGAGGTTTACATCTAATTGTTGTATAAGATAAATGAGTGAGTATTATACTGTTTGTGTAATTGTGTAATATGATTTTGGACTGTTTAATGAAGAAAAATACAATTCCCTTTTGATTTGAACTAAATCAGAGGACCGCCACTGAGCCCAGTTAGGGTCAGGCCTCCTGGGACAGCCCTTTTTCGGCCCTTCCGAATAAAACCCCCACTCGGGTTTTCGATCAGCGGACCGAGCTTACCTCAATTACGAGATGGCTAAAGGTTGTAGACCATTGCTGAATCTTTTAACCATACCACGTGGTTAAACTCTTAGACTATCGATACCGACAGAATAAGAACAAGTCTTTGATATTAATTACTAGTCTGCAGCTAGGAATTCGGTATCATTGAACGACAACCGGCGAAACAGCCATTCTATAACGAAACGAATGAATGTCACTCTGAACTATCCAGTATAACCACGACAGAGAGAGAGCGGGAGAGAGACCCGGACTTCCTAGTTAATTACATTTACATGATTAATCAGTTCATCACGTAATATTATTTACAGAGAATCTTTGATGAAAACTATGTCTTCAGTGTAACGGTTCTCTTGTGGTGAAGGAGAGTCGGACCAAAATGCAGCGTGTAGATTGCGATCCATGTTTTAATAAACAAATGTAACGCGAATCTAAATACAAACACTACAAAAAACAATAAACGTAACGAAAACCGAAACAGCCTATACTTGTGTACACTAACACATAGACAGGAACAAGGACACTAAGGACAATCACCCACGACAAACTCAAAGAATATGGCTGCCTAAATATGGTTCCCAATCAGAGACAACGATAAACACCTGCCTCTGATTGAGAACCACTCCAGACAGCCATAGACTTTGCTAGATCACCCCACTAGCTACAATCCCAATATATACACACCACATACAAAAACCCATGCCACACCTTGGCCTGACCCAATACATGAAGATAAACACAAAATACTTTGACCAGGGCGTGACATTCAGTTTAATGATAGTAAAGACACGACACCAGCCACCCGAACAGCTGATAAAACTGTGGGCTTGCACAAGTGAATATTTTCTGCACAAACTGTCAGAAACCATCTCAGGGAAACTCATCTGTGTGCTCATCATCCTCACCAGGGTCTTGACCTGACCGCAGTTCGGCATCATAAACGACTTCATTGGGGCAATGCTCACCTTCAATGGCCACTGGCAGGTTGGAGAAGTGTGCCCATCACAGATGAATCCAGGTTTCAACTGTACTGGGCAGATGTGTATGGCGTTTTGTGGGAGTGAGAAGTTTGCTGATGTCAACATTCTGAACAGAGAGCCCCATTGTGGCGGTGGGATTATGGTATGGGCGAGCATGAACTACAGACCACGAACAGAATTGCATGTTATTGATGGAAATACCATGACGAAATCCTTCTGGTCCTTCTGTGGCTCAGTTGGTAGAGCATGGCGCTTGTAACGCCAGGGTAGTGGGTTCGATTCCCGGGATCACCCATACGTAGAATGTATGCACACATGACTGTAAGTCGCTTTGGATAAAAGCGTCAGCTAAATGGCATATATTATTATATATTATATTATCCTGAGGCCAGTTGTCATGCCATTCATCCACCACCATCACCACGTCGCCACCATCTGCCGAAATCACCATGTTTCAGCATGATAATGCACAGCACCATGTCGCAAGCTGAAAATGTCCCAGTTTTTCCATAATCTGCATACTCACCATGTTTAGGATGCTCTGGATTGACATATACGACAGCGTGTTCCAGTTCCCGTCAATATCCAGCAACCTCGCACAGGCACTGAAGAGGATCAATTCTATGCGAAAGAGATGTGTTGCGCTGCATGGGGCAAAGGGTGGTCACACCAGATACTGACTGGTTTCCTGATCCATGCCCCTACCTTTTCCCAGAGGTATCTGTGACCAATAGATGCATATTTGTATGCCCAGTCTCTTATTTTCCTCATCCTGTATTTGCATGGAGAGGCAGATGAGTCATCCAGGCCCACTAGCTTTGCCTTGGGAATCAGGATCATTAGACAAGCCTTATCTTCCATAGGTCTCCATCGGAGTAATGAGGAAAGTACACAAAATGGCATGGTTATTAATGCTTTTGTCAAATTTGTACATAGACACTCTTAGCAAAGGCCCATTCTGTTGAGAAAATTGAAACTGCATTTTCTTTCATGTATTGGTGACCGTTCTTTGCTCCAATCATATGATCATCTCTCCATAATTGATGTGAGGTCATTAAAACAGAATGAAACATTGTCAATAGCCTACATGCACTGTTCTGAATGGGCAAGGTACTTATATAAGGTACTTTAATGTCAAGATCAATTATATGAACCCACACGCTTATTATAAAAGTTGAAAGTGTACTGCTCTACCATAACCTGCTCTGCTAAAGGTTACACTACTCTGTTAATGAAGCCCAAGTGTCTTTTTTTTAATCATTATTTCTCAACTTTCACCTCATGTAAATATTTCTATTACATAAGATGTGATAGAAAAAGACCCAAGAAGAATCAAGGTTGTAATCGCTGCCAAAGGTGCTTCAACAGACAGAAAAGATGGCGGACTGAACACAGCAGTGTAGATCCCCCTCAGGATAAAAACATAATATTTAATATCGGTGAGTTAGATTAAATATTAGCACTTCACACACTGGTGGGTTATAACCTTCAATCTGGATAACAACACAACACAAATCATAAGGCCAGAGAAATCTATCGACAAATATTACAAGAGCAAGCAACATCCAAACATGACGTAGAGACCGATACACTAAGGAGAACTCCTTATCTGTTTTATGCGCCTACTGTAAGTAGCTGATACGCTGCCAAATCAGAAAGATGAATGTGGTCAGAGACCTACTACTACAGCACCACCCTCTCAAGATTCTGAGTCTGCATGGCGGGTTGGTCCTACAAAGCTAAAGCCCCCTAATGGGAGAGCACAATATACAAGGAAATTCTGCTAATGAGAACCTTGACGACCTTGTACCTAGCCGGTTGGGATTCCGGTGGGGTGCCCGCACCCAGGCAGTGGCAGTGCTGGCAACACTAGCTGCGGTAATCCATGGGGAGGGGGTCCTACTCGAACATTCAGAGAGGGGGCATATTATTGTGGCCCTGGTGGCACAAAATCAGAGAGATGCTTGCACAGAGAAGCTTGGGAATATGGTCACAATGGGGGACCGCGTGTGGGTGTTTCAGGGGAAGGGGGTATTTCTGATCTCCATCACCTCGGATGTGACCATAGTTAATCAAATCTCCCCATTTTTGCATGCCTTCTCAATAGTGGTGGAAGAAGTACTCAATTGTCATACTTGAGTACAAGTAAAGATACCTTAAAAGAAAAGTATTCAAGTAAAAGTGAAAGTCTCCAAAGTAAAATACTACTTGAGTAAAAGTCTAGAAATATTTGTTTTTATATATACTTAAGTATCAAAAGTAAATGGAATTACTCAAATGTACTTAACTATCAAATGTGAAAGTTATTTGGACCATTTTCGTGTCAAAACGTAACGAGTACTTTTGGGTGCCAGGGAAAATGTATGGGGTAAAAAGTACATAATTTTCTTTAGGAATGTAGTGAAGTAAAAGTTGGCAAAAATATTAATTTGCAAAGTACAGATACCCCCAGAAACTACCTAAATAGTACTTTAAAGTATTTTTACTCAAGTACTTTACACCACTGCTTCTCATACAGCTGCAACTGTATATGCATTCATAAATCAAGTCCTTTCTTGAGAACAACTGTTGAGCATCTGAGTGTATGATTGTTTGTGGGGGAAAGGGGTTGAGTGTGTGTGTGTATCCCACAACTGTTGCTAGGGAGTAAAGATATCAGGGACAATGTTGAATGAATCGCAATGATTGTTTGCTAAAATAATAATTGCTTGCCAAAATTGAATTTTTGTGATGGCAAAACTGATAAGAGGTAACAATCATTTGCATAAACTACCTACATTATTACACATATGAATGGTTAATTATGGAAATTAAGATAAGCAGGATTTGTTAAAAGATATATATTTTTTAACGGCTATGTATAATACAAATCGAGGTGAGGGCGATGGAAATGCTTTTGGTGCCCGATCTGTTTCTGACCCTTGGGTGGCACTGCGTGCTCTTTTTACATTTACATTTACATTTAAGTCATTTAGCAGACGCTCTTATCCAGAGCGACTTACACATTTTTTGAAGGATGGGTCCCGGTCTCTCGGGGGCCATGGGATCTGGGGGGTCGGGGGTTGCCTGCCAGTCACTGGGATGACAACCCAACTCAGGATGAGGAGGGGTTTTAGGAGGGTGGAATAGTGGGGACCAATTGTAGGTTTACTTAGTAGCAATGCAAATATCATGGTATATGCTATATGTACACTCAAATACTATGGTACTTTTTAATGGTGAGTTTACAAACATATATGATGATAAATAGATTTGAAACTTGTATTTCATTATAGTAAATGGTGAAATAGGTATAGGCAGTTAATGGATTAGC
Organism: Oncorhynchus keta; assembly: GCF_023373465.1. Lineage (NCBI taxonomy): Eukaryota > Metazoa > Chordata > Actinopteri > Salmoniformes > Salmonidae > Oncorhynchus > Oncorhynchus keta. The sequence goes on from NC_068451.1 coordinate 3,029,788, forward strand.
AGATAGTAAGAAAACACAGTCAGTTTTTACCTGGCTAAAAGAGAAGGAATATAATATCTATTATTTACAGGAAACTCATTCAACAATTTTAGATGATGTTTTGTGGAAAAGGACTGTGGGGGCAAAATATATTTCTCCCATGGGTAAACATTCAAAATGGGTGATATGAATTAACAGTAATGTACAAATGAATTGTTCAAGCAGATCCTCAAGGTAGATGGATCTGTAATGAACACGAGGGGAGACAGAGAGCTGGTTTCAAGCACAGGGCGCAGCAGGTGTTTATTGCAAAGGAGCACAGGAGGAGGCAGGTAGCTGGGTCCAGGGGCAGGCAGAATGTCATACACTGGAGGTCCAAAAGGGCAACAGTTCAGGCAGGGAAAAGGCTAGTGATGTAGTCCGGGGGATCAGGCAATAGGTAGATAACAGGAAATCCGATAGGCAAAGTACAGGCAGGGAATAGGCAAAAGGCGTTGTTAGTGAGGCGGGCAAGAAGTACAGTGGCTTGCAAAAGTATTCACCCACCTTGGCCTTTTTCCTATTTGGTTGCCTTACCTGGAATTAAAATATATAATAATATTTTTTTTTTTTTTTTTTTTGGGGGGGGGGGGTTGTATCATCTGAATTACACAACAACCCTACCACTATGAAAATGCAAAATATTCTTTATTGTGAAACAAACAAGAAATAAGTCAAGATAAATAAACTTGCGCGTGCATAACTATTCATCCCCTCCCCCCAACCCCAAAGTCAATACTTTGTAGAGCCACCTTCTGCAGCAATTACATCTGCAAGTCTCTTGGGGTATGACTCTGTAAGCATGGCACGTCTAGCCACTGGGACTTCTGCCCATTCTTCAAGGCAAAACTGCTTCAGCTCCTTCAAGTTGAATGGGTTCCTGCTGGTGTACAACAATATTTAAGTCATACCACAGATTCTCAACTGGATTGACTAGGCCATTCCAAGACATTTAAATGTTTCCCCTTAAACCACTTTGCCACTGTTGCCACTGTTGCTTTAGCAGTACTCTTAGGATCAATTTCCTGCTGGAAGGTGAACCTCCGTCCCAGTCTCAAATCTCTGGAAGACTGAAACAGGTTTCCCTCAAGAATTTCCCTGTATTTAGCGCCATCCATCATTCCTTCAATTCTGACCAGCTTCCCAGTCCCTGCCGATGAAAAACATCCCCACAGCATGATGCTGCCACCACCATGCTTCAATGTGGGGATAGTGTTCTCGGGGTGATGACAGTTGGGTTATTTTTTTCTGGCCACTCTTCCGTAAAGCCAGCTCTGTTGAGTGTATGGCTTAAAGTGGTCCTATGAACAGGTACTCCAATCTCTGCTGTGGAGCTTTGCAGCTCCTTCGTGGTTATCTTTTGTCTCTTCTTCGACTCTGATTAATGTCCTCCTTGCCTGGTCCGTGAGTTGTGGTGGGCGGCCTTCTCTTGGCAGGTTTGTTGTGGTGCCATATCCTTTCCATTTTTTAATAATGGATTTAATGGCTCCGTGGGATGTTCAAAGTTTCTGATATTTTTTTCAAACCCGACCCTGATCTGTACTTCTCCACAACTTGACCCTGACCTGTGTGGAGAGCTCCTTGGTCTTCATGGTGCCGCTTAGATTTATTTCAAATTGGTCTCACGAGCCAAACCCTTCATCGATAGTCTTGACTCCTCGGATATTACATTGTGCAGGACAAGAAAAAAATAGCATCATTGAGAGGGGAGGCTATATGCTTGGTTTATAATCAAATGTAACAAAATGGGTAAAAACGTGGTGGAGGATGCAGGCATGGACTAACATACCACTGGTTAGGTAGAAGGAAAAATTAAATAAATGTTCAGTTAGCACTCCAAAGGGGAGTCAGGTTTTTTTTTGTTTTGGCTTTGTTTGGGTAGGACAGTTTTTTCAGGAAAATGAGTATGGAGGGAGCCATACAGGCCCTGTTACAAGCGGCGGCCGCCCAACAAGAGGCAACTAGAGCTCAACAAATAGTTCATCAGGATGCAATGCGAATGTATCAGGACACGTTACAGATCCAGCACCGCACCAACCAGCTGCTCACAGAAGAGCAAGAGAGAAACACCCGGGAGTTAAGAGAAGGCCCAAAGCGGCTAGCGGACCAAATTGGGGCTCAATTACCAGCTGCAAATTCCAAGAGGAGGGCCAATCATTTTCTTCAAAAAATGACAGCGCAGGATGATGTGGAAACATATCTTACCACCTTTGAAAGGACGGCAGAGAGGGAGAAGTACACGAAAGAAGAATGGGCAGGGCTTCTGGCACCATACCTGGCAGGGGACGCTCAAAAAGCGTATTTCGACCTGGAGTTGAAAGAAGCATAGGATTACGATAAACTAAAGGGGGAGATCCTGACTAGACTGGGAGTGACCGATACCGTGAGGGCACACCGCTTCCACCAGTGGTCCTACCGACCGGGACAACCCCCACGAACACAGATGTTCGACTTGATTCACCTGGCACGGAAATGGTTGCGACCAGAGACCCGGTCATCCGCCGAGATTGTCGAGGCCATCGTACTCAACCAGTTTCAGCGAGGTCTACCCCAAGAAGTGAGACGATGGGTTGGCCAGAACGAGGTATTTTCCGCCGACCATCTCGTGGGCCTGGTTGAACGGTATTGTACGGCAAGAACAGCTGAGCAGGCACAGGAGGAAAGATTCCCGTTCCCCAGGCATGGGCGAACCAGCGGACAGGGTAAGGCTGTCCCAACATATAGAGGGGGAAGAGAGCAGCGTGGGGCCATGAGGAAAGAATCAGAATCAGGCCAAGACACTAAGGGAAAACACGGAAACTGGGACTGGGTGTCGAGGGGGTCTCCTGGGGCCGTCGAGGGAATTTCAACCGGGAGATAAGGTGTTAGTGCTGATCCCCACAGTAGAGTGTAAACTACTAGCCACATGGAAAGGGCCATATGAAGTACTGGAGAGAATAGGAGAAGTCAATTATCGGATCCGACAGCCAGGTCGACGGCCCCAGGAACAGATTTATCACATAAACCTGTTAAAAGCATGGAGAGAGAGAGAAACACTAATGGTCACATACCCCACACACATTCAGGAGACAGCCAAAGTAAATATTTCACCCACTCTGTCCCCAGCGCAAGTACAGGAAGTAAAGGCCCTGATCCAGAAAAACAGAGATGTGTTTTCAGAGGTACCTGGCCGAACTGAGGTTACGGCTCATGATATCGTTTCCCTACCAGGGAGAAAAGTGAGTATGAGGCCATATCGGGTACCCGAGGCTCGACGGGCCGCGATTAGAGCAGAGACTGAGAAAATGTTGACAGCTGGAGTGGTTGAAGAGTCACATAGTGAGTGGTCTAGCCCAATTGTGATGGTCTCCAAGCCTGATGGGTCGTTGCGGTTCTGTAAAGACTTTCGGAAGGTAAATGAAATCTCGAAGTTTGATGCCTACCCTATGCCCCGAGTAGATGAACTACTGGAGAAAATTGGTCATGCTCGGTACATTACGACCCTTGATCTGACAAAAGGGTACTGGCAAATTCCTCTGACCCCCAGGGCCAAAGAAAAGACAGCCTTTGCAACACCTGACGGTTTGTTTCAATACACCGTCATGCCATTCGGCTTACACGGGGCCCCAGCAAACTTTCAACGGCTCATGGACAAAGTCCTAAAACCGCACAAGGCATACGCCACAGCTTATTTAGATGACGTGGGGATCTACAGCCCAGATTGGGAATCCCACTTACCCCGGGTACAGGCAGTGTTAGATGCCCTTAGAAAGGCAGGGCTCACGGCAAACCCTGCCAAGTGTTATGTGGGGTTAGAGGAAACAGAGTATCTGGGATACACTGTGGGAAGAGGGTTAATCAAACCCCAACATAAGAAGGTGAAGGCAATTAGAGAATGGCGAAACCAGTAAATAAGAAGCAGGTCCGAGCCTTCCTAGGGCTGACCGGTTACTACCGGAAGTTCATCCCAAGTTATGCCACAGTGGCCGCCCCACTTACCGACATGACTAGAGCCAGAGGGCCAAACATGGTCAAATGGGATGAAAGGGCCACCAAAGCATTTAGGACATTACAGGAGGCTCTCTGTTGTAACCCAGTGCTGGTGGTACTAGACTTTGAGAGAGAGTTTGTGGTTCAGACGGATGCCTCAGAGGTCGGCTTGGGAGCAGTGCTATCCCAAGAGGTAGAAGGGGTGGAACACCCCATCCTGTTTTTAAGCAGGAAGCTGGAACCACGGGAAACCAACTACTCAGTCGTTGAGAAAGAGGCGCTGGCAGTAAAGTGGGCTCTAGAAAGCCTGAAGTACTACCTGCTGGGGCGCCACTTCACCCTCATCAGTGACCATGCCCCACTCACCTGGATGCATAGGGCTAAAGAGAAGAACGCTCGGGTGATGCGGTGGTTTTTGAGTCTCCAACCATTTCATTTTGACTTGAAACACAGAGCAGGGAAGGAAATGGGAAACGTGGATGGGTTATCCCGCATGCATGCATATTTTGCTGCGGTAGCCCGACCTAGGGGGTCGGATCTAGGGGGAGAGATATGTGACAAAGAAGGGGGTCGAGTGATAAGTGGCAGATATGTGAGAGCAGAGCTAATAAACGGGCTCTGCCCGATCACTAAAATGGCCACCCCTGTCAGAACTACAGATCACAAAATGGCCGACCGCCAAAACTACAAGTCCCAGAAGCAAGGGGAACCCTCAGAAGGTGGAGCCGACTCACAGATAAAGGGTCAAGAAAAACCAGGAAGAGAAAGAGAGAGTGCTGGAAGGAGCTATGAACAATAGAGAAAGAGACTATAGAGATTGGCTGGATTTACCGTGTATGAGCTGGATTGTTTGGACTTACCTGTTGGCGTTTGGACCTGGACCTACCGAGAACCCGATTCGTGTACCGAACCCTGCTATCCTTGACCTCGCCTACGGCCTGGGTGGACCAGGACGGAGAAACAAACACACAGGTACTGTCCTGTTCGAAAGAACTCTCATTCTTGGGTGATTTGATGACAGTTTACCACTTAGTTTGTGACAAACGCTCCTAACCTTGAAGAGGTTTGCCACAATATATATATATATATATATATATATATATATATATATATATATATATATGGACTAAAATGTGGGTAATTGGATGCTTAGACGTAGCCATAGTTTTATTTTTGCATAGGGTCAATTAAATATGAAAATAAAATATCAGACTTATTTTTAAAGAAGCACAAACAGGCAGATCAGATGCAAACAGACCCCAGCCCTTGCATCACCCCAGAGCAGCTCCCTACCTGAGGCTCGTCAGAGTCAGTGTGGTCAGACTTCACAAGGACCCAGTCTACCAACACCAGGTCAGAGCATCTACCAGGCAGTCAGTCACATGCCCAGTTCAGAATTCAAGTTTAGCTTCAGCTTGCAATAGATTATTTTGTCAGATTAAGCCTCACTTTAAAATGTTGGTTGTTGATTCATGTGTGTTCTTGTTTTGATGGTTGTGGCATGTTTATTGTGATTATACACTAATGGTTATTGTGTTATTTTAATGTAATAGGGGTATCAAGGGATGACACAGAGACCTCTGGCTCTGAGCAGGACAGTGAGCCAGAGCTGCCAGGAGGTGTCATTGAGCCCCTCCCAACTGCATCAAGCACCAGATATGCTGTTCCAAAAGGACCCAATGGTAGGCCAGGCCTATACTTTAAACTACACCCAATGGTAGGCCAGGCCTATACTTTAAACTACACATTTTAGTTAGCAGCTGTTAGTAATCTAATCTTGTGGATCCCTTAATGATGCATTTCCATATAGATATGCCACATTCTTACATTTCAAATATTTTTATTAAACACACACAAGAATGGTGTATAGGTGGTATACAAGACAGGTATACAATTCTTATCTAAACATAAAAGAGCATACAGGAACAACAAGACCCAGAGTTCTGGGTGCAGAACAACTAATACAAAACAAGGACACGTAGAAAGAAAGAGGGAAGATGTCCCCCTATCCCCCCCATCCCCCCCTCCCAACTGCTCGGGTGGTAGGGCCAGCACACGCTGCCCAAAGGTAGATTAAAATATTACAATTGAGAGTGCGTTAATAAGTACAAATTCACAGCGCCGACTCGTCCAAGTAGGAGAGGAAAGGCTGCCAGATTTTTATCAAATGTTGATAATTTATTGTTCTGAATATATCTAATTCTTTCTAAGTGTACAGTGTTTGCCAATTCACTGAGCCATAATTTGGTAGAGGGCGCTTCCCTCCTTTTCCAAAACAACAAGATTAGTTTTTTTGCCGAGATGAGACCATACGAGATTAGTTGTTTTTGGGGGTTGGTTAATCTGTTTAGGGACTCAGATACTCCCAGGATTATCAGAAGCGGGTCTGGATCTATTGAAGTCTCCAAAACTTCAGAGAGGATCCTAAAAATTCCACACCAATAACCATGCAAGCTAGAGCATAGGGCAAAGCAGTGGAGTAGTGTAGCCTGACATTTATCACATGTAGGGGATGTGTCAGGAAATATCCGATATGCCACATTCTTTAACGTGTATTTCAGACATTTCAAGATCCAGAGAAGAGGGTCCTGTACAGTCGTGTTTGAAAACATTTCCCAGAACTCAGCATGGTACTAGGAAAAGGGCTTTCAACAGCTCCTGGTATAAGGACAATTCATGGCTTGAATATTCTGTAAGTCAAGATTCGACTTATTGTTTCACCTGTAGGGATTTTTCACTGCCCAATATACCTGGATCTGCCTTCACATCAAAGTCAGGTTTTTGTAACTGGAAAAATGTACCGTTTAAAGATTCTGGGTTTAAGCTCCATTCGAAGGCAGAGCATCATATCAAGGCTGTGTATGCTTGGAATCAACACAAAATGGCTATTGACAGCAGCTCATCAATGTTAGATGTAATAATTGAGCACCAGGAAAAGAAGGTGGAGGAAAACTGTACTTTCGTTAAAACAATTGCAGATGTGCTCCTATTCACTGCCACTGAAAATATAGGGCAGAGAGGTCATTGAGAGTCTGACTCTCACAAGGGTAATTTTTTGGTCAATTTAAGAAGAAATAGCAAAGCATGACCCTCTCATAGAGAAAAGGATGAATGCATGTGGCAATGCTAAGTACACAAGCCACCAAATCCAGAACAAAGTTCTCGAGGGCTTAGCTGAGATGGTACAAAGTGAAATAGCAAGTAAAGTAAAAGAAAGTGAAGTTTTTAGTGTAATTGAAGATTAAACCAAAGATTTAAAGAAAAAATAACAAATGTCTTTAGTTGTAAGGTACCATTACAATGGGGCCATCCACAAAAACGTTTTAAAATTCAGTCAGCTGAAAGCTTAGATGCAGCAGGTCTCACAAAAGTTATATGGTCTGGACTACAGAAAAACATGGTCTGGACTACAGAAATACTCTTGTGGGGCAAGGCTATAATGGTGCATTCGTCATGAGCGGAAAGCATTCTGGTGTGTCTGCACGGATTAAAAACAGTGCAAGATTAGCATTTTATGTGCACTGTAATGCACATTGTTTGACTTTGGTTCTTGTCGATGCTGTAAAATCAGTGCCTAAGACAGTAAACATTTTTTGCTCTCCTGCAGAAGCTTGATAACGTTGTATCTGGCTCATACATTCATCTGAAGTGGCTTGCAGTTCAGGAGGCGCCGTATCCACAGCAGCATCCCAGGGAACTATAGATACTTACGGATGTAAGGTGGGCATGCAGATACATGGCATGTCGTAATCTGAGGGACAGGCTTTCAGCAGCTCTGAGAGTGCTACAGGATATCACACTTGAAAATAGTGGTGATAGATCAGTGGAGGCAAGCGGCCTTCTTTCTCAGATACATATACATTTCATAGGGCTTTTGGTTACCTTTTTGTAAAGTATTTGGTGATGCCAAATGTCTTTCTGACATGCTCCAATCAAGTTCTCTTGACCTAGCAAGGGATGTGGATCTAGTAGGTCCCCTTACAAACACATTACAGACCCTGCCTCACACAGGAAGCGGCGCAGGTCCTAATCCAGGCACTTGTCATCTCCCGTCTTGATTACTGCAACTCGCTGTTGGCTGGGCTCCCTGCCTGTGCCATTAAACCCCTACAACTCATCCAGAACGCCGCAGCCCGTCTGGTGTTCAACCTTCCCAAGTTCTCTCACGTCACCCCGCTCCTCCGCTCTCTCCACTGGCTTCCAGTTGAAGCTCGCATCCGCTACAAGACCATGGTGCTTGCCTACGGAGCTGTGAGGGGAACGGCACCTCAGTACCTCCAGGCTCTGATCAGGCCCTACACCCAAACAAGGGCACTGCGTTCATCCACCTCTGGCCTGCTCGCCTCCCTACCACTGAGGAAGTACAGTTCCCGCTCAGCCCAGTCAAAACTGTTCGCTGCTCTGGCCCCCAATGGTGGAACAAACTCCCTCACGACGCCAGGACAGCGGAGTCAATCACCACCTTCCGGAGACACCTGAAACCCCACCTCTTCAAGGAATACCTAGGATAGGGTAAGTAATCCTTCTCACCCCCCTAAAAAGATTTAGATGCACTATTGTAAAGTGGCTGTTCCACTGGATGTCATAAGGTGTATGCACCAATTTGTAAGTCGCTCTGGACAAGAGCGTCTGCTAAATGACTTAAATGTACAGAAATGAGGTTTACTTTGGAGATCTATGGAAATATGTTGAATACATCGCAGAGCACCGCAAAATAAGTGTACAAACAGTGTGTAAAAGACAGCCTAAAACAAGTTTAAGATTTCACGACTCCTTGATGATGAGCACTGTAGGACAGAAAAATAGTGACCAAAGTGATCGTGAGAGCTTCCAAAGAGCTATCTTTTATCAGGTGCTTGACAGTCTCACAGCTGAGCTGCAGAGGTGTTTTTCAAAGAAGAATTGCGAGATAATGCAAAGGGTCCAGTCTCTCAACCCAAAGACTACAACAGACCTTTCAGAGTCAGATTTAGAGGACCTCAAACATGAGGTTCATCAAACCAAGCGGCTTCTTGATAGGAGAGAGAAAGGTGGAAGGGACAGACGTTCTACTCTCCTTGACTTTGTTGTGTTTCTAGAACCTTATAAAGAGGTCTTCCATGAGCTATTTCGACTTTGTAAGATTTCTGTTGTTACACCGGTTAGCAGCGCCTCTTGTGAGAGAAACTTCTCAGCTTTAAAACGGATTAAAACGCACCTTAGGACAACAATGGTTGATGACAGGTTAAGTCACCTCGGAATTCTCAGTGTTGAGTCAAGAAGGGCACGCTCCCTCAACATGGATGAGTTTGTGAAATATTTTGCCAGTTTAGGTAGAGACACTGACTATTCATAGTATGTTAAAGAATTCTAGTGAAGTAACCCTTTTGGACCACACTATCTGTCACATTGAAGAACTCCGGGTTAAGTGAATTATCACTTCTACCTCTAATCAGCAATCATAGGATTCATTCATGCTCCTTAGATGCCAGGTTAGGGTTACACACTCATTTTCTGTCATGGTCTATGGACTCCCTGAAGTTGCTTTAGTCGCCCCCTGGCCACCCCATGTATAAAACTCTAGTTCCGACAGTGCTGACATTCCATCATCCTCAATAATCCTTGAGTGTGAGTGCCATTCCTGGAGGAAACAGACGGACTATTTGGGTTGAATCCTCATTGGAAAAAGGTGATGGTGATCAATCATGTTGTGGTACCCTTTGCCTGCAGTCAAATGACCAAATACCCCATGAGTGGCCTCATTGGTGGAATGTTATTCATAATTTTTATAATTCATTATTACAAAAAAACCTGCAGAAAATCTGGTGTTTCTATTTCAAAAGGTTTTGTTCTATTTCAGTGTTCTGTGATGTATTGGGTAACAATTTACTTGACACCATGGTCATAATATGTCATAACAGTTGACATAACCTGTCAATATGGTCATAACACTGTCATGACCCATATATTTACACCTGTTGGGATATATATTGCCTTATTTTATGGCTGGACATGACACCTACATAAGAGTATCAAAACCCACATTTATTATTTTTCCCTGACAAGAAGTTTCCTTTCGTTTGAAAGTTTGTTTCTTAAACCCTTTGTTGTCGTAATTCATTCTTTACAGTCATGTTTTTTTCTCAGCATATTTTAAATAACTTGCAGAAAATACACTTTATAACACTGTTATGAAGCATTATGACCATCCTGTGTCACTTTACTTGGACTAAGAACATTTCTTAGGTGGCAGGTAGCCTAGTGATTAGAGCGTTGGGCCTGTAACCGAACAGTTGCTGGATCGAATCCCTGAGCTGACAAGGTAAAAATCTGTAATTCTGTCACTGAACAAGGCAGTTAACCCACTGTTCCCCGGTAGGCCTTCAACTCTTAAAATCAAAGAACAGGAGGGGACTTAGCTGGAAATACAAATAGCAGATACATTCCGTTACAGCTGCGCCATCGTAGGTTTGAACATGTTTCTCCAAGAAGTTAAACACATAATTCACATCTCGCCCACTTGACACATCAAAGTTGCCAAGGAAACATTCCTGAATAAAGCCCTGATCATCCACATACCTGACGATAACTGACAACTGCAAGCAGACTGGTGGCTCCATAGCTCCCAGAACAGGGGGGCAATTTTTCCTTATCTGTTTATCTAATCAGGAAAACTCTGGACCCTTTAAGGTATGACAGTGATTAATTACTTGTAAAAAGGTTTTATAAGGGCTATGATGGGACCAGTTTTTCCTAATCAGGTCACATGGTTTAAAAAAACGGGGAAAAAACTCCTGGCCCTGGGGGGGGATGAAAACCCTGTCAAACTGCAGTGACTTGTTCATATTAATTATATTTAGTGTGACGCCCTGACCTTAGTTATATCTGTTTTCTTTATTACTTTGGATAGGTCAGGGTGTGACAAGGGTGGGTATACTTGTTTTGTATTGTCTAGGGTTTTATATGTCTAGGGGTTGTGTAGGTCTAGGTATTATGTATGTCTATGGTGGCCTGATATGGTTCCCAATCAGAGGCAGCTGTTTATCGTTGTCTCTGATTGGGGACCATATTTAGGTAGCCATTTTCCCTTGGGTATTTGTGGGTTCTTGATCTATGTTTAGTTGCCTGTCTGCACTATCCATATTAGCTTCACGGTTAGTTTTGTTGTTTTGTCAGTTTGTTCAGTGTTCTTTCTTTATTAAAAGAAGAGAATTGTACACATGCTGCGCCTTTGTCTCCTCCTTACAACAGACGTGAGATTTAGACTAGATTAGAACTCACAGGGCTGAGCTTGCTTTATGAGTGTTTGCATCATGCAGTTCTATGCAATTGTAGGCCTTATACAATAAAATAAACTCACATCTGTCATCACTATTATGTTGATTGATTAATTCCAACTAATCATTCTGGATTGAATACATATTGGCAGCCTAGCCAGCCCAATTTTGAATATAAACCAAATTTGATCACATTCACATTTTCTCCTGACCCACAAATTGATTATAAATACATTAGTTTACCCTGACCAAATGGACAGCGCAAATAGGCTGTATGCATCTGCTCTTATTAGTAGCCTACAGTTGATCAGACTGAAAAATTGTCTAGTTTTCATCACATACAGCATGTCAGATCTGAAATGTTTAGGTGTAGCCTAGCCGCTGCAACAAGCCTACTTGAGCGCACGCAAAAAAATTTGCTTTGTCAACCTCTTTCTTTAATCTTTTAATGGATGATGCGTTGGAAGCTATCAAATCATTCGGAATTGATTTCGACATCCCAGAAAAGACAGTCGAATGTTCGATATGTTCAGCAAGTAAAGCATTGTTACGTCAATTACCTCTGCAAGCTCATTGTTGTTTCCCTCTCGTAGTGTCCTAATAAAAGCAAATTCTTGCATGCCCAAAAACGCAGTGATGTTGATAAGCCTCTTGAGAACATCCCTGTTTCTTCTAACTTTCTTGTTGTCTCGCGCAGTTTGAATACGCAGACCTTCGTCATGATCGATACAGCTTTTTCCCAGAAGCTTGAATCTGATGTAGGCATTTATATGCTACCTGCTGAACAATCAATGTTCTTTGGGTCACTGTACCCACCTTTTGACCAAGTCTCAGACTTTCCAAAAAGCAGTCAAGGCCAGCAATACAGGTGGCTTGATGAAAGGCTCCTTGTTACCCAGCTATACTTTTGATACCAGTAGGTATTGAACACCCTCACCTTTCATCCTTCTTCATGAAACTGATCTCAGGCAGAGGTCGACCCTCACGTGTAATTCACACCATGTACCCCAGAGAATGGAAGGGGTTCTTCAACAAAAAGTACACAACATTTTCGCCAACGTTGGCCATTCTACCATTATGGCGGAGAAAACTGCATACTCATGCTGATCGCTAGATAGCTACTAAAGCTAGCAAGGCAAATTTAAATAAAGTACACTAACTGGACACAAATTGAGTTCTAAACCGAAGAAAACAATTTAAAATATACCTCCTCCAACTCCTGTAATTAAAAAAAACTCATTTGAATTGAATAATGTCCCAAAAATGCTCAACTATCACTCTTCACTCTTAATATCTATCCAACAATGTCACAAAGCTTCTCAACACAACACAGCCCCCATAATGTGTCACAATCCCAATACAACACACTAGGTTCGTACTCTATGATTGTATGGACAACATGTCAGTTCATACTGCGAAAGCTTTGATTGGTTGGAGAACGTCCTCCGGAAGTGGTAATAATTACCATGTATGTCTATGGAAGGGGTGAGGCCTACCAGCCTCCTAGGTTTTGTATTGAAGTCAATGTAGCCAGAGGAGGACGGAAGCTAGCTGTCCTCCATATACACCTTGGCGCTAGCCCAGATAGTGCTGTTGAAATGACCTACATTGCAAAACAGTGTAGTCACATTTCAGCACTATATCTGATATACTGTTGTTGTCTTTTCTAAGATCATAACCGGGTGTGAGATGTGTACTTTTGTGTCAAAGTATATTTGTTTAAGACTACCAAGAAACACTCTTTGTGATCCTGATTTAGCCTAGTGTAGTAAAAGGTTAACACCCCAAAATGGGCCAGAGCCCATAATTGAACATTTTGTGAAGGAATTAGATCACTACGGATGTACTACCATTTATTTGCATAAAACATTCACTGAGCCATGTCTTATCCTATATGATTAGGGCAAATAAAGAATTTCAGTCTTTCAAAATATCATCATCCATTTGGAGCAAAAGAATGTAATGAAAAGTTTTCCTATCCATTACTCACACACACATGGGAAAATCATTCCCATATCCACCACCATATTTTACTGTAGATATGTGGTACTTTTCTCCATATGCTTGTTTTTCAATGCCAAACCAACCACTGGTGTGCATGGCCAAAGAGCTCTATTTTCATGTCATCTGAGCGGGCAATAGAATAGTGGTTAAGAATGTTGGGCCTGTAACCGAAAGGTTGCTGGTTTGAATCCCCGAGCCGATTATCCTAAAAATCAGTCTGTGCCCTTGAGCAAGGTACTTAAACACAAATTGCTCTGTATAACAGTGTCTGGTAAATTGCTAAAATGTCAAATCTGACCATAGTACCGGTTCAAAGTGTCAATGCTGTTTATCAAACTCCAGGTGGTACTATGGTCAGATGACATGAAAATAGAGCTCTTTTCCCCTTTACGAGCTCTGACTTTGCTGATAGCTACTTTATTGGGGGAGAATGTACTTACTATGACTGTGATATGTAGTTGCTAGCTATCTACCTAGCTATCTTAAGATGAATGCACTAACTGTAATAATAATTTTGGACTTGACTGTATATGATGAGAGGGAAAACTAAACTCCTATTAAGAGAACTTAATAACGGGACGCTTCTGACCAGACGTATGCGCATTTAAACTTAACTTTTTATGCACTTTTCTCTCTACTCATTTTCTGACCTTAAACTTAGGCATGTTTCAGCCAGCTTTTCTTTCAGGGTGGAGATACATAAATGGAGGAGTGGCAGAGGTGAGCCAACAAATATTCCGTGTTCTGACCTTGGCTTAATGACCTAATAATTAGAACACCTTTACGCGTGATGAGTTAGTTTACCTTTCTTTCCTCTGTCACGTTCATGTGGTTGTTCCTGAGGATCTCTAGCAATAGTGAATCATATTAGGCTAACGTATTACAAGTTGTGTAATCATTTGAATCATTATGGAACGTAAACCAAACTGAGCAGTTTAAACCTGGGGCCAGACACACTGTTCACAACGACTGGACAGTTGTCATCACAGTTCCTTGATTAGTGAGGATTATTATGCAATTGGACACTTTTTTCTCATATTCCAATAAATCATGGATTGAACAATTGAATATGGTAACTTTCAGGATGAATCGAACCACTGTATTTTTTTGACCAATATATTTTGTGCGTAAAGGCTCTCCAAACTTGTTTTTTTTATTATCCATAAATACTTTCTAACCCGAAATACAATAATATACAAGATCAGAGTATTTTTTTATTTACCAACTGGTGCTGAAAAGGAGAATAATATGTACAATTGAAGTCGGAAGTTTACATACACTTAGGTTGGAGTCATTAAAACTAGTTTTTCAACCACTCCACAAATTTCTTGTTAACAAACTATAGTTTTGGAAAGTCGGTTAGGACATCTACTTTGTGCATGACACAAGTCATTTTTCCAACAATTGTTTACAGACAGATTATTTCACTTACAATTCACTGTATCACAATTCCAGTGAGTCAGAAGTTCACATACACTAAGTTGACTGTGCCTTTAAACAGCTTGAAAATTCCAGAAAATTATGTCATAAGTTTCTGATAGGCTAATTAACACCATTTTGAGTCAATTGGAGGTGTACCTGTGGATGTATTTCAAGGTCTACTGAGAAGCTCAGTGCCTACTTGCTTGACATAATGGGAAAATCAAAAGAAATCAGCCAAGACCTCAGAATGAAATTGTCTGGTTCATACTTGGGAGAAATTTCCAAATGCCTGAAGGTACCACATTCATCTGTACAAACAACGGTACGCAACTATTAACACCATGCGACCACGCTGCTGTCATACCGCTCAGGAAGAAGACACGTTCTGTCTCCTAGAGAAGAACGTATTTTTGTGGGAAAAGTGCAAATCAATCCCAGAACAACAGCAAAGGACCCTGTGAAGATGCTGGAGGAAACAGGTACAAAAGTATCTATATCCACAGTAAAAGGAGTCCTATATCGACACAACCTTAAAGGCCGCTCAGCAAGGAAGGTGCCACTGCTCCAAAACCGGCATAAAAAGCCAGACTATGGTTTGCACGTGGGGACAAAGACCATATCTTTTTGGAGAAATGTTCTCTGGTCTGATGAATAAAAAATAGAACTGTTTGGCCATAATGACCATCGTTATGTTTGGAGGAAAAAGGGGGAGGCTTGCAAGCCGAAGGTCACCATCCCAAACGTGAAGCACGGGGTGGCAGCATCATGTTGTAGGGATGCTTTGCTGCAGGAGAGACTGGTGCACTTCACAAAATAGATGGCAGCATGAGGTAGGAAAATTATGTGGATATATTGAAGCAACACCTCAAGACATCAGTCAGGAAGTTAAAGCTTGGTTGCAAATGGGTCTTCCAAATTGACAATGACCCCAAGCATACTTCCAAAGTTGTGGCAAAATGGCTTAAGGACAACAAAGTCAAGGTATTGAAGTGGCCATCACAAAGCCCTGACCTCAATCCCATAGAAAATTTGTGGGCAAAACTGAAAAGCGTGTGCGACCAAGAAGGCCTACAAACCTGACTCAGTTAAACCAGCTCTTTCAGGAAGAATGGTCCAAGATTCACCCAACTTATTGTGGGAAGCTTGTGGAAGGCTGGCAGAAACATTTGACCCAAGTTAAACAATTTAAAGGCGTTGCTACCAAATACTAATTGAGTGTATGTAAACGTCTGACCCACTGGAAATATGATGAAAGAAATAAAAGCTGAAATAAATCATTCTCTCTACTATTATTCTGACATTCCACATTCTTAAAATAAAGTGCTGTTCCTAACTGACCTAAGACAGGGAATGTTTACTCTGATTAAATGTCAAGAATTGTGAAAAACTGAGTTTAAATGTATTTGGCTAAGGTGTATGTAAACTCCGACATCAACTGTATGTACTTACATGGCTTTCTTTAATTGATCCCTAATATTCTGAAATGCTCTCTCTCCATATATTTTACTGAGTCTGTCGACTAAATTCAAATGAAAGGTACATCAAATTTCATATAAATGTACTGAAAACCCTATTGAATGAAAACTCAACAAGATATGATGTTGACCAGCAAGTGGGAGGGTTTTCAACGTTTGAATCACATTTATATAGTGTGAGCAAGAGAACCATGCCTGCAAAGCCAGTTATGCACCTGAATAAGGTGTGTAACTCCTGAGAAGTGCGCAGGAAAGGCGTGATTATGAAAGAAGTACATTTCCTAAGGCTGAATCAGGTTTACTATACATATGATAGATAGGAGTCCGAGTTTGTGTCTGTTGACTCATCCTAACAATGGATTAAAGCTGAACAAATACTAAATTAATCTCTGCCTTTTTTTGTTGAGTGCTACAATTCCTGTCTACCTCGGATTAGTCCCTTTGGAAGCTTTTCTTGGTAATCTCTTTTCTGGGACTTGTCATTGTTGACGAGGACCCCTCCTACTTTGCTTTGTTTACTGTAGTGCCGAGGCCTACCTGACCTCACATCCCTCCCCTCTCTCAATAAATGTCTGGTTCGTCAACATCTCTGTTTCAGAGCATGCCTTCATTTCGATTTGGGATGTTATTCTTTGTTGAGATGTCATAGTACGTATCCAGCTGTGGCAAAAAGCTGATATAACCTCAGTCAGGGAAGAGCATGAGGTGGATCTGGAAGATTATAATGTTTTGAAAGGGGAAAGGTTTCATGAAGATTCACCTGTAACATCCATTGTCAAATAATGGAGTTTAGGTCCTGCTGAGAAAGAAAAAGCGCCACAATGGCTTTATCCATTCCTCACACTAAAATGTGCAGTTCTAAGCTGAACAGCTAGGCTGAATAAAATTTGAAGAACTGGCTGTGGTTGCTCAGCAACACATGGTTTCTCTTGTCAAAGATAGGGGTGGCGCCTGTGTTGTCTCTATATGTCTCTATACCAAGAAACTGTGGATGATCTGAGTTAATGATTAATCCTGACTTTGTGCTGTATATACAGTACACACACCTGCTACATCTGTATATACACACGCACACCTGATACATGTAATGTTTGTAGTCTACCGATCTGCGCTGTGCTGGTTGTTCGGACAACCCATATTGAGTGGTTTGCGTGGGTTGCTGGCAAAATTAGGCATCACAATGGCTTTAACATGAAATGTATCAAATCAAATCAAATGTTATTTGTTACATGCCCAGAATACAACAAGTGTAGACTTTCCCGTGAAATGCTTACTTACAAGCCCTTAACCAACAGTGCAGTTCAAGAAGAAGAAAAATATTTACCAAGTAGACTAAAATAAAAAGTCATAATGAAAGTAACACAATGAGAAAAACAATAACGAGGCTATATACAGGGCACTGGTACCAAGTCAGTGTGCAGGGTTACAGGCTAGTTGAGGTAATCTGTACATGTAGGTGGGGGAGAAGTGACTATGCATAGATAACAAACAAACAGTGAGTAGCAGCAATGTACAAAAGGGAGGGGGGTCAATGTAAATTGTCCAGTGGCGATTTTATGAATTGTTCAGCATACTTATCGCTTGAGGGTAGAAGCTGTTGAGGAGCCTTTTGGTCCTAGACTTGGTACCACTTGGTACCACTTGCATTGCAGGAGCAGAGAAAACAGTCTATAACTTCGGTGACGGTAGTCTCTGACAATTCTTCACTCTGAATGGCCCCAGTGATGTACTGTGCTATTCGCACTACTCTCTGTGCGCTTTACAGTCAGATGCTGAGCAGTTGCCATACCAGATGCAACCGGTCAGGATGCTCTCGATGGTGCAGCAGTAGAACCTTTTGAAGATCTGGGGACCCGTGCCAAATCTTTTCAGTCTTCTCTTCATGACTGCCTTGGTATGTTTTGACCATGATACTTGGTGATGTGGACACCAAGGAACTTGAAACTCTTGATCCATTCCACTACAGCACCCATCGATGTTAATGGGGCCTGTTCGGCCCGCATTTTCCTGTAGTCCACGATCAGCTCATTAGTCTTGCTCACATTAAGGGAGAGGTTGCTGTCCTGGCACCACACTGCCAGGTCTCTGACCTCCTCCCTATAGGCCGTCTCATCATTGTCGGTGATCAGGCTTACCACTGTTGTGTCCTCAGCAAACTTAATGATGGTGTTGGAGTCGTGTTTGGCCACGCAGTCGTGGGTGAACAGGGAATACAGGAGGGCACTAAGTAGTGCACACTGTAGTGACTTCTTAGTCGACCCCCACTTCCCTTTTGTCTAACAAGCCGCCATGCCAGTTTAGCCCACTAGAGCACATCCTCCTATCATTGTAACGGCAGATTTCCTCCTCTTCGTCTGAAGAGGGGTAGCAAGGATCGGACCAATACACAGCATGGTAAGTGTCCATGTTTTAATAGAAAAGACTGAACACGACACAAATACAAAATAACAAAGTGAAATGGAAACGAAACAGTCCTGTGTGGCACAAACACTGACACAGGAAACAAACACCCACAAACCAACAGTGAAACCCAGGCTACCTAAATATGGTTCTCAATCAGAGAAAATATAAACAGCTGCCTCTGATTGAGAACCATATCAGGCCAAACACAGAAATAGAAAAAACATAGAAACACAAACAGACTGCCCACCCCAACTCACGCCCTGACCATACTAAATAAAGACAAAACAAAGGAAATAAAGGTCAGAACGTGACAGTCATTACATTTATCTTTGTTTGTTTATGCATTTATGTGAATTACTTAGTTAGTAATAAATAAATGATTTAAGACAATTGATGTATGGATGACTCATAGTGAAGTCTGGGTTCGTGCAGATAACCAACAATTTACGACGTTTGGAATGAGACTAATGTGAGGTACAGTAAAAAATTCATTAATTCGAAGACTAATTTGAAAATTCATTCAGATAAAATATCTGAAAAGTTATTTTAGGAAATGATAAATTCGTAATCTGAATATTTTTCCTTGGTGCCCCGACTTCCTAGTTAATTAGTTACGTGATTAATCAGTTGATCGCGTAATAACTAATTACAGAGAGTCTTTGATAAAAAAATTATAATTCTTCAGTTAATGATAGTAAAGACACGACAAGAGACAGCAGCAGCAACATTATGTACACAGTAAGCAAAAAAACAAGTTACACAAAACACACAAAACAAAATATATATCACAATTGGTTGGGAGACTGTAAAACTTCAACCACGTTCTTCAGCGCCATCTTTTTTTCATTGTGTAACCAACCCGATATTATCGTTTGGTTACACAATGGAAAGGGAGGGGCAAGATAAAGAGAGCGGGAGAGACAAAAAGAGTGGGTTCGTACATACATGTGGGAGCTATGTTCACGAGAATGAATACTTTGCACATAAATGACCGCTCATTCAAAAAAATTGTATGTATTTACTCTTGTATGCCTTTGTCATCTCTCTGTTGAAATCATCCAGTGTCCCTATGGGGAGTAGTTCAACAGAAGTCTCTGGTTTGTTCACCAGAGGTCACAATGTTCTTTGTAGTTGTAGTTTTTTTAGTCTGAGCGCTTTCCAGATGCCTTCCTGACATCCTTGTTCTATTTTGGCCTGTATTCCTGTCCTATCTTTGGTAGAGGATATGTGAAGGTGAAGATAAATCTTGCTGGGCATTACAACATAGTAAATGGAAAAGGTTGACCGTCTGGCTGCCTGTCTCTCTCTCTATTCATCAGCTACGACGAGTATCTGAAGGCTGCAGCATTCTCTCAATATTCATCGTTCTCAAAGAATGATACTTGAAATGGTTAGCAATCAGTACAGTGTTTTTGTGTCTGTTTCAGAGTTCAACCAACAAATGGTCTGTATAATATACTTTCACTCAATGTTATCAGCAGTATATGGGATACTGTAGGAAGCTAGAGTTTGTTTGCACGATAAGCCATACAGTATGTACTGCATGGTTTGGGTCATTTGAATGGATAGGGGACTTTTTAGTTTCACAGTAAAGCCCCCCTTGAATGAGAGGGTTCATTTGTGTATGCTTTTATGTGTTTGGACTTTTTCCCCAACTGTTTTATTTCTGGATATACTGGAAAGTGGAGGATCAGGTGCCTTTATCTGCGAGGGACTCTCAGGAGGATCCCTACCTCGCTCTATCCAGTCTGCACAGCATACTGTAGTTCCAATGCTGTCCTCATCCTGTGTGTCAGTTTCTCGTGCTGTATGCATGTCAGGCTCAGTTCATCTGTCTGACATGCCATCACCCTCAATCAGACCTGAATATGAGTGAGGTTCTTGGAGGCAAAAAACTGACTGTGTGGGTTGAATCCTCATTTAACAGGGTGAGGGTGATAAATCATCTTGTGTTAATACCACAAAATGGGAAATTATGTCCAAGATGGATCAATGAGCCATCAGGACCCAGAGCCCATAATTAGACATTTAGTAAAGGAATTAGATCATTACGAATGTACTTCCCTTTGTTTGCATAAACCATTAACTGAGCCATCCGAAGTGATTAGGGCAAATAAAGTCTTTCACAATATAATCCATTTGGAGCAAACAATATATAATGAAAAGATTTTCTATCCATTCCTCGCACAAAAATGGGAAAATTAGACGTGCAGTTCTAACGAGGACAGCTAGGCTGGATAAAATGGAACAACTGTCAGTGTTTGCTCTGCAACACATAGTTTCTCTTGTCAAAGATAGGAGGCATTGTCTGGGTGGCGCCTGAGTTGTCTCTATACCAGGAAACTGTGGATGATCTGAGTTAATGATTAATTATGACTTTGTGCTGTATATACACACCTCACACCATGTAATGTTTATAGTATACAAATCTGCACTGTGCTGGTTATTCGAAGAAAAAAAACATGTTGCGTGGGTTGCATGCAAAATGAGGCATCGGCCAGCTTGCATTTCCCCTCATCTCCCCTTGCAACATTTGCTTTCATTTCTACATAATACATATTTTATTGACGCCATTAAAAGCAACATGATATCATAGGAAAACGTAATCCTGTGAAGTTTTTGAAAAAAGGTAAGGATCACAAGATACGTCAAACATTGCAGTCAATGGAAAAAGATGAGCGTCAACATGAGTGTCATAGGCCTCACTTGAAGCCTGACCTGGAGTTCATATGCTTTTGAGTGACATCGGCAGAATGGTTGAGGTTGCAAACAATATTAATGTATGATTTCGTTCAACAGCCTACACCTGATCTTGTGAAATGAACTCTTCACAGTGAAAACTTGGTCCCACGCAGAATAAAGCCTTTCTTCCATAGAAAAGCATTACCTACAGCCCTCACATAACCATGATGTTTCCAAGGACTGCGATTGAGCTAGTTAACCGTTCTTCCACACAACCCATCATGACCTTTATAGGGATGGCCTGTGTTGAGGTTTAGCTTACTGTGGCAACAGGAAGTGGCATAATTCATCCTCAACACGGTGCTTCATTCTCTCCCTGCAATTACACAAAAATACTGTCTTCCAATCTCTGTAGAACAGTCCATTCTTAACGTAAATACTTAAAATTGTTAGTGTCCTCAGGAGGCCGAAAGTTAAATTTCAGCTTCCTGCGCTGAGAGGAAGTGACTTCATTGGGGGACATAGGGGTGGTTACAAATCTTGAATCTTTCCAAATGCTATATATTTGTGAATGGGGGACAGTCATGACCCGGCATATGAATTCTGTAGAGGATATTGGTTCCAAAAATGTTTCAGAACTTGAAACTGTTTGTGTCTGTCTGTCTGTCTGTCTGTCTGTGTGCCTGTCTGTCTGCCTACCCGTCTGTCTGTCCTGTGTGTCTTCCTGTCTGTCCTGTGTGTCTGCCTGCCTGCCTGACTGTCTGCCTATGTGTCTGTATGCCTGCCTGCCTGCCTGCCTGCCTGCCTGCCTGCCTGCCTACATCTGTCTGCCTGCCTGACATAAGCTTCAACCCTGTACAGTGGATTATGAAAGTATTCACCTCCCTTGGCATTTCTCATATTTTGTTGCCTTACAACCTGTAATTAAACTAGATTTTGGGGTGGGTTGTGTCATTTGATTTACACAACATGCCCATGATTTTGAAGACCCAAAATACTTTTTTATTGTGAAAAAAACAAGAAATGAGACAAAAAAACAGAACCTGAGTGTGCAGAACTATTCACCCCCCCCAAAGTCAATACCTTGTAGAGTCACCTTTTGCAGAAATTACAGCTGCAAGTCTCTTGGGGTATGTCTCTATAAGCTTGGCATGTCTAGCCACTGGGATTTATACCATTCTTCAAGGCAAAACTGCTCCAGCTCCTTCAAATTGGATGGGTTCCGCTGGTGTACAGCAATCTTTAAGTCATACCACAGATTTTCAATTGGATTGAGGTCTGTGCTTTGACTAGGCCATTCCAAGACATTTGAATGTTTCCCCTTAAACCACCCGAGTGTTGTTTTAGCAGTATGCTTAGTGTCATCGTCCTGCTGGAAGGTGAACCTCCGTCCCAGTCTTAAATCTCTGGAAGACTGAAACACGTTTCCCTCAAGGATTTCCCTGTATTTAGCACCATTCATAATTTCTTCAATTCTGACCAGTTTCCCAGTCTCTACCGATGAAAAACATCCCCACCGCATGATGCTGCCACCACCATGCTTCACTGTGGGAATGTTGTTATCGGGGTGATGAGAGGTGTTGGGTTTGCTTAAAGTGGTCCTATGGACAGATACTCCAATCATAAGTGTCAAAGGCTTTTATTGACAATTACATTAAGTTGATGCAAAGAGTCAATATTTGTTGTGTTGACCCTTCTTTTTCAAGAACTCTGGCCCTGGCATGCTGTCAATTAACTTCTGGGCCACATCCTGACTGATGGCAGCCCATTCTTGTATAATCAATGTGTCACAGTAATGAGTGAAGAGGTGTGGAGTCAGGCGCAGAGAGCAAAGATGTGGGCAAAACAACACGCTTTAATGTCCCGGAAACACAACATGTACAAAGTGAAAACACAAATGAACAGAAATATAAACGGACAGCGTGAAACCCAAAATGTAAACAAAATGCACTCAACCAACATAACAGACGAACAAGCCCGCACGAAACAGAAGTGGGCTAAACAGACTATATATACCCTATCCTAACAACCAAACTAGAAACAGGTGCTACCAATTAGACAAAACTAAACGAACACAGAACGGATCGGCGATAGCTAGTAGACCGGCGACGACGACCGCCGAGCGCCACCCGAACAAGAAGGGGAGTCACCTTCGGTAATATTCGTGACACAATGCTTGGAGTCTGTCGGAATTTGTGGGGTTTTGTTTGTCCACCCGCCTCTTGGGGATTGACCACAAGTTCTCAATGGGATTAAGGTCTTGGGAGTTTCCTGGCCATGGACCCCAAATATCGATGTTTTGTTCCCCGAGCAGCTTAGTTATCACTTTTTCCTGATGGCAAGGTGCTCCATCATGCTGGAAAAGGCATTGTTCGTCACCAAACTGTTCCTGGATGGTTGGGAGAAGATGCTCTCGGAGGATGTGTTGGTACCATTCTTTATTCATGGCTGTGTTCTTAGGCAAAATTGTGAGTGAGCCCACTCCCTTGGCTGAGAAGCAACCCCACACATGAATGGTCTCAGGATGCTTTACTGTTGGCATGACACAGGACTGATGGTAGCGCTCAACTTGTTTTCTCCGGACAAGCTTTTTCCGGATGCCCCAAACAATCGGAAAGGGGATTCATCAGAGAAAATGACTTTATCCCAGTCCTCAGTCCAATCCCTGTACCTTTTGCAGAATATCAGTCTGTCCCTGATGTTTTTCCTGGAGAGAAGTGGCTTCTTTGCTGCCCTTCTTGATGACACCAGGCCATCCTCCAAAAGTCTTCACCTCACTGTGCATGCAGATGCGCTCACACCTGCCTACTGCCATTCCAGAGAATGCTCTGTACAGGTGGTGCCCCGATCCTGCAGCTGAATCAACTTTAGGAGACAGTCCTGGAACTTGCTGGATTTTCTCGGGTGCCCTGAAGCCTTCTTCACAACAATTGAACCACACTCCTTGAAGTTCTTGATGATCCAATAAATGGTTGATTTAGGTGCAATCTTACTTTCAGCAATATCCTAGTCTGTGAAGCCCTTTTTGTGCAAAGCAAAGATGATGGCATGTTTTTCCTTGCAGGTAACCATGGATGACAGAGGAAGAACAATGATTCCAAGCACCACCCTCCTTTTGAAGCCTCCAGTCAGTTATTTCGAACTCAATCAGCATGACAGAGTGATCTCCATCCTTGTCCTTGTCAATACTCACACCTGTGTTAACGAGAGAATCACTGACATGATGTCAGCTGGTCCTTTTGTGGCAGGGCTGAAATGCAGTGGAAATGTTTTGGGGGGGATTCAGTTCATTTGCATGGCAAAGAGGGACTTTGCAATTAACTGCAATTCATCTGATCACTCTTCATGACATTCTGGAGTATATGCAAATTGCGGTCATACGAAATGAGGCAGCAGACTTTGTGAAAATTAATATTTGTTTCGTTCTCAAAACTTTTGGCCACAACTGTACATGTATATTTTCGTTAATTATCTTTGTTGAAAAACAGCAAGTGTGACAAAGCTTCCTACCACTAAACACCAAGTAGATGGTTTAGAATTAAGGCTTGGTTGTGGTGTGCTGCGTGTACATTCCTCATGAAGTGATTAAAGTTTCCTGTGGTCTAAGTATGTGACCTGGGAGTGCCCCAACAGGAGGGTGCTAAATGACTCCAAAGCCCCAAAGATCTACATGGCAATTTTCACAAAACGGGGGCAGAACACAAAACTTATATGACACATCAAGCAGCTGAGAGACGGCTTCTGTACATTGAGAACACTTTGTCTTCAAGTTAGATCTTACACAGAGCATTTCCTGCAGGCACATGTCACTCTGAAGTAGCTGCACTTTACATCCTGCAATTATACAGCATCCTCCGTGAAGAATATTGTCATGTTGATATGGATTGCTTTCTATTCCTGTGGCTTTTCACTCTCCTTGGGCAGGCATCAATTGCTTACACACTACTGCTCTTTATATTGCCATGTGGGCCCAAGAGCAACAAGGGATTACATGCCCTCTTTCACACCACGTTTTCTTTCTTTCTGTTCACCATTTGATTTGCCCAGTGACGGTAACATTAGCCTCCGCTGATTCTCTATAGCTTTAGTCACAGTCTGCATCATGTACATTATCAGCAGGTGGCTCTTTTCATGTACTCCATCACGGCCTTAGTGTTGATTTGGCTGCTTTGCAAGACTGATTCTCCACTTGGCTTCTTTGACAATTACAGGATTGATATGTCACCTAAGCGCCAGCAGATCCCAGAACAACAAGCTTGTTATCATGCAGAGACAACGCTGAGTGTTAATGGCCCCCTTTATGGCCCCTTTATCATTTCTTCCCAAACCACAATACCTTTTTTATTTCTACTCCCTGCATGTTTTATAGTAAGACACAGTAGCTATTATCTCCCCATATCTCTTTTACAGCACATCACAGCCCAGTACAGCAGGCTCAGTCTAAATGTACTAAATTCAATAAATAAAAGATCTCTATATATTTATTTATATATTGCTTTGTCTTTATGGTCTATTGTGTGTAGATTGATGAGGAAAATAAACCATAAAAAAAAAGGCTGTAACAAAATGTGAAAAGAGTCAAGGGGTCTGAATACTTTCCAAATGCACTCTCTCTCTCTATATATATATATAAGCTGGAGGTAGAAGCCTAAATTTGGTTGTCCATTAGTTTACTCCCGGGACCACCCATACGTAGAATGTATGCACACATGACTGTAAGTCGCTTTGGATAAAAGCGTCAGCTAAATGGCATATATTATTATTATATTATTATTTACTCTAATTAGGGGAGGGGTGGTAAGGTTAGGGGAAAATAAGTAGGAAAATCGATTTTAAAGAAATATACATGGTGGATTGGAAAGGATGCAGATGATTACATTGATAGAAGCCACAATCTATCTGCGATATTAAAGCTGATCTACCTAAAATACCTCAAATAAAAATTATATATTTGTCTGCCCTCTTGGTACTTCGGCAGTAGCTGAACTTTACTGTTAGCTAAATCCAACGCATTTTTGGGCATCCTCTTCGCAATATTCTGGTTGAAACATGTATGCTTGAACATCACCATGTAGCTAGTCTCCCAGAGACCGGAGAACATTTGTGTGCTTGTATATTTAGCAATGACTCCACCGTTATGAACATCGCTGAAAGACATCCAACCGCTCTATCGAAAAAGAACAACCATATCTACACCCACAAAAGCGTATAGTGCAATCAGTATGACAGAGCCTTTGCGAAATGCCGCAAAGCAGAACTACATTCATTTTTAGATTCCCCACGCATCAATAAAATGGAAGCTGCCATAGGGTGTATCATTCAGTGCGCGAATCCCCGACTTGCCTTCCTCCTGGGCAAGTATGCGTGAAACACATTTCAGTGTCCTTGAAATGCCTCAGACATGATGAAAACAAACACAGATTCTCCTGGGTGAAATTCCCCTTTAACCTGTTTAAACGTTTTGCTCACATCCGCCACACAGAGCGAGATCAGACAGTCATCCGGAAAAACATGGGCGTCCATGCAAGGCGCAGTGTTATATTCCTAGAAGCAAGCCTAAAAGGCATTTTGCCTGTTTTGGAGTTCTTTCTGCATCACTGGGCAACTCGTGGCTGTTATTGAAAACTCAACTCTGATACTCAAAAACGCAATAGTAATATCTTCTTATAAAAATCTACCTTAATTGAATATAAAAAATATTGTCCTTTAGCAAATGCTCTTATCCAGTGTTCTTTGGCTTGCAAGCCTCCCCCTTTTCCCTCCAAACATAACAATGGTCATTATGGCCAAACAGTTGTATTTTTGTTTCATCAGACCAGAGGAAATTTTTGTTTCATGAAACCAAAGCCCTTCTCCTCCGATTCCTCCGAATGGCAGGGCGGTCAGCTTTAGGAAGAGTTTTGGTGGTTTCAAACTTCTTCCATTTAAGAATGATGGAGGCCACTGTGTTCTTGGGGACCTTCAATGCTGCAGAAATGTTTTGGTGTCCTTCCCCATATCTGTGCCTCGACACAGTCCTGTCTCGGAGCTCTACAGACAATTCCTTCGACCACATGGCTTGATTTTTGCTCCAACATGCACTGTCATCAGTGGGATCTTATATAGACAGGTGTGTGTATTTCCAAATCATGTCCAATCAATTGAATATACTACAGGTTTACTCCAATCAAGTTGTAGAAGCATCTCATGGATGATCGATGGAAACAGGATGCACCTGAGCTCAATTTCGAATCTCATAGCAATGGGTCTGAATGTGATTCTTCTGTTTATTTTTTATTTTGAATACATTTGCAAAAATGTCTAAAACTGTTTTCGTCATTATGGGGTATTGTCTGTCATTTGATGAGGGGGAAAAATGATTTGATCCATTTTAGAATAAGGCTGATATGTAACAAAATGTGGAAAAAGGAAAGGTGTCTGAATATTTTCCAAATGCACTGTATGCATACAGTATTTGAATGTGTCCATTTAAACAGCGACCTGTGCTTGTCTTATTGTGTGTGTGTGTGTGTGTGTGTGTGTGTGTGTGTGTGTGTGTGTGTGTGTGTGTGTGTGTGTGTGTGTGTGTGTGTGTGTGTGTGTGTGAATGCTGAACATATTGTGACTAGACAGAGACCCGTCCCTCTCTGAAGTTACTCATCCTAAAATAATCTTAAGTGCACAGCATTTTCATCCCCACAGCCAGAAGACAGATCCAATTATAAGTGAGGCTAAAAAGGGTCATGGCAATTCCATTAACCAGGCTGCCTATCAGCCTAGTGCTGCAACTATACCTTCCTTCCTTCAGCCTCTCTCCCCTCTTCCTCCTCTTCTCAGCTACTTCGGTCCAGCTTAACATCTCATTTTCAACCCACAGAGGCCCGGAGCTTTAGCCCAGATCAATGTGTCTCTTCCCGGACATAAAATGTTAGCTGAGGCTAGTGTCAATATGTTACGCTCCACAGCTTCACTGGCTACATTTGTCCAACCCTCCCTGTGCGAAAGGGAGAGAGAGGGTGAGATAGGGGTGAGAGGAGCTGTATGCTTGTTTGTTTTTCTTTTTTATACATATACAGTACCAGTCAAAAGTTTGGACACACCTTCCTTCCTACGTTGTAGAATAATAGTGAAGACATCAGAACTATTTAAAAAAAAAACACATATGGAATCATGTAGTAACCAAAAACGTGTTTAACAAATATATGTTTTATATTTGAGATTCTTCAAAGTAGCCTCCCTTTGCCTTGATGGCACCTTTGCACACTCAAGAACTTTGAAAGATACTTAAAGAGCAGTCGAAAAAACCGTCAAGCGCTATGATGAAACTGGCTCTCATGAGGACCGCCACAGGAAAGGAAGACCCAGAGTTACCTCTGCTGTTCATTAGCGTTACCATACTCAGAAATTGCAGCCCAAATATATGCTTCAGAGTTCAAGTAACAGACACATCTCAACATAAATTGTTCAGAGGAGACTGCATGAATCAGGCCTTCATGGTCGAATTTCTGAAAAGAAACCACTACTAAAGAACACAAATAATAAGAAGAGACTTGCTTGGGCTAATAGACACGAGCAATGGACATTAGACCATTGGAAATCTGTCCTTTGGTCTGATTTTTTGTTCCAACCGCCGTGTCTTTGTGAGATGCAGATTAGGTGAACGGATGATCTCCGCATGTGTGGTTCCCACCGTGAAGCATGGAGGAGGAGGTGTGATGTGTGAGGGTGCTTTTCTGGTGACACTGTCTGTGATTTAATTATAATTCAAGGCACACTTAACCAGCATGGCTACCACAGCATCCTGCAGCGATACGCCATCCCATCTGGTTTGCGCTTAGTGGGACTATCATTTGTTTTTCAACAAAACAATTACCCAACATCTCTCCAGGCTGTATAAGGGCTATTTGACCACCAAGAAGGAGAGTGATGGAGTGTTGCATCAGATGACCTGACCTCCACAATCCCCCGACCTCAATCCAATTCAGATGGTTTGGGATGAGTTGGACCGTGGAGTGAAGGAAATGCAGCCAACAAGACCTCCTGACTGTTGGAAAAGCAACATTAATTTTGATTTGTTCTTTGGTTACTACATGTAAATGATTCCATATGTGTTATTTCATCATGTTGATGTCTTTACTATTATTCTACAATGTAGAAAATAGTACAAATAAAGAAAAACCCTTGAAGGAGTAGGTGTGTCCTGTAGTACTGTATATTGCTTTATTTGGATACCCAAACTCCTTACCAATGGGAATGTCCTTGGGACCAGTTTATGGTGCGGCAGGGTAGCCTAGTGGTTAGAGCGTTGGACTAGTAACCGGAAGTTCAAACCCCCGAGCTGACAAGGTACAAATCTGTCGTTCTGTCCCTGAACAGGCAGTTAACCCACTGTTCCTAGGCCGTCATTGAAAATAAGAATTTGTTCTTAACTGACTTGCCTAGATAAATAAAGGTAAAGTAAAAACATTTACAAAATGTTGTTAACAGGCTATACACACATTCATTCCCAAACAGCTTTGAGGCACTGTGTTAATCCTTACAACCTACCCCAGTTTTGGAGAAGTGTGTGTGTGTGTGTGTGTGTGTGTGTGTGTGTGTGTGTGTGTGTGTGTGTGTGTGTGTGTGTGTGTGTGTGTGTGTGTGTGTGTGTGTGTGTGTGTGTGTGTGTGTGTGTGTGTGTGTGTGTGTGTGTGTGTGTGTGTGTGTGTGTGTGTGTGTGTGTGTGTGTGTGTGTGTGTGCGCGCGTGCGTGTAAGTATGCGTGTGTGTGCGCGCGCATGTGTATTAGTTTGTGCGTTTTAGAGATAGAAAAATAAAGAGTGAGAGAGACAAAAATAAATAGTGATTGAACGATATTGTGGTGGCTAATATATTTATCTGTATTCTGTTTGCCTTCCTTTCACCTCAACCTTCATTCATTCTTGTCTTTCTCATCTAGTTACTACTGAGCAAGCTGCTTTTATAGCTTCTATAAAGAACAACGCAGTTTAAATTAGTATGAGCAACATTATATTGTTGATTAACAAGCAATTTTGAAAATAAAATCAAATTTGGAAGATTGTGTTCATTTGTTTATTTAGTCAAAAAGTTGTATTAATTTTATCTTAGGCCTTCTCATCATAAATCCTACAATAGCCAACTGTCACACCCTGATCTGTTTCACCTGTCTTTGTGATTGTCTCCACCCACCTCCAGGTTTTCCCCATTAGTCCCCGGTGTATTTATCCATGTGTTTCCTTTCTCTCTTTTCCAGTTTGTCTTGTTTTGCCAAGTCAACCAGCGTTTCTCCTAACTCCTATTTTTCCCAGTCTCTGTTTTTCCCGAGCCCTCCTGGTTTTGATCCTTGTCTGTCCTGACGCCGAATCCACCTGCCTGACCACTCTGTCTGTTCTGACCTCGAGCCTGCCTTTCCCCTTGTACTGTTTGGACTGTTTGACCTGGTTTATGAACTCCCACCTGTCCCCAACCTGCCTTTTGCCTACCCCTTTTGTTATAATAAATATCGGAGCTCAACCATCTGCCTCCTGGGTCTGCATTTGAGTCTTGCCTTGTGCCCTTATACCACCTGTTTGCAAAAAGGCATTGTTGTGCAAATCTGTAGAAATAATATAATTTCATTGAGAAAATTGTAATTCAGGTATTTTGCAGGTTATTTACAGAGCTGTTGATCAGAGGGTGACAGGTGTGTATGTGAGTGAGCCTCAAAGGAGAATATAACGTGGAAACCTCTGGATGCCCAAACTCCTTACCAATGGGAATGTCCTTCGGACCAGTTTCTGTTGTTAACGGACTATGCACACATTCATTCCCTAACAACTTTGAGACATGTCTGACTGTGTTAATCCTTACAACCTACCCCAATCTTAGAGAAGTCTTTGTGTGTGTGTGTGTATGTGTGTGTGTGTGTGTGTGTGTGTGTGTGTGTGTGTGTGTGTGCGCGCGCGCGCGCGCACGTGTGTATGAGTGCGTGCATTTGAGAGAGAGAAAAATAAAGAGTGAGAGAGACAAAAAGAAATAGAGTGATTGAACGATATTGTGGTGGCTAATATATTTATCTGTATTCTGTTTGCCTTCCTTTCACCTCAACCTTCATTCATTCTTGTCTTTCTCATCTACTTACTACTGAGCAAGCTGCTTTTATAGCTTCTATAAAGAACAAAGCAGTTTTAAGTTAGTAGACAAAGCATTTGCCAGAATGTTTATGCAAATTTGCTACCATAACAATCCTTTTTACGGTAATAAAAAAATAAATGTGTGTCTGGTAAACCTCATATCTACTTGAGCTAGACTATTTACTTTAAAATACCACTACATTGACAGGTCTAGTGGGACTATCTAAAAATGGAGTGCTTTGCTCACAAGGGGCCAGATTATTCCAGGTCCTCCGAATAGTGCTCAATGTTAAAAGATTAATGTGGTCAATATAATCATCCCATTTAATGTCTCAATAATATCTCAATTTACGATTTATGAAGAACATTTTGATGATTTGCTATTTAGATGTCGTCACAGTTCTCCATTATTTAATATCGTGTGTGTGGAGAACACATTTGAGCACTGCATAAAACATATGTGCACTTTTCAAATAAACTGATGCTTTCAATGCCGCTTTCCACACCATTATCCCATGTATTAATCCAAATAAATGTGCTGTGATAAGAACAGATGGAAACTACCATATTATTGTCTGCCATAAAGTACATGTTCAAATTCATGATATTTATTTGTGCAGTCATCTTTATAAAATCACTATGTGAGTATGATAATAGTGTTTTGATGAAGTTGGAAAAGTAACCATGTGTTTTGATTGCATCCTAATGGAATAGATGAAAATACCGTGAAGATGTGTCCAAATATACTGAGATTAATAACAAATGGAGATCACGTGAAGTTCGGGATTCTGAGAGTAATAATCAATATTTGACAGAGTACATGATCAATGATCATTTTATTATAGACAAATGACAATACAAAATACAATAACACAAACCATCCAAACAGCAAGGGTAGTTTGTACAATGCAGAGAACTGCCAGCAAAGGGAGACCAGGATACACAACATTGCCGACCGAAGAATAACTGTATACTGCACATAGATGTCTGTCTTTTTGAAATCACACCACAACATCATTTTGTTTTACAGTGTCCATGCTGCAAACTCGCTAACCAGGCACCACTCCCTCTAATGGTGGAAACTGTGCAACGGAGATAGTAGATGAAAGTGCAAGAGGGACAGATCATTATTGCACTTACCTTCTTTGAAACCTACTGTAGTTGTAGTGTTACCAAAGAAGAAGAGCGTAGCTCCACATTGATCGCTCCATAGTAAAATACTGTATATTGATGGAAAGAAACAATAAAAGTCAACAAAACAAAACGACGTTATTACAAAATAGCTCTACTGGCAGACACAATGTAAATGGTACAAAGGTATGAATTGAAACGCACATCGAAAATGTACATCGTACATCAATTTCACACGGCAACGCACAATCAATTGCAAGCATTTATACAGTATCCTAAAAAGGGACAGAGAGGGCGTTTCATCAGTATAAAATAAACAACAACAAACGTTCTATTTTTTTCCTTATTTGAATTCTAAATGAAATCAATGCTCATTCCTTTTATGCTTTTTCTTTCTTGTTTTTGACACTGTGCCTTATGGCTGTACCATGACTCACCAGCCTCCCTCAAATCTACAAAGTAGAACACTTTGGCATTGATGAATCCTCTCATCTCCCCTTTGCTCTGCGGGTTGTGCTTGAGGGGATCCATTATGGGGAAATGCTACCATTAGTCTCTGCTGTTGAGGATGTCAACATAATGTTTGGTCTGGTCATGTCTGGTCCCTGACCTAGAGACAACCATCAACCACCCAGGTGTCTGAGTCATCAAAGATCTTTCTCGCTATTGACTCTGGACCTTCCAACACTTGTTGATTGAATCCACACCACAGTAGTCCATTACAGGTACAGCAGGATGTTTAACCATGATGCATTTTTGACACGAGCCCCTGCGGAACGTTTCATATCGGGTGAACCTCTTAGCCAATAAGGTTACTATAAGTCAAATGGTATTGAGGAATCAAACGGATGACAGATCCGGCGTGTCATTGCTTTGTTATCAGTCCTTTTCATCATCTGTAACCTTTAAATAAACTTCATCCCACCTCATCTCTATTTCCCTGACAGGCAGGTTTCAATTTAAAGCAATGTGTGATTATTTACACCCCTTTTGAGCAGAGATGGTTTTGATACTCTGCCTCCTTTGAATTCTGCCTTTGAAATGTGGTCAGTGATCACATTCTCTCTGTGCTGTTTTAAAACATGGAAGGTAGCAGGGTGGTTTTAACAACAGCCCAGACAGTTTGATTCCTCCTGTAGAGTGAGCTTATCTTTAAAACACACACACGGACACACACACACACACACACACACACACACACACACACACACACACACACACACACACACACACACACACACACACACACACACACACACACACACACATACACATACACATACACATACACACACACACACACACACTGAGTTCCTGGCCTACACCTCTCCAGATAAAAAGAGGGATAACATCTTTCCCTTGTTATATTTCCCTTGTAGGAAAACACTTTACAGAGATGGCAACTGTTGCTCAGTATGTGAAAGCCGTATGATTATTACCTTGGAAATGAAATGTGTGTGTCACACAATGTTTAGGACGGATTTAAACCATGCCTATAATTGGGTGCTTTGTGCTAAGATGGCTACAGAGAGAGGGGAGAATATATTTTCACCATGCTAGATAAAGAAATGAAGTAGTACTTCCTCTGTTAACAACAAATTTTTTGGGCATTTAATGTTTGCCGTTGTACTGCTCAAATATTAAATCAATTCCTCGACAGAAAATTAGTTATAGAATTGGAAGTATGCTGCTGGAGACCATTTTGAATTCACAAACTAGAGCTTAAGGATAAGAAGATCCTTTCAGGTAATCATTGTTGCCTGAATGGAGTTCTTTTTTCCGTCAGGCAGTGCAAAGGGCAACCCTGCCTTACAGAGAGGTGTCCTCGAATGATATCCTCTTGGTGCTGGGCAGGAACTGGTCACTGGGTGTGGGTGTGGCCAGCTCATCCATCTCGGTAGTGAAGTGGTCAGGGCTCTCTCCATTGGTTGTGTCCTTGATGGCACTGTAGGTCAGGGCCAAGCTGTAAGATGCCGGCTTCTCCAATCGCTGCGGACCGCAGTGACACAACTTCTTGAAGGAGGTGCGAAACTTCTGAGACATGGCGTTGTAGATGACAGGGTTGACGGCGCTGTTCAGGTAGATGCAGATACGGCAGAAGAGTAGGAACCAGAGGTCCAGGTAAGGCTTGTCCAGGAAGGAGTTTACCACCACCAGCGTCCGGTAGGGCATCCAGAGGAGGGCAAAGAGCACCACCACCACAGCTAACATCTTAGTCACCTGACAACAACACATGGAAGAAAATCAAGATCCATTTTCATCAAAGGACATGGGAAAGAATAGAGTTCAGCTTGACTCCTGTTAAAAAAATGTGTGAAAATGTATGTCCCTGCTATGCAAAGAAAAGTGGTTGAAATGGGTCAGAGAGCACCCTCTGACAATTAATATCAACCACAGACTGAAGAGACTGACAAAACAGCATCTGTAAGACACAGAGCCTAGAGAGCAGTTTCATTGCAAATATTATTATGATGTGATTATGTTTATATTAAACTCTATCTTCCTTATTTGTGTTGTGAGGTCTCACGCCAGTGATGTGTCTCTTATTGGATAGGGCCAGGGAGCAACTATCATCATTGCTAAGGGAAGATTCCTGATCACTATCCTTATTCCATGTCGACCTTTTGAGTTAATTCAATCAAGCCCTGGTAAGTGGTATGGATTGCACTGGTTTCCATTCATCGCTAGGCTAGTTAGAGATGTGTGTGTTATGTCAGAGCCTTATCCTGACTTGTTTTGCTCAATGACCTAGCAAGTGAGTGAGCACAGATCCATCATCTGTCTTTTTTGTCTATTCCACTGAGACAAAAAGAGCCCAAGGCTGGCTTGGTCAATGTTTCAGACAAGGCTGAGGGCGTGCAACCAAGGTGACCTAATTAATTACACATTTTAAAAAACAAAGATGTCTTGATTGTGTAGGTCTTCACATCCCAGAGTTAATGCTTGGTGGAAGGACATTTTGCAGCCATTACAGCTGTGAATGATTTTGTATAATATTCTACCAAATTTGCACAACTCTTCAGGCAACATGTATATCTGATGTTTTTGTCAAAATTGTTTAAGCTCAGTATATTTGGCTGTGAGTCATTGATTGACAGCGATATTGAAAGCTGGTTTCAGATTTTCAAGCAAATTTCATTCAGGACTGAGACTTGACCACTCAGGAACACTTAACAATTCCTGGAAAGTCATTCTGGTGTGTCTTTGGCATTAAAATGTGTGTAATTGTCCCACTGAAAAATAGAAGACTGAGGTGGTTTTCCTCTAACATTTTACCTGGGTTTAGCTCCTTTCATGTTTAACAGGGGTGAAAGTACTATAGATCTACTTTCTTACAGGTAGAATTACATATAGAATCCCTATTAATTTAATAGGATCTCTGTGGACCTAATAGTACAAATGTGTCGTATTAACTTTTCAAATGTATTACCTTTTAATGAAGAGTCTATTGACGCACCCGTGTGCATCAATCTAAGTAACATACTTTTTTAAAATCCCATCAAAATCTGCCAGTTTAAACTAGAGATATCTCAATCCACCGCACCCCCCAATGTCGGCATTCCACATCTGCGTGGAAGGTGCCCGAGATACAGCGGCGTTTGTCAGACCATGAGACATCACGAAAAATTGGTCTTCTCACCAAAAGTCTGTAGCGTCCCAACAGTTGTTTGACAGTCAGATGAAAACATCATGACTGGTTATGCTAATGCCACATTAACCTCTAAAAGTCTAAGACATTGGGGGGGGGGGTATTTTATTACTTAAATAACTTCAAAGGGCTCTTGTAAACCTGGCTACCTATGCGTGTTACATGCTGACCAAACCGGGCGCGTGCGTGCGTCCGTGTGCGCCATCGTGCGCACGTTGATTTTGTCCCCCCACACCAGAAGTGATCAGGACACACAGGTTGAAATATCAAAACATACTCTAAACCAAGTATATTAATGTGGGGACAGGTCGAAAAGCATTAAACATTTATGGCAATTTAGCTAGCTAGCTTGCTGTTGCTAGCTAATTTGTCCTGGGAAATAAACATTGGGTTGTTATTTTACCTGAAATGCACAAGGTCCTCTACTCTGACAATTAATTCACAGATAAAACGGTAAACATAATTTCTATTACATGTCTTTTTCTTCTTTCGACTTATATATGGTTGGTTGGCAACCAACTTTAAGGTGCATTACTACAACCGCCTGGAGTGTGGACGTCAGTTCATTTTTCAATCACCCACGTGGGTATATGCTCCTAAAAACCAATGAGGAGATTTGCGAGGCGGGACTTGCAAAGCGTTGAGCGTCACAAATCGAACTAACTTCTATTTCAGTGCCTGGCCACGCAGACGCTCGCTGTCGCACGCGAGCAGTGTGGGTGCAATGATTAAATAACATGTACTGTATGTGTACATTTATTTTGCAACGCTCGTGCACGCAACGTGAGCAGTGTGGTCAGCTTGTTGGTCCACTCTGAAATAATTCCTATATCCATACAGTGCACTGTGCAGCGGCCATTTGTTGAATGAAAAGAGACATCTGTTACAAACATTCTGTCATTGTCATTCATTAGGCCTACACTTGTAACCTGAATTGATGAGTTCACTGTCCACTCAGCATCTCGTTCTCTGCCACTCATCTCTGGCTTCACAAAATGTCACTGTTATCGTCGAACCACATCACATTTTGGAGCGTATTCTACCAGTTTTCTAGTCCATTCACTAATTTCAATGAGGGTGACATGTGTTAATGATAAATAATGAGCCTACAGCCTACAGGTTTCTTGGCATCTTCCATTTTAAATATTGTGTTGGCTCATGTTCAACCGGTATGGTGTACACATACCCCAGTATTTATTTTGCTGGTACTCCACCTCCAGTCCCTAATGGTGACAAGCATTCCTATAACACGATGCTGGCACCACAATACTTGAAAATCCACTCCTTATGGTGGAGCTCTCCCTTTCTTCAGATAAACTCACACCCCTCCCATTCGCATGCTCAGTCTCAGGTGCTGTGTATGCTCTATATGTGTTACAAACTACATTATTCAGTGGCGTGTGCTGTCAGCATAGTGGTGAGGCTTTATGAGTCTATATTAACCGGGTTCGTTGCATGTTGACTCGCTTGTGCTGCACACTGTAACCTACTTACAATGATTACCCACTGGTTGAATCAATGTTGTTTCCACATTGTTTCAATGAAATTACGTTGAACTAACGTGGAATAGACGTGGAATAGACTTTGAATTGACGTCTGTGCCCAGTGGGCAAATGTTCCCTTCTCTAGGATGTTACCGTACACTCTTAGAAAAAAAATGTCTTATCTGTAACCTAAAAGGGTTTTTCGGCTGTCCCCATAAAATAACCCTTTGAAGGACCCTTTTTGGTTGGAGGTAGAACCCTTTCCACACAGGGTTCTACATGGAACCCAAAATGGTTCTACCTGGGTTCTCCTATGGGGACAGCAGAAGAACCCTTTTGGAAGCTATTTTATTAGGAGTGTACAGTATATGCTGGGATTGAACACCCCAACTTCAAGACATATCATACCAGTGCAATTATGAAACTGTTGAATTCACAATCTAATTATACTGGAGTTTTTGTTGTATCATTCATTTTATTCCCCTCACTTTATTCACGAGGCACACACACACACACACACACACACACACACACACACTGTAGTTATTACGCTGTAGGTACACCGTTATAAGATAACACACTTTAAAACAGTAGAGTTGCAACTTACCTGCCTGCGAGAGCGGATGGTTGTGCTACAGGATGAATTGTTGGTGCTCGTCATCCTATTTCCTTGGCGTGATTCTTTTTTCCACTTTGTGTTTTCCTTGGGGTCAGCCGGTAATGGGTTGAGGAAAAGAATTCTAGCGATAAATCCATACAGAACCGTGGCTAGCATGAGGGGCACCACGTAGAACATGGCAAAGTCCGTGAAGTAGATAAATGGCAGGTAAAGATTTCTTGACACTTTGTATTCGCATGAGACCACGGTAATATTGTCGTAAATCAACTCGTTCATGTCAGACAGATAAAACCACATGGCGCAGTAGAGCGAGGTAAAAGCCCAAACGACCACTATGATTTTCTTTGCTCTTGACAGAGTGCACATAAACTGCGCTTTTATGGGGTGGCAGATGGCTATGTACCGCTCAATAGTGAAAGCGGTGATAGAGCACGAAGACGCGTTGATGCCCAAGTACTGGAAATAAGTGATGCTAAGGCACCCGACGTATCCATACACCCAGCCTCCTCCATACAAACTCTGTGTAATATTCGGCAGTCCCGCCGCCGTCAGAACCATCAAGTCGGCCACCGCCAAACTCACCAGGTAACAGTTGGTGGGTGTCCGCATGTGTTTGGTTGTAAGAACAACTAGAATCACCATAACATTTCCAACTATTCCTATCCCACAGATGAGAATCACAAAAAATATGCTGACCACTTTGTATTCCATGCTATAATCAGTCCATGGACCAAGCGTCTGGTTATCTGGAATTGAAGTAACATTCTCCATGGTTTAGTTCTGTCCAGTTCACTTGGAGGAGTAATTCATTTCAGACACAGGCTTTACATTTAAAATAGCCTCAAGAGAGCTCCCTTTAAAAATCTATTAGTTCCAAAACCAAGTCATTATTCAATAAAGTATTTTGTATTACTTATCCAACATAAAAGCAAACTAATTCCATGAGGTTATGAAAGAGATATATACATATATATCATACAAAATCGAGCGAGCAAAACATATTCGATGAATACGAAGACCAGGTTTGGATTTTAGTGCCGTTTACCCATGTTTTAGTCCTCTTTATGCACGAAGTTGGGCAAACTGCCAGTAAAAGCAAAGAGGTAAAGTAAAGAGATGTGACATGGCACGCGCAACTCCAGTCTGAGAAGACTGCCTTGTCATTACGCACAGAGCTCCAAAGAGCGTCTTGACTGTGACTTTACTCTCTACCAGCTGTTCTGATAGTGTGGTTGTAGCCAAAAGAAAAGCCGTGTAGGCATGCATGATAGAGCAGGGAATTCAAATGTAACAATGGACTTAAAACATGTACAGTGTAAAGAATGTACTCTTTGGAAAAGCCTAAAACAATAAATGAGTTAGGGTTTCTCAATTTTAGAAAACTACGTTTGTGTGAAACCAAAAATATATAAATCAAATATATGATTCAATGCCAACTGTTATATTTGATTATTACTAAACCTACATTTCAAGTTACAAATCTGTAAAATCCTACTCAAATTGGACTTTTCAGATGTATTGGCTATCTAAATGTCTTGCTTGGACATCATGGCATCACACATGTTCAGTGTCTTTCTCTTCCTTGCAGTGACCTCCCAGCTAGCACATAACATTCTGAGAACTATACGTTTTATGTGGCTTGGGGAGAGCGTGGTTGTCCTATGGTTATTTACTTTCTGGGAACGGTGCAGGATAGTTGCTTGGCTTAAGAACATTATCAGCACGTTTAAGGAACTTGACCCCAAAACATGTATATTGGTATTTTATTACTTTAAACAGAACATTTCATAAAAGTTAAAACATGGTTACATTTAATAAACATTTTGGAAATGTTCTAGAAAATGTGTCCAACTGGTTTGATATTGGCAATGTTCTCAAATAGTTCAGAAACAACGTTCTTCGGTGGGAATTTCAGTGCTTCAACATAAATGTTTCCTGCAGGTTTCCTCTTGGTTCTATTTAAAGTTGGGTTCAACAGAACATTGTAGGAATGTTTTTTTATTTAACCCTTATTTTACCAGGTAAGTTGACTGAGAAAACATTATCGTGTACAGCCAAGACTTGGGGATTAGTTGCAGGGGAGATGAATGAGCCAATTGGAAGCTGGGGGTGATTAGGTAGCTATGGTATGAAGGCCAGATTGTGAATTTAGCCAGGACACCGGGGTTAACATCCCTAGTCTTACCACAGAGAGTCAGGACACCCGTTTAATGTCCCCGAACACTGCCCTGAGGCATTGGAAATGTATTTTAGACCAGAGGAAAGAGTTTCGCCTACTGGCCCTCCATCACCACTTCCAGCAGCAGTTGGTCTCCCATCCAGGACCAACCCTGATTAGGTTCAGAGGCAAGCCAGCAAGCACTGATCATACTTTTGCCCTCTGGTTAAACCTAAAAAAAGAACAAACTAATTAAAATCACATCAAATTGATCAGAAATACAGTGTAGACATTGTTAACGTTGAAAAAAGTGTACTGTAGCTGGAAATGGCTGATTTTTAATGGAATATCTACATAGGCGTGCAGAGGCCCATTATCAGCAACCATCACTCCTGTGTTCCAATGGCACGTTGTGTTAGCTAATCAAAGTTTATCATTTTAAAAGGATAATTGATCATTAGAAACCCCTTTTGAAATTATGTTAGCACAGCTGAAAACTGTTGTCCTGATTAAAGAAGCAATAAAGCTGGTCTTTTTCAGACTAGTTGAGTATCTGGAGCATCAGCAATTGTGGGTTCGATTACAGGCTCAAAATGGCCAGAAACAAAGACCTTTCTTCTGAAACTCGTCAGTCTATTCTTGTTCTGAGAAATTAAAGCTATTCCATGCGAGAAATTGCCAAGAAACTGAAGATCTCGTACAACGCTGTGTGCTACTCCCGTCACAAAACAGCGCAAACGGTTTCTAACCAGAATAGAAAGAAGAGTGGGAGGCCCCGGTGCACTACTGAGCAAGAGGACACATACATTAGAGTGTCTAGCTTGAGAAACAGACGCCTCACAAATCCTCAA
This sequence comes from Oncorhynchus keta, assembly GCF_023373465.1. Classification (NCBI taxonomy): domain Eukaryota; kingdom Metazoa; phylum Chordata; class Actinopteri; order Salmoniformes; family Salmonidae; genus Oncorhynchus; species Oncorhynchus keta. The sequence continues at coordinate 3,070,999 of NC_068451.1, forward strand.
CTGGCAGCTTCATTAAATAGTACGTGCAAAACACCAGTCTCAACGTCAACAGTGAAGAGGCGACTCCAGGATGCTGGCCCTTTGATGTTATTTTAATGGACAAATTGTTTTTGCTTTTCTTTAAAAAACAAGTACATTTCTAATTGACCCCAAACCTTCGGTAGTGTATATAAAAACCCATTGTTTCATGTTTTATCAAGTAGATATTTCACTTTGGAATAACCTGTCCACATTTTAAATTGGGTTACAAGCAATTAAATCAATTTTCTCTTAATCAATATATTAAGTTGGTTCCATTGCATGAATAAATGACTCCATCACTTTCTTTACATCAGACTTTCACCATAACTGATTAGAATACAGTAACCAAATGGCGGCAATTTCATCAACAGAAACCTTTCCAGGATTTTTAGTATCACATGACTTATGCAGATATAATTCAAATTCAGTGTTGGCAGAGAATGAATAATCATGAAAAAACACAACACCTGAAATGACATTCCCTCTCACGGTTGGCCAAAAGTTACTAAGCGAAGGCCATGCCCCTATTAGGCCACGCCTCCAACTCTTATGATATTTTACCACCGCTACATTGCACCCATCGCTATGCAATGCGATGCGCATTAAGTGTTGTAAGCAATTGAGAAGCATCAACTCAATTTAAAAAATCACATTGATCTGTCAAATTTGGTATTTGATTTCAGACAAATTGAATTGAATAGGTTGAACGAACCAACGTTTAGTTTTGAATCAGAGTGTCTAAATGACTCAAATGTACAGTACCAGTCAATAGTTTGGACACATCTAATCATTCCAGGGTTTTTCTTTATTTTTACTATTTTCTACATTGTAGAATAATAGCGAAGACATCAGAATCATGTTGTAACCAAAAAAGTGGTAAACAAATCAAAATATATTTTATATTTGAGATTCTTCAAGTAGCCACCCTTTGCCTTGATGACAACTTTGCACACTCTTTTTGAAGGTTATTTCATATATTTAACCCCTTTTTTTGGGTAGGTTCAAAACTTCCTTAATACTTCCATAAATTTCTTGAAACCGGTACTGGTTACCACCATTGTGTTTGTGAGAGTCTCCCCTTTCCACAGAGTGGTCATAATAGTTTGTAAGTCAAACTGTTCAGACGCTAAATATGTTTTTGTATCATGGTCTGACAAACACCGCTCTAGCTCTGCCACCTTTCACCACAGATGTCGAAGTGCGACATACAGTTGAAGTCGGAAGTTTACATACACTTAGGTTGGAGTCATTAAAACTAGTTTTTCAACCACTCCACAAATGTCTTGTTAACAAACTATAGTTATGGCAAGTCGGTTAGGACATCTACTTTGTGCAAGACACAAGTCATTTTTCCAACAATTGTTTACAGACAGATTATTTCACATATAATTCACTGTATCACAATTCCAGTGGGTCATAAGTTTACTGTGCCTTTAAACAGCTTGGAAAATTCCAGAAAATTATGTCATGGCTTTATAAGCTTTTGACAGGCTAATTGACGTCATTTAAGTCAATTAGAGGTGTACCTGTGGATGTATTTCAAGGCCTACCTTCAAACTCAGTACCTCTTTGCTTGACATCATTGGAGAACATAAAGAAATAAGCCAAGACTTCAAAATAAAAATTGTAGATCTCCACAAGTCTGGTTCATCATTGGGAGCAAATTCCAAATGCCTGAAGGTACCAAGTTCATCTGTACAAAGATTTGTACGCAAGTATAAACACCATGGGACCAAGCAGCAGTCATACCGCTCAGGAAGGAGACGCGTTCTGTCTCCTAGAGAAGAACGTACTTTGGTGCAAAAAAGTGCATAATCAATCCCAGAACAACAGCAAAGGACCCTGTGAAAATGCTGGAGGAAACAGGTACAAAAGCACCTATATCCACAGTAAAACGAGTCCTATATCGACATAACTTGAAAAGCCGCTTAGCAAGGAATAAGCCACTGCTCCAAAACCACCATAATAAAGCCAGACTACAGTTTGCAACTGCACATGGGGACAAAGATCGGACTTTTTGGAGAAATGTCCTCTGGTCTGATGAAAACGTTTGACCCAAGTTAAACAATTTTAAGGCAATTCTACCAAATACTAATTGAGTGTATGTAAACTTCTGACCCACTGGGAATGTGATGAAAGAAATAAAAGCTGAAACAAATCCTTCTCTCTACTATTATTCTGACATTTCACATTCTTAAAATAAAGTGGTGATCCCGACTGACCTAAAACAGTGCATTTCTACTACGATTAAATGTCAGGAATTGTGAAAAATTGAGTTTAAATGTATTTGGCTAAGGTGAATGTAAACATCTGACTTTAACTGTAGGCGGATGCGGTGGATTGAAAGGGATCCAATGCAAAAAATGATGTTGCTAGTCTAAATTGGCAGATTTTGATGGGGATTTTATGTTAGTGAGATTGACGTACGGGTTCATCAATCGACTCTAAGGGGTTTTAAGCACAATAAATGTGTAGCATGTTCCACGAATTGCATTTATAACATATCACACAAATTGCAATGGCTGCCCCGCCCCCTTTTCGGAAAAGCTGACCACGACTCCATTTAGCTGATCCCTGCCTACAGGCAGAAGCTAAAACAAGAGGCTCCCACGCTGAGGTCTGTCCAACGCTGGTCAGACCAAGCTGACTCCACACTCCAAGACTGCTTCCATCACGTGGACTGGGACATGTTTCGTATTGCGTCAGATGGAAATATTGACGAATACGCTGATTCGGTGTGCGAGTTCATCAGAACGTGCGTCGAAGATGTCGTTCCCATAGCAACGATAAAAACATTCCCAAACCAGAAACCGTGGATTGATGGCAGCATTCGCGTGAAACTGAAAGCGTGAACCACTGCTTTTAATCAGGGCAAGGTGTCTGGTAACATGTCCGAATATAAACAATGCAGCTATTCCCTCCGCAAGGCTATTAAACAAGCTAAGCGTCAGTACAGAGACAAAGTAGAATCTCAATTCAATGGCTCAGACACAAGAGGCATGTGGCAGGGTCTACAGTCAATCACGGACTACAAGAAGAAACCCAGCCCAGTCACGGACCAGGATGTCTTGCTCCCAGGCAGACTAAATAACTTTTTTGCCCGCTTTGAGGACAATACAGTGCCACTGACACGGCCTGCAACGAAAACATGCGGTCTCTCCTTCACTGCAGCCGAGGTGAGTAAGACATTTAAACGTGTTAACCCTCGCAAGGCTGCAGGCCCAGACGGCATCCCCAGCCGCGCCCTCAGAGCATGCGCAGACCAGCTGGCCGGTGTGTTTACGGACATATTCAATCAATCCCTATACCAGTCTGCTGTTCCCACATGCTTCAAGAGGGCCACCATTGTTCCTGTTCCCAAGAAAGCTAAGGTAACTGAGCTAAACGACTACCGCCCCGTAGCACTCACTTCCGTCATCATGAAGTGCTTTGAGAGACTAGTCAAGCACCATATCACCTCCACCCTACCTGACACCCTAGACCCACTCCAATTTGCTTACCGCCCAAATAGGTCCACAGACGATGCAATCTCAACCACACTGCACACTGCCCTAACCCACCTGGACAAGAGGAATACCTATGTGAGAAGGCTGTTCATCGACTACAGCTCGGCATTCAAGCTCGTCATCAAGCTCGAGACCCTGGGTCTCGACCCCGCCCTGTGCAACTGGGTACTGGACTTTCTGACGGGCCGCCCCCAGGTGGTGAGGGTAGGCAACAACATCTCCTCCCCGCTGAAGCTCAACACGGGGGCCCCACAAGGGTGCGTTCTGAGCCCTCTCCTGTACTCCCTGTTCACCCACGACTGCGTGGCCACGCACGCCTCCAACTCACTCATCAAGTTTGCGGACGACACAACAGTGGTAGGCTTAATTACCAACAACGACGAGACGGCCTACAGGGAGGAGGTGAGGGCCCTCGGAGTGTGGTGTCAGGAAAATAACCTCACACTCAACGTCAACAAAACTAAGGAGATGATTGTGGACTTCAGGAAACAGCAGAGGGAACACCCCCCTATCCACATCGATGGAACAGTAGTGGAGAGGGTAGCAAGTTTTAAGTTCCTCGGCATACACATCACAGACAAACTGAATTGGTCCACTCACACTGACAGCGTCGTGAAGAAGGCGCAGCAGCGCCTCTTCAACCTCAGGAGGCTGAAGAAATTCGGCTTGTCACCAAAAGCACTCACAAACTTCTACAGATGCACAATCGAGAGCATCCTGGCGGGCTGTAAGGCTCTCCAGAGGGTAGTGAGGTCTGCACAACGCATCACCGGGGGCAAACTACCTGCCCTCCAGGACACCTACACCACCCGATGTTACAGGAAGGCCATAAAGATCATCAAGGACATCAACCACCCGAACCACTGCCTGTTCACCCCGCTATCATCCAGAAGGCGAGGTCAGTACAGGTGCATCAAAGCTGGGACCGAGAGACTGAAAAACAGCTTCTATCTCAAGGCCATCAGACTGTTAAACAGCCACCACTAACATTGAGTGGCTGCTGCCAACACACTGTCATTGACACTGACCCAACTCCAGCCACTTTAATAATGGGAATTGATGGGAAATGATGTAAATATATCACTAGCCACTTTAAACAATGCTACCTTATATAATGTTACTTACCCTACATTATTCATCTCATATGCATACGTATATACTGTACTCTACATCATCGACTGCATCCTTATGTAATACATGTATCACTAGCCACTTTAACTATGCCACTTTGTTTACTTTGTCTACATACTCATCTCATATGTATATACTGTACTCGATACCATCTACTGTATGCTGCTCTGTACCATCACTCATTCATATATCCTTATGTACATATTCCTTATCCCCTTACACTGTGTATAAGACAGTAGTTTTGGAATTGTTAGTTAGATTACTTGTTGGTTATCACTGCATTGTCGGAACTAGAAGCACAAGCATTTCGCTACACTTGCATTAACATCTGCTAGCCATGTGTATGTGACAAATAACATTTGATTTGATGATTTGATTTGATTTGGCTGAATGGCTGAAAAAGTGAATGCTGATAATGCATCAATTAGTTAACGGTCTTGTCCGCTGAGACCCATCTTCTCCTGTGTGTTATTACTCTATTATTGTCATGACTCTATCGACCCATTCCGTATCAGTAGCGTGATAAATATATTATGTAGCAGAATATCTTCACAATGTGACAGAAGTATAGCCGTCCTCACAGGCAGAGTTCGGGAGGTTAAGATCACACATTTTTCAAAGTACAGATGGAGAGAGACTTAATTATAACTGGACACCCTTAGCACAATACATTTAATATAGGGGTTCAAGATGACCTAAGTTATCGATACAGATTGAAGGGTTGATTTAGGGCATCGAATCCCAAGGCTGATGTGATAAATCTCTGGGTTGACATCAATCAAATGGTTGCTGTTGTCAATATGTCAGGTTACTGCTATTGTGCCCTGGAGCAAGGTACTTGTTCTTTCCAGTCTGCCGTGGGTGGTGTGTTGGGTTCTATTACAGCAAAAAATAACAATCAATGTGCAAATGGCCAATACAAATATCCTGTTCTAAAACCTCACTGTGATTGGACATTTAAGCATGATTCAGTAAGAGAATAGTTATAGTTAATATATTAATATACCACACCAACTAAATAATAGTGATGGACACCGCTCACAAAACAAATGTGACTTGATCAATGGAGTGTTCTCATAATCACATAGGTGTGATTCTGCAGGTACTCACAAGTGTTATTAGAATGGGCTTTCACTGCCATCTTATGGACAAATTGCAAATAGAAGGACTTGGGGAAATGCATCCACAAAAACTGTGTGCTTTTGTTTTGGTCAAGGAATAGCTAAAGAGATATGAAACACAATATGGAATCAGGACTCTTAACACAGTCCCCCCCCACACGTTTGCCCACAGAACAACCTCAATTTATCAGGGCATGGACTGAATGAAGGGGATAAGACAAGTTAAAGAAAGATTTTTAAGCCTTGAGACAATTGAGACATGGATTGTGTATGTGTGCCATTCAGAGCGTGAATGGGCAAGACAAAAGATTTAAGTGCCTTTGAACGTTGTATGGTAGTAGGTGCCAGGGTTTTTCATGCTCAACAGTTTCCCGCAAGAAACAAGAATGGTCCACTACCCAAAGGGCATCCAGCCACATTGGTGTCAACATGGGCCAGCATCCCCGTGGAATGCTTTAGACACCTTGTAGTACATGCACCAAATAATTGAGGCTGTTCTGAGGGCAAAAGGGGATGCAACTCAATATTTTAATGTTTTGTACAGTCAGTGTATTTTCAAAAATAGTCAAACAGTCAATTGAATCCCCAAACTGTTTTTGGTATCAATTCAATGGCACTCTTGCAAAATGGTAATGTTATTATAGAGGAAGAGGTAAAAAATGCTATTGTTCCCTTTGTTTTTCACCATGTGGACAAGTTTCATCTATTATCACCAAACATATTTCAATTTCTGACCTGCTGCATTCTCTCAGGAGGGGGTATTCCTTTAGGCTAAATAATCTCCTGGGTGTGTTTGCTGAGCAAGTCATCTGAAATATAATTAAAATGTTGGTGTCATAGGTGACTGGCTGTGATGGATTGTCATTAATCTTAAACTGACACGTGAATGTGTATCTGACTATTGCAGGGTTGTCAGGTAGGAGTCCACGAATTTATGAATATCTATCTATTCTAAAGCTTCGACTTTAATGTAATTCTCCTAATTCACAGAATTATTTATTACAGAGCATTTTGTGAGAACATTCCTTTTCAAATCTAACTTTCAAGCTAAACTTCACAACAACAAAAATATTACTTTTTTCATATTTCATATTTGCAGTGGTTTCTTTTCCAACAGACTTCTCAAGGTTTGGCATGTTTCGTCTCCAAAAATGAACGACATTTGGCCTGAAGTAAAGCTTATTTAATTTGACTAATGAACAAAACCAATCCCTGCTTCCAACCTGTGTGTTTTCCATAATAAACAGCTTTCCTGCAAAAGTATGCTCTGCATACAAAACACCAAAGAGCTGTTTGTATGACCTAATGCTAAAATCCCAATGACATGGTTTGATCACGATAATAGCAAACATTGCTCTCTCTAAAACAAGATTTACAACTGTATGCTGTAGTACTGTTATAATTAGATACAGTAAAATTGTTTAAATGTCACGAAGAGATAGGACTAATATTTCAGTTGCATAGACATTTAGGGGCAAGCCATACCATAGCACAAAACAGCTACCAGATAAATTAGTATGCAAAGCAAGCCATGCTATGGTAGAGGCCTTAATTGATAGCATTAAATTAATTATAATGCAGAGAGTGCGAGTAGATGGAAAATAATATTAAATGATCCCTGCCTAGAAAGTTTGATCAAATGAGTAGCATGAGTTAATGATTGTTGCAAGTTTTTTATCTTGTTATCTTTCCATCAAAAGATGAATGTCTTCTTTAAGCTGCCAATCTGGTTCACACACACACACACACACACACACACACACACACACACACACACACACACACACACACACACACACACACACACACACACACACACACACACACACAGCCTTCCTGTGTTTGCTTTCATCTTTTGAGGTGTATTCCTTCTGAAAGAGATACAAAAGCTGATTGATATTCAGATGAGAGAAAACAGCACTACATTATGAGAGGTTACAACATAATCCATAGTATACATGTCAGGGCAAGACCTTGGTCCAATTAGAAAAACCATTCAAGGAACCTTCAGTGCCAACTACTGAATATTTTATGACCCTGTCTAACTGTCAACCTCGACAACCGCTCTCGGATGCCCAACCTTTTAGTCCTTCATTTCTCTCTACTAATCCCTTTCTCTCATGGAAAAAGAATATACTCCAATTTTAATTTTCTCGTAATGCTCTAGCCAACCGGCCTTGTCCTCCCCTGAAAGACGTTGTCAAAACATCTCAAATGCAGCTAAGGTTTGTGTGCCAACCCTAAAAATCTCTAATCTAAAAATCTCTAAGGCATACGCCACTGAGCCACCTGCTTATCAATAATCCACCAAGAATTGGCCTTTAGATGCCCAGAGGCTGATGCTTGATCATATTTCCTTCCGTACACTTGAAATTGCTCAAAAAAAGGTAATTGAAATTAGTAAAATAGATTAACCTAATCATACAGTATATAATCACATGACATGGGCATGTACAGTGGGAGGCTGTTTCGTGTTTACATTAGCTTGTTAATGTTGAGTGCTTAGGTTTTAGACTTAGGGCTTATGTTCTATTTATGTACAGTACAATGCCCGCACCTCCTTGCCATAACAAATAACTAAATACCACAACCCAGCTATACTGCAATAATAAGTATGAAGTTTTATAAAAAGCGTCTTGACTGTTAAAGTCCATAAATATTCTTTAAACATCCAGCATACTTGCTTGTAAATATCCTTTGCTATTTTGATGTTGTTTTTTAATATGTTACTTTGTCTTTATTGTGATCGCTGCAAAAATAATTGTCTCTTTGAGGACACAAACGTTTTCTGAATCTGAATCTAAATGTGTTATTCCCTAAAGATAATGCACACCCTTAAGAAGTGTCATATACTTGTTTATAATCGACAGTGGCTTGCGAAAGTATTCACCCCCCTTGGCATTTTTCCTATTGGGGGTTTGGGGGTTTGTGTCATTTCATTTACACAACATGCCTACCACCTTGAAGATACAAAATATGTTTTATTATGAAACAAACAAGAAATAAGACACAAAAGCTAAAAACTTCAGCGTGCATAACAATTCACCCCCCCCCAAAGTCAATACTTTGTAGAGCCAGCTTTTACAGCAATTACAGCTGCAAGTCTCTTAAGGTATGTCTCTATAAGCTTGGCACATCTAACCACTGGGATTTTTGCCCATTCTTCAAGGCAAAACCGCTCCAGCTCCTTCAAGTTGGATGGGTTCCGCTGGTATACAGCAATCTTTAAGTCATACCACAGATTCTCAATTGGATTAAGGTCTGGACTTTGACTATGCCATTCCAAGACATGTAAATGTGTCCCCTTAAACCACTCAAGTGTTGCTTTAGCAGTTCGCTTAGGGTCATTGTCCTGCTGGAAGGTAAACCTCTGTCCCAGTCTCAAATCTCTGGAAGACTGAAACAGGTTTCCCTCAAGATTGTCCCTGTATTTAGTGCCATCCATCACTCCTTCAATTCTGACCAGTTTCCCAGTCCCTGCCAATGAAAAACATCCCCACAGCATGATGCTGCTACCACTATGCTTCACTGTGGTGATGGTGTTCTTGGAGTGATGAGTGGTGTTAGGTTTGCGCCAGACATCGTGTTGTCTTTGATGTCCAAAAAGCTACATTTTAGTCTCATCTGACCAATGTGCCTTCTTCCATATGTTTGGTGAATCTCCCACATGCCTTTTAGTCAACAACAAATGTGTTTTTTTCTTTAAGCAATGCCTTTTTTTCTGGCCACTCTTCTGTAAAGCCCAGCTCTGTGGAGTGTACGGCTTAAAGTGGTCCTATGGACAGATACTCCAATCTCCACTGTGAAGCTTTGCAGCTCCTTCGGGGTTATTGTTGGTCTCTTTGTTGCCTCTCTGATTAATGCCCTCCTTGCCTGGTCTGTGAGTTTTGGTGGGAGGCCCTCTCTTGGCAGGTTTGTTGTGGCGCCATATTCTTTCCATTTTTTAATAATGGATTTAATGGTGCTCCAAGGGATGTTCAAAGTTCCATATATTTTTTTGTAACCCAACCCTGAACTGTACTTCTCCACAATTTTGTACCTGACCTGTTTGGAGAACTCCTTGGTCTTCATGGTTTCACTGGCTTGGTGGTGCCCCTTGCTTCGTGATGTTGCAGTCTCTGGGGCCTTTCAGAACAGGTATATTGAGATCATGTGACATATCATGTGACACTTAGATTGCACACAGGTTGACTTTATTTAACTAATTGTGTGACTTCTGGAGGTAATTGGTTGCACCAGATCTTATTTAGGGGCTTCATAGCAAAGGGGGTGAATACATATTGTAACGATATTCTTTGTCCTCCACTAATGAGGAGTAAGAAATGTTGGACCAATGCGCAGCGTGGTATGTGTTCATGATGTTTATTGACTGAACACTAAAAATACAAAATTACAACGTGAAATAAACGAAAACCGAAACAGTCCTGAAAGGTGCATAAAACACTAGACAGAAAATTACTGCCAGCTAGCCTACTTCAGCAGTACTGTATCATTTTAATAATTTTAGTCAATAAGATTCTTGCTACGTAAGCTTAACTTTCTGCGTGTAGTCCACTTGTCATTCAATCTCCTTGCATTAGCGTAGCCTCTTCTGTAGCCTGTCAACTATGTGTCTGTCTATCCCTGTTATCTCCTCTCTGCACAGACCATACAAACGGCTCCACAGCCACCTAATCTGGTGGTCCCAGCGCGCCGACCCATGTGGAGTTCAGGTCTCCGGTAGCCTCTGGAACTGCCGATCTGCGGCCAACAAGGCAGAGTTCATCTCAGCCTATGCCTCCCTCCAGTCCTTCGACTTCTTGGCACTGACGGAAACATGGATCACCACAGATAACACTGCTACTCCTACTGCTCTCTCTTCGTCCGCCCACGTGTTCTCGCACACCCGAGAGCTTCTGGTCAGCGGGGTGGTGGCACCGGGATCCTCATCTCTCCCAAGTGGTCATTCTCTCTTTCTCCCCTTACCCATCTGTCTATCGCCTCCTTTGAATTTCATGCTGTCACAGTTACCAGCCCTTTCAAGCTTAACATCCTTATCATTTATCGCCCTCCAGGTCCCCTCGGAGAGTTCATCCAATGAGCTTGATGTCTTGATAAGCTCCTTTCCTGAGGACGGCTCACCTCTCACAGTTCTGGGCGACTTTAACCTCCCCACGTCTACCTTTGACTCATTCCTCTCTGCCTCCTTCTTTCCCTCCTTTCATCTTTTGACCTCACCCTCTCACCTTCCCCCCTACTCACAAGGCAGGCAATACGCTCGACCTCATCTTTACTAGATGCTGTTCTTCCACTAACCTCATTGCAACTCCCCTCCAAGTCTCCGACCACTACCTTGTATCCTTTTCCCTCTCGCTCTCATCCAACACTTCCACACTGCCCCTACTCGGATGGTATCGCGCCGTCCCAACCTTCGCTCTCTCTCCCCCGCTTCTCTCTCCTCTTCCATCCTATCATCTCTTCCCTCTGCTCAAACCTTCTCCAACCTATCTCCTGATTCTGCCTCCTCAACCCTCCTCTCCTCCCTTTCTGCATCCTTTGACTCTCTATGTCCCCTATCTTCCAGGCCGGCTCGGTCCTCCCCTCCCGCTCCGTGGCTCGACGACTCATTGCGAGCTCACAGAACAGGGCTCCGGGCAGCCGGCGGAAATGGAGGAAAACTCGCCTCCCTGCGGACCTGGCATCCTTTCGCTCCCTCTCTACATTTTCCTCCTCTGTCTCTGCTGCTAAAGCCACTTTCTACCACTCTAAATTCCAAGCATCTGCCTCTAACCCTAGGAAGCTCTTTGCCACCTTCTCCTCCCTCCTGAATCCCCCCTTCCTCCCTCTCTGCAGATGAGTCAACCATTTTGAAAAGAAACGACATCCGATCCTCGTTTGCTAAGTCAAACGACACCGCTGGTTCTGCTCACACTGCCCTACCCTGTGCTCTGACCTCTTTCTCCCCTCTCTCCAGATGAAATCTCGCGTCCACAAACAACCTGCCCGCTCGACCCTATCCCCTCCTCTCTTCTCCAGACCATTTCCGGAGACCTTCTCCCTTACCTCACCTCGCTCATCAAGTCATCCCTGACCGCTGGCTACGTCCCTTCCATCTTCAAAGAGAGTTGCACCCCTTCTGAAAAAACCTACACTCGATCCCTCCGATGTCAACAACTACAGACCAGTATCCCTTCTTTCTTTTCTCTCCAAAACTCTTGAACGTGCCGTCCTTGGCCAGCTCTCCCGCTATCTCTCTCAGAATGACCTTCTTGATCCAAATCAGTCAGGTTTCAAGACTAGTCATTCAACTGAGACTGCTCTTCTCTGTATCACGGAGGGCTCCGCACCTGCTAACTCTCTCTCCTCTGCTCTTATCCTTCTAGACCTATCGGCTGCCTTCGATACTGTGAACCATCAGATCCTCCTCTCCACCCTCTCCGAGGTTGGGCATCTCCGGCGCGGCCCACGCTTGGATTGCGTCCTACCTGACAGGCGGCTCCTACCAGGTGGCATGGCGAGAATCTGTCTCCTCACCACGCGCTCTCACCACTGGTGTCCCCAGGGCTCTGTTCTAGGCCCTCTCCTATTCTCGCTATACACCAAGTCACTTGGCTCTGTCATAACCTCACATGGTCTCTCCTATCATTGCTATGCAGACGACACACAATTAATCTTCTCCTTTCCCCCTTCTGATGACCAGGTGGCGAATGCATCTCTGCATGTCTGGCAGACATATCAGTGTGGATGACGGATCACCACCTCAAGCTGAACCTCGGCAAGACGGAGCTGCTCTTCCTCCCGGGGAAGGACTGCCCGTTCCATGATCTCGCCATCACGGTTGACAACTCCATTGTGTCCTCCTCCCAGAGCGCTAAGAACCTTGGCGTGATCCTGGACAACACCCTGTCGTTCTCAACTAACATCAAGGCGGTGGCCCGTTCCTGTAGGTTCATGCTCTACAACATCCGGAGAGTACGACCCTGCCTCACACAGGAAGCGGCGCAGGTCCTAATCCAGGCACTTGGTCTGGATTACTGCAACTCGCTGTTGGCTGGGCTCCCTGCCTGTGCCATTAAACCCCTACAACTCATCCAGAACGCCGCAGCCCGTCTGGTGTTCAACCTTCCCAAGTTCTCTCCACGTCACCCCGCTCCTCCGCTCTCTCCACTGGCTTCCAGTTGAAGCTCGCATCCGCTACAAGACCATGGTGCTTGCCTACGGAGCTGTGAGGGGAACGGCACCTCAGTACCTCCAGGCTCTGATCAGGCCCTACACCCAAACAAGGGCACTGCGTTCATCCACCTCTGGCCTGCTCGCCTCCCTACCACTGAGGAAGTACAGTTCCGCTCAGCCCAGTCAAAACTGTTCGCTGCTCTGGCTCAATGGTGGAACACACTGCCTCACGGCCAGGACAGCGGAGTCAATCACCACCTTCCGGAGACACCTGAAACCCCACCTCTTTAAGGAATACCTAGGATAGGATAAAGTAATACTTCTCACCCCCCTTAAAAGATTTAGATGCACTATTGTAAAGTGGCTGTTCCACTGGATGTCATAAGGTGAATGCACCAATTTGTAAGTCGCTCTGGATAAGAGCGTCTGCTAAATGACTTAAATGTAAATGTAAATGTAAAATAATCACCCACAAAACACAGGTGGGAAAAGGCTACCTAAGATTGATTCTCAATCAGAGACAACGAACAACACCTGCCTCTGATTGAGAACCATACCAGGCAAAACACATAAACACAACATAGAAAAAAGAACATAGACTACCCACCCCAACGCACACCCTGACCATACTAGAATAAAGATATAACAATACCCCCCCCCAAACCTGAACCTGTAGGGGAGGGTCTGGGTGGGTGTCTGTCCACGGTGGCGGCTCTGGCGCGGGACATGGACCCACTCCACCATAGTCTTTGCCCTCTTATTTACCCACCTCCGTTGCGCCTTAAGAGCTTAAGAGCTTAAGAGCCGACCTCAGACTGGGGACCCTAGCAGTAGGCCCCGAATGGACGGGAGATTCTGGCAGCACCGGACGGCCGGGAGATTCCGGCAGCACCAAACAGGTGGGAAACTCCGGCAGCGCCGGCGTGAAGGGCAACTCCGACAGCTCCTGACTGACGGGCGGCTCTGGCAGCTCCTGACTGATGGGTGGCTCTGGCAGCTCAGGACAGACGGGCGGACCTGGAGACTAAACACGCTGGGCTGGCACAACACGCCTTGGCTTGGCTCTCACATGGCACTTGCGGGGGGCTGGCCTTTAGCCCACCAGGCTATGAGCGCATACTGGCAACACCGTGCGCTTGACCGCATAACACGGTGCCTGACCAGTACTGCGCTTCTTGCGTTAAGCACGAGGAGTGGGCTCAGGTCTCCAACCTGACTCTGCCACACTCCCCCTGTGCAAATGAATTACTTAAAAATCATACAATGTGATTTTCTGGATTTTTGGATTTTCTGGATTTTTAGATTCCGTCTCTCACCGTTGAAGTGTACCTATGATAAAAATTACAGACCTCTACATGCTTTGTAAGTAGGAAAACCTGCAAAATCGGCAGTGTATCAAATACTTGTTCTCCCCACTGTATGCACGCACCACTTTTCCATATATTATTTATTGTCATTTTTTAAAACAATATTTTATTTAACTTCACCAATTTAGACTATTTTGTGTATGTCCATTACATGAAATCCAAATAAATATTAATTTAAATGACAGATTGTAATGCAACAAAATAGGAAAAACGCCAAAGGGGATGAATACTTTTGCAAGGCACTGTACAGCCCATTCTCCCTTTGGATGTGCCAGTGGCAAGAGACACTCTATGAAGATGTTCTGGCCTCTGGGTTTCTGTCTTTGCCGCATGCAAGGTGTTTGTCCTTGGCGGAGTGGTGTAGCCTAGCTGTAGCAGATAACACCCGATGGTCTGTAAGTCTTAGACAAGTACACAGTCATATACTGTATCAGCTCTGTTCATACTTGGAATAGACAGCAGCCTGGCCACTCTCATAATGCAGGGTCATGATACATCAAGCCATGACTGGGCAGTATTGCTTCCCAAACTTTGCTGGAACAACTGGCTAGATTAATCACTTCCCTCCTCTCTCCTCCAGCCTCATCTGTTAAATGGTAGCTTATTGGGCCATGGGCCAAAGTCCTTCACCCTATACTGCCACTGGTCTGCTGGTGATTGGGCAATTCTGTCTTATTCTGTTGTCTGTTTGTGCTCTGAATGTATAGTTGGCTCTCTGATATTTGCATGGCCTCAATAGCTTTGAATTGTGGTGCATGGGACACAGCTGAATAAAGGGATAGGATTATACTAACAAATGTGCAGGTGGATGTGACAACGGCATCGATTGAAATGCAAAGTGTTGTCATTCAGGAAAATCATTGTACTGTATCTTTTGGATTGCTTTAAAGCTTTACAAAGATGAGGATGGACTCAGAATATGTGAATTAATGACATGTACTAAAATGTTCAGGGATAACTCTCTAGATTAAACATGGATTAAATGATGCCTTTGACATAGTGACCACTAATCTTCCATGGGGCCAGGACACAGATTGTTGTGCCAATAACCGAAAGGGAGAATCCCTGAGCAGAAAATGTAAAAAAATATGTCGTTCTGCCCCTGAGGAAGGCAGTTAACCCCCAAGAACTGCTGCTCCCCGGGAGCGGATGAAGGCAGCCACCCGCACCTCTCTGATTCAGTGCGGAAGACACATTTCAGTTGAATGCATTCAGGCCTACAACTGAATAGATGCTCCCTTTCCCTTTCCCACGTGTGGTTTAATTGACAATTCACCTTGGCTATGGTTTAAACCTATGCATGTTTTCTCTTGATTGCAACCAAGCATCTACACGAAGTACACATCTTGAGCAGATTATTAACACAGCTCTCGTAGCGTTAATGGACATTTGATCAAATAAACGATATCGAATTTCCATAAGGTTGATAATTTAGGGGCAACATTATTTTAGCAATATTTATATAAATCCATATGGAATTCAAATGCAGAGGTCCATAAGAATGAAATCCTCTCTGGTGTGTGTTTATTTGACTGCACACTGGAGTAATCTGCATCTGTTCAAGGGTACGGGGGGTAGCCAGCTCATGTCAGCACCATAGCGAGGCCGTTTAAACCTTGCGTGGGAGGGAGGGACTACAGCGAAAATCTTTCCTCTCAAGCAGACGAGGACTCTTAGGCTACATTTTTGTTAAAGCCATTTAGTCATCGATCTATTATGATTTTTCGATACAAAGTATTCTGGGATATGAAGAAAGTTCGACATAATGAATTCTGAAGAAGTAAGTGCTTTTATATGAATTATTTCCTGAAATACAGTAGTTTATATTAGCTGAGCAGACTAAACAGATGCGCTGTGGCTATAGGGAAGACAACGCTATTGAATGCTCCAAATACACATCGCAAAAACTATCACCTTATTTGATTCATCTTCAATATTTCACAGCGATATTGTGAAGAAGCATATTGCAAGGCGTGGAAAGCGTTTTATCTACTTCAAAAACATCCCTCTTTCTCACACAAAACAGCCTACTGAAATGATTTAACTCCATAACAGCCTATTGGAAATTCTATGTGCCCTATGATACAGTTATATACACTTCTCATGACTAGGTATAGTGAAGAGTGTGTTCTTCCATAATATGATAGACATTATGTTTGAAAAATAATTACAGATCATCTGTGGGTTTACGGGATTGCGCACTAATTGGGTACGGCCAATCTGTCACTTTAATCGGTTTGTATACATGGAGCAAATTATTTAAACCCAAACAATTGTCAATTTTTGGACTAAGTATTTCTGATAACATCATGGTCCTTCTGTAGCTCAGTTGGTAGAGCATGGCGCTTGTAACGCCAGGGTAGTGGGTTCGATTCCCGGGACCACCCATACGTAGAATGTATGCACACAAGTCGCTTTGGATAAAAGCGTCTGCTAAATGGCATATATTATTATATTATATATTATCATGAGCATACGTGCTCAAAATGCTCTTGAAACGCCACAAATTACGCACAGGTGGCTGCCGTTTTCTCTATGCAATAATGTGATCGTTTGTAATAATCAGCCCCTATGTGACATCTGATTTGTCAATGATTTCTCATCAGGGATGCTGCGGACTCAGAACGCCGTGGGGAAATAACTGAAGTGAACCAGCGGAAGGAATCGAATGGCTTCTGTAGAGCTGCTTTATATAGATAAGGAAGGCAGAGGCAGACAACCCGTTCTTCCCTGCGTCCTTGACTGGGCTTCCAATCCGGTGCATGTTCGTAAAACTATCAGTTCAGCCGGAGGGGTGCTCTCTATCTCAGCTCCGGGCTGCAAAGGACTGTGTTATTCAACACCAAGGACGGTTCCCCATAACGGAGGTCCGCATCCTAAACACCGTCACCCTGCGGTGGAGAAGGTCAACGTGTGCAGCGACGAAGAATTAGATACATCTTTCACCTACGTCGACGAGAATGTGAATTTGCGCCTGGCAAGCCCTGTGAAAAGTGAGGAAAGTATCCACAAATCCTGGGGTATGCCTAATGACTGTGCGAGCGACATTCGGCCGGAGGGGTTGCATGAGCTCTCTCTAATGTCAGATGATCTCGCATCAGAAAATTCGGGGGCATCTGTAGATTACGGTTTTATAAGCGCGGTCACTTTCCTAGTCACCGGGATCTCGTTAGTAATTATATCCTATGCAGTCCCTCGCGAGGTCAAAGTGGACCCGGAGAGCGTGTCCGCGAGGGAGATGGAGAGGCTGGAAATAGAAAGTGCCAGGGTAGGGGCACACCTGGATAGGTGCGTGATAGCAGGGCTTTGCCTACTGACGCTGGGCGGGGTAGTGCTGTCCACTCTGCTAATGATATCTATGTGGCAGGGAGAGATGTACAGGAGAAAGGCCTTTGCATATTCCAAGCACTCGGGGAAACTGTATGGCTCCATCATTTTAAAAACGAGGTCTAGCCCTAATCGGTCGTCCGCGCACCTGTCTATGAAGGAAGAGATAGACGAGACCTTGAATTAAAACGCTATCCTGTTGATAAACTACTTTGCCTTGTGTTACTAAGACAGAGCAACACAATACAGCATGATGCAGGTACTCCAGACCCAAAGCGTGCAACCTGAACCCATCAGTCGGTCTGCCTACAGAACATTTGCTTAACTGTTAAAATATTCATTTGTTTTAATATTCAAGGTGATGAAATATTAATTGTCTTATACTATCATCTCCATATAATTGAATGGACATGCAAAAGGTATAGGCTTATTTAACCAGGTAAGCAAATGAACAAAATGATACAGAATGAATAAGCATGACAACAAAAATTGTGTTTTTTAAGAACTTGTTATTGGAAATGGAAAATGCTGGGTCACATTATTAAGGTGATCCGTGTTTTATGTGAAAGTGTCCAACAGTGACAGTCAGTAATATGATGCATACACATATGTTAGAGGGAAACGTGTCTGTCCCATGAGTTTATAAAGTGAGATGTATTTGCCTAGTCCAGTGCACCATATCAAATCTGATAAGACAGAATCTGCTCAGTGGTGCACATGCTAACATCCAATGACCTTTTTTTACTTCTTCAATGTGGGTGAGCATAATTCTCGCTGTGGTTTCGCACTGTGTGTGTATGGGGGGGGGGTCACTTAATCACACATGAAAGACTTGCCCCAGTTTATAAAGCTGCACTGTGCTGTGCTGTGCTGTGCTGTGCTGTACTGCACTGTACACTTCAAAGATCCTACTTACTTCTAATGTACTGTACCTGCAGTAAATGCAATTATCATAACTTGAATGATCACTCAACATGAGAACTCACTGGATCACAATATAACAATGTAATTAATAGGTATCTTTAAGAGAAATGGGGTTTCAATTTATAGGCTAGGCCTACGCTACCAATGTTTTTATTATAGACTACTAATGGACGTACATCCTACAACACTCTAAACCGTATTGTATTCCTTTGAGAAGTCTCAGATATGCCTTTAAAATGTTACTGGAATAGGGATCTGTTTGTCTTAACAAACCAGAAATGATGGGTGCAACAAAAACAGAAAGTGTTCTATTCAGTTCATAGAACTGTTGGTTGAGAATTATTTTCTTTATGGTGAAGTGAGACACATCACCACTATAATTTGCAATCATCTCTGTATTGTGGGCCTACTACAGTAGCCTATAAGACAAGAGGCATCAAAGGAAACTTGACACCTTGAAAATGGTTCCATCATTGCTCCACCTCTGATTTCAATTCTTCGAAGTCGTTATTCAGAATCACAAGTGTTTGCCTCCAGGGAAAAGATGCTCTTTGGTTATCACTAGAAACAGCTAATTCATGTTGTCATTTTGTGGGGCAAATTCATTTTGTTGGCTATTAATTACGCTTCCATTCGTTTACCCTCATCATGTGTTTTCCATACTGTTCGATGATGCATATACGGTAATGGAATAAAATATTCACCCCAAGAACTACAGAAACATGGTGAGACTGTTGTTACTTTAACTGTAATAAGACCCTGTCTTTTGTGACAGTTGCGTAGTTATGGCTAATGTATGGTACCAGTAGTACTACAGAAAAATACTGCTAGTGTAACTATACATTAGCAGACTGATCGTGAAACATAAACTCTTCAACTCACTGCATTACTTTATGCCTGTCCTACAGTGCCTTGCGAAAGTATTCGGCCCCCTTGAACTTTGCAACCTTTTGCCACATTTCAGGCTTCAAACGTAAAGATATAAAACTGTATTTTTTTGCGAAGAATCAACAACAAGTGGGACACAATCATGAAGTGGAACAACATTTATTGGATATTTCAAACTTTTTTAACAAATCAAAAACTGAAAAATTGGGCGTGCAAAATTATTCAGCCCCTTTACTTTCAGTGCAGCAAACTCTCTCCAGAAGTTCCGTGAGGATCTCTGAATGATCCAATGTTGACCTAAATGACTAATGATGATAAATACAATCCACCTGTGTGTAATCAAGTCTCCGTATAAATGCACCTGCACTGTGATAGTCTCAGAGGTCCGTTAAAAGCGCAGAGAGCATAATGAAGAACAAGGAACACACCAGGCAGGTCCGAGATACTGTTGTGAAGAAGTTTAAAGCCGGATTTGGATACAAAAATATTTCCCAAGCTTTAAACATCCCAAGGAGCACTGTGCAAGCGATAATATTGAAATGGAAGGAGTATCAGACCACTGCAAATCTACCAAGACCTGGCCGTCCCTCTAAACTTTCAGCTCATACAAGGAGAAGAATAATCAGAGATTCAGCCAAGAGACCCATGATCACTCTGGATGAACTGCAGAGATCTACAGCTGAGGTGGGAGACTCTGTCAATAGGACAACAATCAGTCGTATATTGCACAAATCTGGCCTTTATGGAGGAGTGGCAAGAAGAAAGCCATTTCTTAAAGATATCCATAAAAAGTGTTGTTTAAAGTTTGCCACAAGCCACCTGGGAGACACACCAAACATGTGGAAGAAGGTGCTCTGGTCAGATGAAACCAAAATTTAACTTTTTGGCTACAATGCAAAACGTTATGTTTGGCGTACAAGCAACACAGCTCATCACCCTGAACCTTTCATCCCCACTGTCAAACATGGTGGTGGCAGCATCATGGTTTGGGCCTGCTTTTCTTCAGCAGGGACAGGGAAGATGGTTAAAAGTGATGGGAAGATGGATGGAGCCAAATACAGGACCATTCTGGAAGAAAACCTGATGGAGTCTGCAAAAGACCTGAGACTGGGATGGAGATTTGTCTTCCAACAAGACAATGATCCAAAACATAAAGCAAAATCTACAATGGAATGGTTCAAAAATAAACATATCCAGGTGTTAGAATGGCCAAGTCAAAGTCCAGACCTGAATCCAATCGAGAATCTGTGGAAAGAACTGAAAACTGCTGTTCACAAATGCTCTCCATCCAACCTCACTGAGCTCGAGCTGTTTTGCAAGGAGGAATGGGAAAAAATCTCAGTCTCTCGATGTGCAAATCTGATAGAGACATACCCCAAGCGACTTACAGCTGTAATCGCAGCAAAAGGTGGCGCTACAAAGTATCAACTTATGGGGCTGAATAATTTTGCACGCCCAATTTTTCAGTTTTTGATTTGTTAAAAAAGTTTGAAATATCCAATGAATGTCGTTCCTCTTCATGATTGTGTCCCACTTGTTGTTGATTCTTCACAAAAAAATACAGTTTTATATCTTTATGTTTGAAGCCTGAAATGTGGCAAATGGTCGCAAAGTTCAAGGGGGCCGAATACTTTCGCAAGGCACTGTAAGTACCTTTAACATCACACGACTAAGCCTAGTTGGATTAGATTTTTAGCAGACACTCTTATCCATAGCAATTTACAGTAACGAGTGCATACATGTTCATATTTGCTTGTACTAGTCCCCAGTGGGAATCGAATCCACAACCCTGGCATTGCTAGTGCCATGCACTACCAACTGAGCTTCACGGGATGGCACAGTTGTCTCAGTCTAAATACCTCCAGTGGAAAAGCACTTTCCTTGTTCCCTCTTCCCTTTTCACTTCTAGGATGCATCCCAATAATCTCTCCTTTATTTTGAAGTGTGCACTTCCCTTAATTGATTTGACAGGAAATGACAGTCATAAGAAAATCCTCTAGCCCATGTCTACACCAATCCAATGCTTTTAAATTTGTGGGGAGTAGTGACCGGGAGCACAACTCAGGAAGAAGGAGACATTATTGGGACATACTCCTTATTCTCTGGTCATAGAGGGATATCTGCACCAGAGAAACAGGGTGTTTTTGGTAGTTAAAGGAGAATAAAGTGCCAAATCAGAGAACTTTCCGGAAAGTTACTTAAAAAATATATATTTCTGTACATCCAAGATGAATATGTTTGGAAGCAAGGAGATGAAGAGGGGAGAGGCCACAAGATGCAAGGAAAGATAATAGAGAATGCTATCTCAATTTCGATTTGCTCGATTCCTCACATCATCTCTCTTTGCCAACTCGATTCCTCCCATTCTATCTCTTTGCCTTCCTCCCAACCATATTGGAGGAGAAGGTCTAAGGTCCCTCCCCTCTGACTTTATTCTCCAATAAAGGAGACGAGGTGGAGGATGTGAGAGATCCCTTCCTCCTTGTTGACATAGAGCTGTACAGCTCCCACCATACCTTCATCTCTCTGCCATCCAAATGTCTCTAAGGGATTTTGATCAGGGATTTGCTCAGTGCAACAGCATTTTTACAAGTCAAGCTCAAGTGTGTTTCCAGAGGTTTCATGCATAAGCTCTTTATCCGTGAGAGAGCGCTTCACAGCTGAGACACACCGATTGATATTTTGTAGGTCCCTGTGAAGATCTGTCCAGGTTAGACAGGATCTGAGACAAGAGAGAGGGGCTGAGCTGCCATTAGCATTCATTTCCCAAGTGTACACGCTAACGTGCTGTCATTTATGTTAATTTACCAGTGTTTGTGTGTCTGCGTGTATGTGCGTGTGCATGTGTCTGTGTGTGTCTATGTGTGTGTATGCATGCATGGGAGTTCATGCGCATGAGTATATGTGTGTGTGTATCTGTATGAGGGTGAGACAGGCAGAGCTCCTTTGCTCTGCCATACAACTGATTTCTATGGCTTTTGTGAGGTGAGCTCAGCCCTTCATCTCCGGCGTATGGTAAGAGACTCAGGAAAAGTTTCCATTTGTATTCATTACTCATGAGGGGCACACTAAAGGCAAACACTCCGGGGACGTGACTTTTCTCATGGCCACTCTCACCAGCCTTACTCAGAGGGGGTATTTTTAATAAGAGTACACAATGTAATTTTTCTGGAACGTTTACAAGCTGTTATTTAGATTAGTTGGAGTATTTTATTGTATCGTGAATTTAGTCCAGAAAGCTTCTTGCTTAGAATACACCACTAAGCCCTCCCGTGTTTTGCATTTAGAATGCGAAACATCGATTTCCATTGTTCAGCCCATGTTTGCATGAAATTAGTTCTAAAGCTCTTTGGAAATCCAGGTTCATGTTGACATGGCCTCTTAAAGCACACCTCATTTTGAATCGTACCCGAACCTCTATGCCCTTCTATTTCAGAATACCCAGTGGTTCAGCAATGTATTATACAGCGTATTATTAGAGACATTCTTAGAATCAAAAGGCAACGCGTGCAGCTCTATGTCAAATCAATTTACACTTCTACAACTTCTGGTTGTCTGTGTTCTGCATCATTGACATGGAGGCGGTCGAGGGTAGCGGCACTCTGTCACTCGCTCCGTAGCCAAATTCACTGAGCTCTTTGAGCTGCATCATCCCTCAGCCCCACAATCAAATCTGTCACAGTCATTTCCTGTGTTGTCCTTGGCACTTCCAATCACTTTCTTCTACAGCTGAAACTATCAGTCAGCCTGCCTCCTTCTGCCTACTCTGTGCTGTGGCATCTAGTCCAAAAGGAAATTAGGTTATTGTTTTGGTCAATCTTAACCACTTAACCAATGTAAGCAAGAAGGAAACGCCATGGTGAACATGTGTGTTTATTTCAAATGATGAAGGAGAGTAGAATTGCAAAGTGGGCAAATTGAAAATTGGATGAGCAGTAGTGTAATACAGTATATGCTGTTTGCTACGACACTGGCCATAATAATCATACCAGTGTGGTGGTTAAAGAGTACCGTAGGAATTCATGTGGATATAAAAGCCTACTTGTAAAGGCCAAAATGCAATATTGGTACCATTTGTGACACTTAGCATACAGTGCCTTTGGAAAGTATTCAGACCCCTTGACGTTTTCCACATTTTGTTAGGTTACAGACTTTTTTTCTAAAATAGATTTTTTTTTTAAATACTCAGCAATCTACACACAATACCCCATAAATGACTAAGTGAAAACAGTTTTTTTTAGAAATGTTTGCAAATGTATTAAAAATAAAAAACAGAAATATAGAAATGAGATACAAGATTCTCTGGTCTGATGAAGAAACCAAGATTGAATTATTTTGCCTGATTGCCAAGCATCACGTCTGGAGTAAACCTGGCACCATCCCTATGGTGAAGCACGGTGGTGGCAGCATCATGCTGTGGGGATGTTTTTCAGCGGCAGGGACTGGGAGACTAGTCAGGGTTGAGGGAAAGATGAATGGAGCAAAGTACAGAGAGATCCTTGATGAAAACCTGCTCAGACTGGGGGCGACATTGCATTTCCAACAGGACAACAACCCTAAGCAAATAGCCAAGACAACGCAAGGGTTGAACAAGTCTCTGAAGTCTCTGAATTTCCTTGAGTGGTTCAGCCAGAACCTGGACTTGAACACGATCAAACATCTCTGGAGAGACCTGAAAATAGCTGTTCAGAAACGGTCCCCATCCAACCTGCTTGAGAGGATCTGCAGAGAAGAATGGGAGAAACTCCCCAAATACAGGTGTGCCAAGCTTGTTGTGTCATACCCAAGAAGAATCGATGATGTAATCGCTGCCAAAGGTGCTTCAACAAAGTACTGAGTAAAGGTTCTGAATACTTACAGTACCAGTCAGAAGTTTGGACACACCTACTCATTCAAGGATTTTTCTTTATTTTTACTGTTTTCTACATGATAGAATAATAGTGAAAACATCAAAACTATGAAATAACACATATGGAATCATGTAGTAACCATAAAAGTGTTAAACAAATCAAATCATATATTTTATATTTGAGATTCTTCAAAGTAGCCACCCTTTACCTTGATGACAACTTTGCACACTCTTGACATTCTTTTAACCAGCTTCACCTGGAATGGAAACATTTCTAAAAAACAGTTTTTGCTTTGTAATTATGAGGTATTCCGTGTTGATTGATGGGGGGGTGTTATACATTTATTTATAAATCTGTAATGTAACTAAATGTGTAAAAAAAATGCTTTGCTGGCTCTACTGTATGGCACAAATCAGAGATTAACTTCTTTCCTTTCTACACTTTGATTCCTACTTGTGTTAAATTGCTAATGCGATTGTGCGTTGTGGCCTCTCATATGAGTGTATCAGCCTCTACATTGTATTAACACGTTGAATCAACATGGAAAATGTCATATTTTTTTCATACATAGTATGGTAATCTAGCCATTAAAATGTTAACCTGTACTCCATCGCAGTGAAAAATATATTTTTATTTCAAAGTTGATCTTACTGCACCATCAAAGGCAAATTCAGAAAGGTATTGCATGTGTTGCTTTTAAATGATTGTTGGCGTCATCTTGCAAGAGAGTTTGTCATAATAACAATGTACCTTACGGTCTTTTTTTCACCCATCTTTTAACATAAATCCAATGACATGGTGATCATTTTTTGTTGATTTCACATTGAATTCACATTAGTTGACACCTCAAAGAAATGCAAATCAAAACTCGACATTGAACTGATGTCTGTGCCCAGCAGTGGAGGCTTGTGGGAGGAGCTATAGGAGGACTGACTCATTATAATGGCTGGATTGGAATGAAAGGAACAAAGTCAAACATGTGGTTTATATATGTTTGATGTGTTTGATACTGTTCCAGCCATTACAATGAACCCATCCTCCTATAGCTCCTCCCACCAGCCACCACTTGTGTCCAGCCGGTTGTTACATTTGCCTTTGATTACGGCTAGGAATGATTGCTCCCAAGTTCGGTGTACTTAAATAGTGGATTGTAAAAATGACAGTAAAAATGACAAAGGCTGTTTGCACACATCAATCTCTAGGAAGCCTACAGATGGGAATACCATTCTGGGGGCAGACAGCTTTCACCCCAAAAGGCTAAAAGAGAACATTCCATTTGGCCAATTCCAAAGAGTCCGCAGAATTTGCGATCAGGTAACTGACTCCAGTGTCAAATCTGCTGAATTGGAGATTTGCTTCTTGAATCGGGGCTACAGCACTCTGGTCCTGAAAGATGCCGATACAGTGTAAGGGCCGGACGACTTGACAGAGAGAACTCGTAATGAAGACTACCCCATGGCAAGGCACTACAAGTCCTTACACCATGGCAACCCTGCCTCCCTACAAGCTATGGGTATTGATCATGTTCCAGCCTCAATTAGAAAAGGGGGCCGTCTTAAACAGCTGAACCAAAGGGAACCGTTTTGGGATTTACAAACTGCAGGCCACAAAGTACCCTGGTTTAAATGAAGATATGGCTTTGTCACCTTTCCTTTAGGGTCATGATAGGTCCATTTGCTATCATCTAGTGGTCCTTCTGTAGCTCAGTTGGTAGAGCATGGCGCTTGTAACGCCAGGGTAGTGGGTTCGATTCCCGGGACCACCCATACGTAGAATGTATGCACACATGACTGTAAGTCGCTTTGGATAAAAGCGTCTGCTAAATGGCATATATTATTATTATATTATTATATATTATTGTGCTCTATTGCCCTCAGCTATGTTTAGACTGTTGTTGTCCATGTTTGCTGTGTTCTAGTGTCCTGTGGAATATATGGTTCACCTATTCTTGGCACTTTGCCCAGTCATATTTAATGTTTAGAACTACCTTTCTAGGGGTTCTGATGCTTCTAGCTTTGAGTTGATCTTTTCGATAACATATCTACAGTATTTCACTTTTTAATGTGTATAGTATTGCTTACTAGGTGATGTCCAATGAATTCTGTAGCCACAAAAGCTGTTCAAAAGAGGACATTGTTCTATCATTTCCTTGTACTCCCTGAAGAATGCCATGCAGCCGAAACGCATCACAGTTTTTTGTTTCCATTGAAATAAATAAGGCATTTTAATAAATTGTATGAAGAGTGCCTTGGTCCTTCTTTCTTTTTGATGACCAATTTACCCCTTTTACCAAAGAGCACCTTCTGTCGACCAAAATCTAAGATTGTGTACCTAAGCAGCGTTTCCCTTCCTCCTCTTTTTTTCTACATGTGGTTTCCATATGTTTGATGTGTTTGATACTGTTCCAGCCATTACAATGAGCCCATCCTCATATAGCTCCTCCCACCAGCCACCACTGGTGTCCAGTGGGTCGTTACATTTGCCTTTAATTACGACTAAGAATGATTGCTCCCAAGTTTGGTGTACTTAATTAGTGGAGTGGAAAGCTTTTAGAAAGCTATCAGCGTGCCAGAGGAATGATGTGTCTCATCTTAACTCACAGTGCCTGGAGCAACATCTGAAGAACAATACTACACAAATGAACGAGCATCCTGAGCAATTTGGCATGTTGAAGTGTGTGTGTGTGTGTGTCTGTGCGAGTGAGTGTGCGAGCAGGCACGAGAGAGAGGGAGATAATTAGTACAACTTAGTTGGTGTTTGTAATTGGAAGCCCTCTCTGAAATCTCCAACTGAGCTCCATGTTTGTGGTTAGCCGCACCTCTGATGCATTGTTCAGGGTTCTACAATATGGCTTGCTGACGAAGAGGAGTCAGAGATCAAATCAGCTCTGTTTAGACTGGGAGACGCCTTGCTGCTGTTAGACAATAGGCAGTCAATAACTCACACTCTGAACACAGATTACTTACATATAGTCTCCCATTTCATCATGTTTCTCAACTCAACAGATCAAACTATATCACACATATAGTAAAGTACTATCATGCATTATCTTGGCATGGTGATTGTTCCAAATATAACCACAAGATGGCAGCATTAGACCTAAAAAGAAACACACAACCATGCTTTCCCAAATCAAATGTTATTGGTCACATGCACATGGTTAGCAGATGTTATTGCGAGTGTAGCAAAATGCTTATACTTCTATATCCGACAGTGCAGCAGTATCTAACAGGAAATATCTAACAATTTCAGAAACAAAACCTAATATCTAACAAATTCCACAACAAAACCTAATACACACAATCAAAAAGAAATCTCACCTTTATTTAACCAGGTAGGCCAGTTGAGAACAAGTTCTCATTTACAACTGCGACCTGGACAAAGCAAAGCAGTGCGACAAAAACAACAACACAGAGTTACATAAACAAACGTACAGTCAATAACACAATAGAAAAATATATGTACAGTGTGTGCAAATGTAGAAGAGTAGGGAAGTAAGGAAATAAATAGGCCATAGAGGCGAAATAATTACAATTTAGCATTAATACTGGAGTGATAGATGTGCAGATGATGATGTGCAAGTTGAGATACTGGGGTGCAAAAGAGCAAGAGGATAAATAACAATATGGCGATGAGGTAGTTGGATGTGCTATTTACAGATAGGAAGTGTTGGCTTTGGGGATGACCAATCAAATATATCTGCTGGAGCACGTGCTACGTGTGGGTGCTGCTATGGTGACCAGTGAGCTAATATAAGGCGCGGCTTTACCTAGCAAAGACTTATAGATGACCTGGAGCCAGTGGGTTTGGCAACGAATATGTAATGATGGCCAGCCAACGAGAGCATACAGGTCACATGGCGGCAGGGTAGCCTAGTGGTTAGAGCGTTGGACTAGTAACCGAAAGGTTGCAAGTTCGAATCCCTGAGCTGACAAGGTACAAATCTGTCGTTCTGCCCCTGAACAGGCAGTTAACCCACTGTTCCTAGGCCATCATTGAAAATAAGAATTTGTTCTTAACTGACTTGCCTAGTAAAATAAAGGTAAAATAAAAAAATATGGGGCTTTGGTGACAAAACGGATGGCATTGTGATAGAGTACATCAAGTTTGCTAAGTAGAGTGTTGGAGGCTATTTTGTAAATAACATCTCCGAAGTCAAGGATCGGGTAGGATGGACAGTTTTACAAGGGTATGTTTGACAGCATGAGGTGGTTGTTTGACCACGGACACATCACACACGCAGGCAATGAGGCAGTGATCGCTGAGATCCTTGTTGAAGACAGCAGAAGTGTATTTAGAGGGCAAATTGTTCAGGATGATATCTAAGTGGGTTCCCAGGGTTGTACCTGGTAGGTTCCTTAATCATTTGTGTGAGATTGAGGGAATCTATTTTAGATTGTAGGATGACCGGGGTGTTAAGCATATCCCAGTTTAGGTCAACTCTGAAGATATATGGGGGGCAATTCACATATGGTGTCCAGGGCACAGCTGGGGGCTGAAGGGGGTCTATAACAAGCGGCAACAGTGAGAGACTTGTTTCTGTAAAGGTGGATTTTTAAAAGTAGAAGCTTGAATTGTTTTGGCACAGACCTGGACAGTATGACAGAACTCTGCAGGCTATCTCTACAGTAGATTGCAACTCCGCCCCCTTTGGCAGTTCTATCTTGTCGGAAGATGTTATAGTTAGGGATGGAAATTTCCATGATTCAGACACGGCTAGGACATCAGGGTTGGCGGAGTGTGCTAAAGCAGTAAATAAAACAAACTTAGGGAGGAGGCATGGGATAAGAAAAGGAATAAAATGAATGGGATAAGAATATATAAGTATAAAATATATGGATGAGCAGTGACAGATGCGGCTAAGATGCAATAGATAGTAAAGAATAGATAGTGAAGGAACCAGTTTACAGGATATACATATGAGATGAGTAATACAAGATATGTAAATATTATTAAAGTGGCATTATTATAGGGACTAGCGTTCCATTTATTAAAGAGGCCAATGATATCAAGTCGGTGGGTAGGCAGCCGTCTCACTGTGCTAGTGGTGGCTGTTGAATAATCTGACAGCCTTGAGATAGAATCGTTTTTTCAATCTCTCTGTCCCAGCTTTGATGCACCTGTTCTGACCTCGCCTTCTGGATGGAGGCAGGGTGAACAGATAGTGACTCGGGTGGTTATTGTCCTTGATTATCTTTCTGGCCTTCCTGTGACATCGGGTGTTGTAGGTGTCCTGGAGGGTATGTAGTTTGCCCCCGGTGATGCATAGTGCAGACCACACACCCCTCTGGAGAGCCCTGAAATTGTGGGCTGTGCAGTTGCCATACCAGAGGGTGATACAGCCCGACAGGATGCTCTCAATTGAGAGCACCTGTAAAAGTTAGTGAGGGTTTTCGGTGACAAACCAAATTTTCTCTGCCTCCTGAGGTTGGAGAGGTGCTGTTGCGCCTTCTTCACCACACTCTGTGTGAGTGGACCATTTCAGTTTGTCAGTGATATTTACACCGAGGAACTTAAAACTTTCCACCTTCTCCACTGATGTCCCGTCGATGTGGATAGGGGGGTGCTCCCTTTGCTGTTTCCTGAAGTCCACGATCAATTCTTTTGTTTTGAGTGAGAGGTTATTTTCCTGACACCACACTCTGAGGGCCCTCACTTCCTCCTCGTTGTTGGTAATCAAGCCTACCATTGTAGTGTCGTCTGCAAACTTGATGATTGAGTTGGAAGCGTGTGGCCACGCAGTCATGGGTGAACAGTGATTACAGGAGGTGGCTGAGAAAGCACCCTTGTGGGACACCAGTGTTGAGAATCAGTGGAGTGTAGATGTTGTTACCTACCTTCACCACCTAGGGGCATCCTGTCAAGAAGTCCAGGACCCAGTTGCACAGGGCGGGGTCGAGACCCAGGGTCTCAAGCTTAATGATGACTTTGGAGGGTACTATGGTGTTGAATGCTGAGCTGAAGCCAATGAACAGCATTCTTACATAGGTATTCCTCTTGTCCAGATGGTTTAGGGCAGTGTGCAGTGTGATGGCGATTGCATCATCTGTGGACCTATTGGAGCGGGAAGCAAATTGGATTGGGTCTACGTGACAGGTAGGGTGGAGGTGATATGATCCTTGACTAGTCTCTCAAAGCACTTCATGATGACAGACGTGACTGCTACGAAAGTCATTTTGTTCAGTTACCTTAGCTTTCCTGGGAACAGGAAAAATGGTGGCCATCTTGAAGCATGTGGGGAAGGCAGACTAGGATAGGGATTGATTGAATATGTCCGTAAACACACCAGCCAACTGGTCTGCGCATGCTCTGAGGACGCGGCTAGGGATGCCGTAGGGGCCAGCAGCCTTGCTAGGGTCAACATGTTTAAATGTTTTACTCACGTCGGCCACGGAGAAGGAGAGCCTACAGTCTTTGGTAGTGGGCCGTGTCGGTGACACTGTATTGTCCACAAAGCGTGTAAAGAAGTTGTTTAATTTGTTGAGAGCAAGATGTCAATGTCCTCGACGGGGCTGGTTTTCATTTTGTAATCGGTGATTGTCTGCAGACCCTGCAGCATACGTCTCTTGTTTGAGCCGTTGAATTGCGACTCCACTTTGTCTATATACCTGACGCTTTGCTTGTTCGATTGCCTTACGGAGGGAATAACTACACTGTTTGTATTCGGCCATGTTTCCAGTCCCCTTGCCTTGATTAAATGCGGTGGCAATAATCCACTGTTTTAATAGTCACCGTGGGTACACCATCTCCTATACACTTCCTTATAAACTCGCTCACCGAGTCAGTGTATACATCAATGTTATTGTCTGAGGCTACCCGGAACGTATCCCAGTCCACATGATCGAAGCAATCTTGAAGCGTGGCATCCGATTGGTCAGACCAGTGTTGGATAGACCTAAGCATGGGTGCTTCCTCTTTTAGTTTCTGCCTAGAGGAGAAGAGCACCAAGATGGAGTCATGGTTAGATTTGCCAAAAGGAGGGCGGGTAAGGGCCTTGAATGCTTTGCAGAAGTTAGAGTAGCAGTGGTCAAGTGTGTCACTCGTTCGTGTACTGCAATCGATATGCTGATAGAATTTAGTTAGCCTTGTTCTCAAATTAGCTTTGTTAAAATCCCCAGCTACAATAAATGCAGACTCAGGATATATGGTTTCCAGTTTGCACAAAGTCCAGTGAAGTTACTTCATGGCCATCTTGGTATCCACTTGTGGGGGATACACACGGCTGTGACGATAACCGAGGAGAGTTCTCTTGGGAGATAATACGGTCTGCATTTAATTGTGAGGAATTCTAGGTCAGGTGAACAAAAGGACTTCAGTTCTTGTTACAGTTACACCATGAGTCATTAATCAATGACAGCCTAGGAACAGTGGGTTAACTGGCTGTTCAGGGGCAGAATTACATATTTTGTACCTTGTCAGCTTGGGGATTTGAACTTGCAACCTTTCGGCTACTAGTCCAATGCTCTAACCACTAGGCTACCCTACCGCCCCTGCCCTTTGGCCCGATGCACTAAAAATCCCATTGGCTGTACTGACTCCACAGCATGTCCCCAGCTAGCCATGTCTCAGTGAAACAGAGTATGTTACAAACCCAGAGATCTCTTTTGAAAGCAGCTGTTGCCCTAATTTCTTGACTTTGTTAACTAGGGACTGGACATTAGCAAGTAATATATTCAGAAGCAGTGGGTGGTGTCCGAAGCCACACTTGTACTTCCGGCGCCGACAGAGATGGCCGCCTCCCTTCGCATTTCTAGGAAACTATGCAGTTTTTAGTTTTTTTTTACGTGTTATTTCTTACATTGGTACCCCAGGTCATCTTAGGTTTCATTACATACAGTCCAGAAGCACTACTGAACATAAGAGCAGCGTCAACTCACCATCAGTACGACCAAGAATATGACTTTCGCAAAGCGGATCCTGTGTTCTGCCTTTTACCCAGGACAAGGGAATGGATCCCAGCCTGCGACCCAAAACAAAGACGTCAAAAAAGAGGGAAACGGAGCGGTCTTCTGGTCAGACTCCGGAGACGGGCACATTGCGCACCATTCCCTAGCATTCTTCTCGCCAATGTCCAGTCTCTTGACAACAAGGTTGATGAAATTCGAGCAAGGGTAGCATTCCAGAGGGACATCAGAGACTGTAACGTTCTTTGCTTCACGGAAACATGGCTCACTGGAGAGACGCTATCGGAGTTGGTGCAGCCAACTGGTTTCTCCACGCATTGCGCAGACAGAAACAAACATCTTTCTGGTAAGAAGAGGGGTGGGGGCGTATGCTTCATGGTTAACGTGACGTGGTGTGATCATAACAACATACAGGTACTCAAGTCCTTCTGTTCACCTGATTTAGAATTCCTCACAATCAAATGTCGACCGCATTATCTACCAAGGGAATTCTCTTCGATTATAATCACAGCCGTATATATTCCCCCCCAAGCAGACACATCGATTGTTCTGAACGAACTTTATTTGACTCTTTGCAAACTGGAATCCATTTATCCGGAGGCTGCATTCATTGTAGCTGGGGATTTTAACAAGGCTAATCTGAAAACAAGACTCCCTAAATTTTATCAGCATATCGATTGCGCAACCAGGGCTGGAAAAACCTTGGATCACTGCTATTCTAACTTCCGCGACGCATATAAGGCCATGCCCCGCCCTCCTTTCGGAAAAGCTGACCACGACTCCATTTTGTTGATCCCTGCCTACAGACAGAAACTAAAACAAGAAGCTCCCGCGCTGAGGTCTGTTCAACGCTGGTCCGACCAATCTGATTCCACACTCCAAGACTGCTTCCATCACATGGACTGGGATATGTTTCGTATTGCGTCAGACAACAACATTGACGAATACGCTGATTCGGTGAGCGAGTTCATTAGAACGTGCGTTGAAGATGTCGTTCCCATAGCAACGATTAAAACATTCCCAAACCAGAAACCGTGGATTGATGGCAGCATTCCCCTGAAACTGAAAGCCCGAACCATTGCTTTTAATTAGGGCAAGGTGACCGGAAACATGACCGAATACAAACAGTGTAGCCATTCCCTCCGCAAGGCAATCAAACAAGCTAAGCGTCAGTATAGAGACAAAGTAGAATCTCAATTCAACGGCTCAGACACAAGAGGTATGTGGCAGGGTCTACAGTCAATCACGGATTACAAAAAGAAAACCAGCCCCATCACGGACCAGGATGTCTCGCTCCCAGGCAGACTAAATAACTTTTTTGCCCGCTTTGAGGACAATACAGTGCCACTGACACGGCCCGCAACTAAAACATGCGGACTCTCCTTCACTGCAGCCGACGTGAGGAAAACATTTAAACGTGTCAACCCTCGCAAGGCTCCAGGCCCAGACGGCATCCCCAGCCACGCCCTCAGAGCATGCGCAGACCAGCTGGCTGGTGTGTTTACGGACATATTCAATCAATCCCTATCCCAGTCTGTTGTTCCCACATGCTTCAAGAGGGCCACCATTGTTCCTGTTCCCAAGAAAGCTAAGGTAACTGAGCTAAACGACTACCGCCCCGTAGCACTCACGTCCATCATCATGAAGTGCTTTGAGAGACTAGTCAAGGACCATATCACCTCCACCCTACCTGACACCCTAGACCCACTCCAATTTGCTTACCGCCCAAATAGGTCCACAGACGATGCAATCTCAACCACACTGCACACTGCCCTAACCCATCTGGACAAGAGGAATACCTATGTGAGAATGCTGTTCATCGACAACAGCTCGGCATTTAACACCATAGTGCCTTCCAAGCTCGTCATCAAGCTCGAGACCCTGGGTCTCAACTCCGCCCTGTGCAACTGGGTACTGGACTTCCTGACGGGCCGCCCCCAGGTGGTGAGGGTAGGCAACAACATTTCCACCCGCTGATCCTCAACACTGGGGCCCCACAAGGGTGCGTTCTGAGCCCTCTCCTGTACTCCCTGTTCACCCACGACTGCGTGGCCACGCACGCCTCCAAGTCAATCATCAAGTTTGCGGACGACACAACAGTGGTAGGCTTGATTACCAACAATGACGAGACGGCCTACAGGGAGGAGGTGAGGGCCCTCGGAGTGTGGTGTCAGGAAAATAACCTCACAATCAACGTCAACAAAACTAAGGAGATGATTGTGGACTTCAGGAAACAGCAGAGGGAAAACCATCCTATCCACATTGATGGAACAGTAGTGGAGAGGGTAGTAAGTTTTAAGTTCCTCGGCGTACACATCACAGACAAACTGAATTGGTCCACCCACACAGACAGCATCGTGAAGAAGACGCAGCAGCGCCTCTTCAACCTCAGGAGGCTGAAGAAATTTGGCTTGTCACCAAAAGCACTCACAAACTTCTACAGATGCACAATCGAGAGCATCCTATCGGGCTGTATCACCGCCTGGTACGGCAACTGCTCCGCCCACAACCATAAGGCTCTCCAGAGGGTAGTGAGGTCTGCACAACGCATCACCGGGGGCAAACTTCCTGCCCTCCAGGACACCTACACCACCCGATGTCACAGGAAGGCCATAAAGATCATCAAGGGCAACAACCACCCGAGCCACTGCCTGTTCACCCCGCTATCGTCCAGAAGGCGAGGTCAGTACAGGTGCATCAAAGCTGGGACCGAGAGACTGAAAAACAGCTTCTATCTCAAGGCCATCAGACTGTTAAACAGCCACCACTAACATTGAGTGGCTGCTGCCAACACACTGACTCAACTCCAGCCACTTTAATAATGGGAATTGATGGGAAATTATGTATCACTAGCCACTTTAAACAATGTTACCTAATATAATGTTTACATACCCTACATTATTCATCTCATATGTAGATGTATATACTGTACTCTATCATCTACTGCATCTTTATGTAATACATGTATCACTAGCCACTTTAACTATGCCACTTTGTTTACATACTCATCTCATATGTATATACTGCACTCAATACCATCTACTGTATCTTGCCTATGCCGCTCTGTACAATCACTCACTCATATATCTTTATGTACATATTCTTTATCCCCTTACACTTGTGTCTATAAGGTAGTCGTTTTGGAATTGTTAGCTAGATTACTTGTTTGTTATTACTGCATTGTCGGAACTAGTAGCACAAGCATTTCGCTACACTCGCATTAACATCTGCTAACCATGTGTATGTGACAAATACATTTGATTTGATTTGATTTGACTAGAAGACCGCTCTGGCACTCTCTCTGCGTTGTTTTGGGTCGGCCTCTGGAATCAGTTCAAATGCCCTGGGAGGTGCAGACAAAGGATCCGCTTTGGGAAAGTCGTCTTCCTGGTCGTAGTGCTGGTTGTGCTGGTAAGTTGACGTCTCTCTGATATCCAACAGTTCTTCCTGGCTGTATTTAATAAGGTTTTCTGAGATAACAACGTAAGAAATAATACATTTAAAAAATATATATTGCAAGCGATGCTGCCATCTCTATCGGCGCCATCTTGGAGGAGACTTGCTCGAACATACAGGATGTCTCTAGTTGAATGGAATAAATTGCAATATTTTTTTGTTCTCTCTCTCTCTCACTCAGGATGAGTCACGCTGTCAGTTAAAGGTTTAAACCAACGTGATTCTGAGCGGGTCAAACAGCAACAACAACCAACTCCTCTTCAACAGGGGTGTCAAACTCATTCCATGGAGGGCCTAGTGTTTACGGGTTTTAGTTTTTTCCTTTCAATTAACCCTTGTGTAGTCTTAACATTCTGTATACTCCCCTTGTCCTAAGGGTAGAAAATGACCCGCCTTCACTAAACCCCTAAAGTAAAGCAGTTTTATTGAATTTTAAACCCAAAATCTATTTTGCATGAAGGAACAACCTGTCATTCATTACAAACTTTGTGAATATCTGGGTTTTCCCTCTTTACAACTGCTCTATCTTCTTGCTCTTGCTCTCTCTCTCTCTCTCTCTCTCTCTTGCTCTCTCTTGCTCTCTCGTTCTCTCGTTCTCTCTCTCTCTCTCTTGCTCTCTCTTTCTCTCTCTCTCTCGCTCTCTCTTACTCTCTCTTACTCTCTCTAAAACAGTTTCTTCTTATCTTTCTGCTGTGGCATGGAGTGTTTTTGCACTGATATAGATAAGACCGGTGATCTGATGTCTTTAACGTAATGAAATCTCCACCTCCACCCTGCCCACCTCTGAGGTCTACTGGAGGAAAGAGCCTCTTTGCGGGAAACAGTAGCATACAATCACATCTGCTCCCATCTCAGGTTTCCTAGTGGCACAGTCAGAGACGTGATGCATACTCATCACTCTAACCTTCAGCCAGCTCCCCGGCCCGCACTTCACAGTAACACAGATGGAGAGGGGGAAGGAGAGAGAGAGAGAGGGAGGAGAGGGAGAGAGTGATCGAGAGATATGACGTGAGGACTGGAAAGGTGATATGTACAAGCAGTGGCGATTTTAACATGTATATCTTGGTGAGGCAAAAATGTTAAAAAGTGGGATGCATGCCAGCAAAGCCAATATACAACACTAAACAATACATTAATTGCACTATACCACTGCTGCACCTGGCTATCAGCGGAGCCTTGTCTGGCAGCAAAACAGTTCATTCAGCCTCATTTACTTCCTTTAAAAAAAACATAGCTGATATGGATGACTTACTTAAACAAATGTGGTTTCTACTGACAATTGAGATGTACAAACTATGGCATAAGGGGACAACGAGAGGATAAGAGGCAATCCGTAATTTTGATTAATACATTAATGAGCAAGCTATGATGGATGTCTTTCATATCTCCCTGGCATATTTCATAATTTATGCAGCAGCATGCAATACATTTTTGGATTCACCTTGTTGTGCTGTGTCCATTTGAACAGGAAGGTGGCGGGGCGGTCCTTCGTGGGAAAATTTTGTCATCAAATTTTGTCATGAAAGTCTGTCAGTCTCTGGATTTATGGTGCTTTCAAAACAACTGGGAACTCGGGGGGAGTAATTATGACGACATCAGTCATCTTCAGGCCGTAGCTCTAGAAAGAGGCACAAATCTTGCTTCTGTGACAGCATGGCCAATGTTGAATGTTTATAATTTTAAACTAGGAAAGGAGACCCTTCATTTTAGACTTGTGACCACACAACCACGGCCACTCCACTGAATAGCAGGCTAATGATTGTTTTGCAATGTTTGCAGTTAGCCACTAATTCCTTCCAAGCCACTTATTGTTGAATTTGCGATCTCTAACTTGTTGTATAATGTTTATGTAAAATGGCCAATGAGCATCGTTACGTTTTATCGATACTTTCTTCATATGACAAGGATTTTAAAAAATTTGCCAGTAGATTGTCGAACTTGTTTCATGATGATGACTGCTAGCTAAGATTTTGAAAGTATGATGTTGAGTCCAATCAAAGCTTCTGTAGATAAAACGTGATTTGATGTAATTTTATATGTGGCCAATGACCTTGAGCCTTCTTGGATGGGCACTTCTAATGTAACTCTATAGCAGCACCCAAAGGGCTAGAATTCTCGATGTCTACCCTTAGACTTAGCGGTGAAGTCGTGTCCCCAAGAGTGACAGAACACTGAGCCAATCAAGGCTCAACGCTCCATATTTTATGCTGGCTTGCTCCACCACCACAGAAAGCACTATGCTAGGCTGAAACACCTGCATTTTGGATTTTTTCTTTTGTGAGGCTCAAAACAGGTGTTGCCACTGTGTACTGTACAAGCATATGCTCTAGATAAAAGAAGACATTGACACAATAAAGCAGTCGAGAGGTCTTTGTGAAGATGCCTTTGTCCTGACATCATCGTTAAACTTCTCGATATTGTATTCTGTCCCTTACCCCCGAACAATAAAAAACATCTGGGTCTGGAGATGGAGCTGCTCTCCCAGACTTTGCGCTGCCAAGATTTCATGCATAGAGTGTTGGTGTGCACTGTGACTAGCTTCTAAAGTCAATACCTCCCAAAATAGATCCATGTTAAGTGAAGGGGCTGGCTATTAGAAAGGTTTTAGAGAGGGCCCCAACTAGCACACATGGAAGTTGTGGGAATGTACATTTTTGGTTTCCCATTGCTTCTGGGAACGAAGCAACACATTTTTTAAAATGTTCTGAGAACAAAAGTAAATATTTTCCCTGTTCCAACTGTGCTGTGATGTTTCACAAACATTCTGAACCTTTCTATTCTCATAGTTTCTACAGATTGTAAATTAAAGATAAACATTTTTGCTAAGTGTATTATTATATTATTGGATCAATTAACTATGACTTTTCAGATCACCCAGCAGTGCTATTTGCAGAGTTACCTCCAAGTAAATGTTGCAATTCTTCAGCCATTCCTGAACCTGCAACCAAAAACAAGCTATATATGGACAGTGCCAAAATAAATTATTATTGGAGGCTCCTCAGAGGAGGAAGGGGAGGACCATCCTCCTCAGTGAATGTCATAAAAATGTAAATGGTAAAACATTTCAAAAGTTATCCCTTTTAGATAAAACTAGACTAAATATAATCGCATCACCAAATAGATTAAAACACCCTATTTTGCTAAGAAGGTCTACAGTAGCCTCAACAGCACTCTGTAGGATAGCACCATGGTGTAGCCGGAGGACAGCTAGCTTCCGTCCAATACAAAACCTAGGAGGCTCATGGTTCTCATCCCCTTCCACAGACTTACACAGTAATTATGACAAATTCTGGAGGATGTCCTCCAGCCTATCAGAGATCTTTCAGCATGAACTGACTTGTTGTCCACCCAATCAAAGGATCAGATAAGTAATCTCGTGCTGAAAGCGTCAACTACAGCTAGCTAGCACTGTAGTGTATAAAATGTGGTGAGAAGTTGACTCAAAGAGAGAAAGACAAAAGTTAAACAGTTTTGAACTAATTCATTTATTCCAAAATGAAGAAGAAGCAAGAGAGAAATAGAGAGAGTGATTTAGTCATTTTTTCCCACTTTCAGCTTCACTTACTTAGCTAGCAAATGCAGCTAGCTAGTTTAGCCTACTGAAACACCCTGCTCAAAGTAACAGGGGGATACTATGTTAGCTATGTCAAATGCTGACTGTTGCGTCAATCGAAACTGGACTTTCTACATAAGCGCTCTAATCACACCGGCTTGATCGTACACTGTAGAATGACCACACCCGTTTGTTGGTATGTGTGAAAAGGTTAAAGTAATGAAATACCAATAAATAAACTTTTTTTTATCAAGTTCCTTAAATGTGCTAAGAATGTTCCTAAGCCAAGCAACAATCCTGCACTGTTCACAGAAAGTTGTGGGAAGGAAGTTCTCGATGCCCGAGGCTTGCACCGAGGGTCAGGATAATACTGTCTTTGACAGTGAAGGGTGAAGTTTTTGGAAAAAGTGGGCCCTTGCCTTTTGGCTGATCCATTTGTAGTTTCAGGGTGGGTGAAAACAGAGTTGGATGCTGTAGAATCGGTGAGGGTAACCAGAAGTGGTCTTGTGATAATTGTTGGCATTTCTGCTCGTCAGAGGGAGTAGACACTCTGCATTAAACGAATGGGCAAGAGATGTGAATTGTTTTGCTCACAAGAAAAGGGTGCCATTAATAGGAGTGATTACTGGTGTTACTGTAAATGTGAAAGTTGACCAACTGAAGGGGTTTGTGATGCTCGTCATTTGGTGCAACACAGACAGGGTGGCATGAGTGGTGAAACAGTTTTGATGTTGAGTCTTTGCCCGACAAAGTGATGTTAGGATATATAAGTTATCCTGTACAAGCTTTTGTGCCGAATACATTACGTTGTTACAGGTGTTAAGCTTATGAGCAGGTGGCAGCAGTGTGTAGGAGGGAGGTTCCTAGGTGTGAGAAGTGAGCAGAAGGGTCAAAGGAATGTGTAGCAATGGGGAAAGTAATGATATAGAGTTGAAGTCAGAAGTTTACATACACTTAGGTTGGAGTCATTAAAACTCATTTTTCAACCACTCCACAAATGTCTTGTTAACAAACTATGGTTTTGGAAAGTCGGTTAGGATATCTACTTTGTGCATGACACAACAAATCTTTCCATTACTTGTTTACAGATAGATTATTTCACATATAATTCACTGTATCACAATTCCAGTGGGTCTGAAGTTTACATACGCTAAGTTGACTGTGACTTTTTAAACAGCTGGGGAAAATCCAGAAAATTACGTCATGGCTATAGAAGCTTCTGATAGGCTAATTGACATAATTTGAGTCAATTGGAGGTGTACCTGTGGATGTATTACAAGGCCTACCTTCAAACAGTGCCTCTTTGCTTGACATCATCGGAAAATAAAAATAAATCAGCCAAGACCTCAGAATTTTTTTTGTAGACATCCACAAGTCTGGTTCATCCTTGGGAGCAATTTCCAAACACCTGAAGGTACCACGTTCATCGCCACAAATAATAGTACGCAAGTATAAACACCATGGGACCACACAGCCGTCATAGCGCTCAGGAAGGAGATGTGTTCTGTCTGTTAGACATGAATGTACTTTGGTGCGAAAAGTGCAAATCAATCCCAGAAGAACAGCAAATGACCTTGTGAAGATGCTGGAGGAAACAGGTACAAAAGTATCTATATTCACAGTAAGATGAGTCCTATATCGACATAACCTAAAAGGCCACTCGGGAAGGAGGAAGCCACTGCTCCAAAACCACCATAAAAAAAGTCAGACTACGGTTTGCAACTGCATATGAGAACAAATATCGTACTTTTTGAAGAAATGTCCTCTGGTCTGATGAAACAAAAATAGTACTGTTTGGCCATAATGAGCATTGTTATGTTTGGAGGAAAAAGGGGTAGGCTTGCAAGCCGAAGAAAACCATCCCAACCATGAAGCACGGGGGTGGCAGCATCATGTTGAGGGGGTGCTTTGCTACTGGTGCACTTCACAAAATAGATGGCTGCATGAGGTAGGAAAATTATGTGGATATATTTAAGAAACATCTCAAGACATCAGTCAGGAAGTTAAAGCTTGGTCGCAAATGGGTCTTGCAAATGGACAATGACCCCAAGCATACTTCCAAAGTTGTGGCAAAATGGCTTAAGGACAACAAAGTCAAGGTATTGGAATGGCCATCACAAAGCCCTGACCTCAATCCTATAGAAAATTTGTGGGCAGAACTGAAAAAGTGTGTGTGAGCAAGGAGGCCCAAAAACCTGGCCAAAATGTATTCAACTTATTGTGGGAAGCTTGTGGATGGCTACCCGAAACATTTGAACCAAGTTAAGCAATTTAAAGCCAACGCTACAAAATACTATTTGAGTGTATGTAAACTTGCTTTATCCGGGTAGTCGGAAAGTAGAGCATTGCAGTAGTCTAACCTAGAAGTCACAAAAGCATGGATGAATTGTTCTGCATAATTTTTGGACAGAAAGTTTCTGATTTTAGCAATGTTATGTAGATGGAAAAAAGCTGTCCTTGAAACAGTCTTGATATGTTCGTCAAAAGAGAGATCGGGGTCCAGAGTAAGCCGAGGTCCTTCACAGTTTTATTTGAGACGACTGTACAACCATTAAGATTAATTGTCAGATTCAACAGAAGATCTCTTTGTTTCTTGGGACCTAGAACAAGCATCTCTGTTTTGTCCGAGTTTAAAAGTAGAACGTTTGCAGCCATCCACTTCCTTATGTCTGAAACACAGGCTTCCAGCGAGGGCATTTTTGGGGCTTCACCATGTTTCATTGAAATGTACAGCTGTGTGTCATCTGTATAGCAGTGAAAGTTAACATTATGTTTTCGAATGACATCCCCAAGAGGTAAAATATACAGTGAAAACAATAGTGGTCCTAAAACGGAACCTTGAGGAACACCGACATTTACAGTTGATTTGTCAGAGGACAAACCATTCACAGAGACAAATTGATAACTTTCCGACAGATAAGAGCTAAACCAGGCCAGAACTTGTCCGTGTAGACCAAGGAAGGCAGTGAGTTGCTGCGCAACACCTTTTTCTAGCATTTTAGAGAGGAATGAAAGATTCAATATAGGCCAATATTTTTTTATATTTTCTGGGTCAACGTTTGGCATTTTCAAGAGAGGCTTTATTACTGCCACTTTTAGTGAGTTTGGTACACATCCAGTGGATAGAGAGCCGTTTATTATGTTCAACATAGGAGCGCCAAGCACAGGAAGCAGCTCTTTCAGTAGTTTAGTTGGAATAGGGTCCAGTATGCAGCTTGAAGGTTTAGAGGCCATGATTATTTTCATCATTGTGTCAAGAGATATAGTACTAAAACACTTGAGTGTCTCCCTTGATCCTAGGCCCTGGCAGAGTTGTACAGACTCTGAGCATTGGAGAAATACGCAGATTTAAAGGGGAGTCCGTAATTAGCTTTCTAATGATCATGATTTTTCCTCAAAGAAGTTCATGAATTTATTACTGCTGAAGTGAAAGCCATCCTCTCTTGGGGAATGTTGCTTTTTAGTTTGCTTTGCGACAGTATCAAAAATACATTTTGGATTGTTCTTATTTTCCTCAATTAACCTCTCTGGGATATGTGGGATGCTAGTGTCCCACCTGGCCAGAGGCCAGGGAAAATGCAGAGCGCCAAATTCAAATAATTTACTACAAAAATCAAACTTTCATTAAATCACACATGCAAGATAGCAAATTAAAGCTGCAGGTGTTGTGAATCCAAAATATAATTCATGCCTTACTTCTTTTGTTGGCACTCCAATATGTCCCATAAACATATCACATCATGGTCCTTTTGTTCGATTAATTCTGTCGATATATATCCAAAATGTTCATTTATTTGGCGCATTTGATCCAGAAAAACACCGGTTCCAACTTGCTCAACGTGACTACAAAATATCTCAAAAGTTACCTGTAAACTTTGCCAAAACATTTCAAACTACTTTTGTAATACAACTTTAGTTTTTTTTTTAACATAAATAATAGATAACATTGAAGACGGGATGATCTGTGTTCAATACAGGAAGAAAACAAACTGAAGCTTGCTTTCTGGTTACGCGCCTCTATCTAACAGTACACTTCAAGTGACCCTCGTTCAAGATGGCCGTACTTCTTCATTACACAAAGGAATAACCTCAACCAATTTCTAGAGACTGTTGGAACTGGAAGCGATAGGAACTGCAAGAAGGTACCTTTGAAATCTGGATTGCCAATGAAAATCCATTGAAAAGAGAGTGACCTCAACAACAACAACAAATCTGAATGGTTTGTCCTCAGGGTTTTGCCTGCTAAATAAGTTCTGTTATACTCACAGACATGATTCAAACAGTTTTAGAAACTTCAGAGTGTTTTCCATCCAAATATACTAATACTATGCATAACTTATCTTCTGGGGATGAGTAGCAGGCAGTTGAATTTGGGCATGCATTTCATCCGGATGTGAAAATACTGCCACCTGTCACCAAGAAGTTTTAAATTGGAAAAATAGGACAATCGAGCAGCAGTGAGGCCTCTTCGATACTGCACGGTACTGTCTTTCCAAGCTAGTCGGAAGACTTCCAGTTTGTTGTGGTGCCATTTCCGTTCCAATTTTCTGGATACTTGCTTCAGACCTCTGGTATTTTCTGTATACCAGGGAGCTAGTTTCTTATGACAAATGCTTTTAATTTTTAGGGGTGCAACTGCATCTAGGGTATTGCGCAAGGTTAAATTGACTTCCTCAGTTAGGTGCTTAACTGATTTTTGTCCTCTGACGACCTTGGGTAGGCAGAGGGAGTCTGTAAGGGCATCAAGGAATCTT
Organism: Oncorhynchus keta; assembly: GCF_023373465.1. Lineage (NCBI taxonomy): Eukaryota > Metazoa > Chordata > Actinopteri > Salmoniformes > Salmonidae > Oncorhynchus > Oncorhynchus keta. The sequence goes on from NC_068451.1 coordinate 3,114,953, forward strand.
TGGGTTGTCTGAGAAATTATAGCACGACTTTTGATGCTCCTTGGTTGGGGTCTGAGCAGATTATTTGTTGCGATTGCAAACGTAATAAAATGGTGGTCCGATAGTCCAGGGTTATTAGGAAAAACATTAAGATCCACAACATTTATTTGTGGGACAAAACTAGGTCCAGAGTATGACTGTGGCAGTGAGTAGGTCCAGAGACATATTGGACAAAACCCACTGAGTCAATGATGGCTCCGAAAGCCTTTTGGAGTGGGTCTGTGGACATTTCCATGTGAATATTAAAGTCACCACTGCTGCTACTCAACTAACTTGTATCCCCGCACTTTGACTTGGTACCTAGCCCCTGTGTATAGCCTCATTATTGTTATTTTATTGTGTTACATTTTGGAACTCGTGGACACCATTTTTTTTGTCTCTGCATTCAGTTTAAATTAAGTTGTCAACTAGCATTAGCGCAATTGCTTGCTAGCATTAGCACAATGACTGAAATTCTATGGGAACAGCTAGCATGCAATCTTGTAGTCTATGGGAACAGCTACAGTGCCTTGCAAATAATTCATCCCCCTTGGTGTTTTTCCTATTTTGTTGCATTAAAATCTATAATTTAAATAGATTTTTTGGGGGATGTCATGTAAGGGAAGACCCCCCTGTAATGGAGAAAAATTAATGGGAACATATTGGCACTGTACGAAACATACACACGATATCCAATACCACTCAAATGGACGGCATTTCATTCAAAGCTTATGGCAAATGTCTTATGGCAAATGCCAAGTGTCACACAGCATAAATCCAATAGATGGTGAGCGCGCTCCACAGTAAATTTTCATATTGCAAATGCACACCAAGTCAACACCCAAATTTGGAAAATTTGATTTTTTTCTCCAAAAATGTATCACCCCCTTAAAAAAGTGCTTTCTGGACACTTTTTTTGAAATTCTTTTGATTTCTTTTGTCAAGTATACATGTATAAGAACTGTATGAACATACTTTTGTCATATTTTATTGTCATGTTTTTTTTTACTTGTCCATAAGGCATATGTTTTGTCCATTTGCAAAATGATATCATAGGAAGTCAAAAGTCAGTGAACCATTGCCAAATGCCATAAGAAACGTCCAAATGTCATATGTAAGTATTGAAAGGGCCAAATCAGGATGTTATGTCCATTTGTAATGTACGATCATAGGAAGTCAGTTTCCAAACTCAAAAGTCAGTGAACCATGTCCAAATCGCATTTATACTGCCCAAATGCTATATAGCACTATGTTAACCTCTTGAAACCCAGGATCAGATGCTAGAATATGCATATAATTGACAGCTTAGGATAAAACTAAAACTGTCTCTTGTTCAATGGTGGAGCACCTTGACTGACACGAGTTGAACTTATGGGAGAAGAACCTGACGGGTCGATCCACTCCCTCTTCCTGCAAGAGAACCGCACCTACCCCCACTATACTAGTATCTACCTTCAACTTAAAAGGTTTGTCAAAGTTGGGGGCGGCAAGCACTGGGGCACTGCTTTGGCGAACTCAAAAGCAGAGTTACAGTCCTGGGACCACTTAAATGGTACTTTGGGATTAAGCAGAGATGTAAGGGGAGCTACTACCATCAAAAGATTCTTACAGAACATACAATAGTAATCTACCATCCCCAGGAATCTGCGCAACTGGCGGCGAGTTGTGGGAGCAGGAAATGCAACAATTGGTTCCACTTTACCAGTTACTGGGCGCACTTTACCTCTTCCCTAAGTCAGTCACAGTAGTCTTCCCAAACTCACACTTGGCCAAATTGAGGGTTAAAGAAGCATTCTTCAACCGCTGAAACACTTTAAGGTGGTGAGATGATCAGACCAAGTAGACAAATGAATCACCACATCGTCAAGTTAAGCAATACAATTTGGCACATCCGTGAACACAATGTTAAGCCATGAATCAACCTAGATGGTCTATTTGTCATGTATGATGAGGGAGAAGTGGGACTGTTGTTTTTTAAAGATTTTTAGAAAAATGGCCAAAATGACCAGGGGCGCGCCCTATTGGATGGGCACGGGTGGGGGGTGCTCCCTGCCCAACCGTAGACCCCTTGCTCCCCCCTAAAGGCATTTTTTTTTAAATGTGCTCCTGGTAACCCATTCCAATGACCAGGTGCACGGCTGTCCATTTTTCCAGGCGTTGCTACGGGGTCCTTGAAAGAGCATCGGACAGAAACATTAGGGTCTGTTTCTATAGGCCGAGGCGGTTTCAATGCACCTAGTCTTGCGACTCTGGGTCTTTTCTAAATGTCGTCATTTTCGTGATGGTCCAAATTAATTGAAATTATTGCAAATGTACGAGGCTGTTTCTCGGCCTGAGAACCTTCTAGTGCCACATAACTCACCATGCACTATCGACTTGAGCTCTAGAACAGATTTCTAAAGTTTCAGAGCTCTAGGTCTGACGGCTCTTTGATAGTTCAAACAAAGGTAACTATTGCAGGCTCTGTGTGTCTCTAAGCCCCACACTGTGTCACTCCGTCCTTGCTGTGTGTGTGTGTGAGCTTTTCTTGGAAACCTGACGAGAGAAATGGCTGATTTACAGTTCATGAGGGTTGCCTAATCACACATATTAAGTTTTGGAAAGATGTGACTTTTTTAAGCCTTCGAAGCAGCTCCTATGACCCCTTCCGGTTGGCACAGGAAGCTGAAAGTAAACACATATCCTCAATGGGCTAGGCTTTTACACAATCCTGAGTATCAAGTCTTTAAGTTAAGAATTGACTGATTTACACAGGGCTGAATGCAGTGTGAATGCAGTGTTTTCACAAACCTTAGGTTGGGTATATCAAAACAACTTTAGGTTGAATTTATCCACTTCCGGTTGCTCCAGGAAGATTAGAATCAACACAGGTTGAGCTCATAGTGGCTTGATGAACTGTCATTGAAGACAGGCTCATAAGACATTCATAACCCACATAGGCTTCAGGTTGAATTTAGGGGAGCGCGCAATGTATTCCTATGGGGATAGATGTGATTGCAAACTGATTGATGTAAACACCCTGTTTTCACTGTTAAGGGTTAATGCCACACGGTCATGGTTAGGCTTGCACAGATCGGGAAGACCTTAGGAACGTTCCAATGGTTGAATTTTCCTTCTTAACCCCAACGGTTCTGCCGCTGTCCCCTATAAGCATCTGAAATTTAGGGCTATGCTTCATTTTGGGCCTACTTTTTTGAACGGTCGCTGCGCTCAGACCGAGTGAGATACGGTCAAGTGGGGCATCTCGTTGAACTCGGCACGGCCTTGAGATTATGGTAATGCCATTGCAGGCTCTGTGTGTCTTTAAGACCAGCACTGTGTCACTCCATCCTTTTTGTGTGTGTGCGTGTGTGAGAGTTTTTTATTTGACATCTGTTGGGAGAAATGACTGATTTACAGTTCATGAGGGTTGCCTAATCACACATACAGTGAGGGAAAATAGTATTTGATCCCCTGCTGATTTTGTACGTTTGCCCACTGACGAAAGAAATGACCTGTCTATAATTGTAATGGTAGGTTTATTTGAACAGTGAGAGACAGAATAACAACAAATAAATCCAGAAAAATCAAACCAACTGTTGTCACCTTTTCACCAAGCTGCTTGGCGATGGTCTTGTTGCCCATTCCAGCCTTGTGTAGGTCTACAATCTTGTCCCTGACATCCTTGGAGAGCTCTCTGGTCTTGGCCATGGTGGAGAGTTTGGAATCTGATTGATTGATTGCTTCTGTGGACAGGTGTCTTTTATACAGGTAACAAACTGAGATTAGGAGCTCTCCCTTTAAGAGTGTGCTCCTAATCTCAGCTCGTTACCTGTATAAAAGACACCTGGGAGCCAGAAACTTTCTGATTGAGAGGGGGTCAAATTCTTATTTCCCTCATTAAAATGCAATTTATAACATTTTTGATATGCTTTGTCATATCATTGCTTTGTCAGTGGGCAAACATACAAAATCAGCAGGGGATCAAATACTTCTTTCCATCAGTATCAGAAAGATCTGACCTTTTTAACCCTTCGAAACAACCCCTATGACCCCAATTCTGACTCAGCACATTGACTTATGAAACTTCAGATCAACGTGGATCTTTGCTGGTTCACTGTGAATACATAATACTCTTCTTCTTCTTCAGAGCAAAGATTATGGATATACTGACAAGACAGACACCTCTCTCCACCGTAACAATGGGAGTTGTTGTGGCACGGCGGGCTGTCTAGCTCCCACTCATTTCTTTGGATTGGTGGATACCTCCCATTTTTGTAATCCTTTTTTAAATATTAAATGAGGGTTGTTGACGTCAACTGCCTGTATTCAACGTAGAGAGATGCTATGCTACTAGCCTCATTCCAGGAATATGCATAGCCATCTCGAGATGAATCCGATATAAAGTGTGTTTTTTTTCAAGTTGCCAGTTATATCAGCACACCCATAACAACTTAAGCATTACGAAACTTCAATTTGATCAACTAAACTTGACATAGGAAATATGCCATACACTGACCTCCTTACAAAAACTCCTTGCTTGGTGGGCAAAACAATGAAAAATCGCCACCTATTGGAGGAAGCTGGATTTTCCGCCGAGTTGGCCCTCTCTTCCTCTTCCTCTCTGTTTAGAGTTTCTCTTTTCATTTATCCATTGAGCTGTCTGTTGATGATGATTAAGAAGTTCTTTGTTGCATCTTTAGTCTACACCTGTGGCGAGATTCGCGGGATGCTCTTAAATGGGTACACAAAAATTAACCATCATGAGTAAGGAACTAATAAAAACGCTGAAATAAAATAAATAAACCCTATTTAATAATAAAAAAGGTTGAAATATAAATACATTAATAGGAACATTTTAGCCTAAACAGTGGTACAACTTGATGGGATATAAAATTCTGCAGTACTTCTAAAATATCCACATAAATGTATTTATTTAAGCTCTTTTTATTTATTAAATATGTTGATTCCATTCGTTTTTACCCTGCGGGGAGTCACTCCCCTTCTCTCTGTCCTCTCCCTCCATCCTCCCGGCTCCTCTCTCCTACCCAGCGCTGGAGTCTTTTAAAACAATGGATCTCTCTCTCTCTCTCTCTCTCTCTCTCTCTCTCTCTCTCTCTCTCTCTCTCTCTCTCTCTCTCTCTCTCTCTCTCTCGCACACTCTCTGTCTCTGTCTCTCTCTTTCACACGCGCACTCTCTGTCTCCAATGCCCAAGGTTAGAGTGGCGCGAGGGAGACATTCGGCGGGGGGGTCTAAATAAATCTGTGTCCTGCAGGACGTCCTCCTGCCAAGGTTTGTCTGGGGGGGGATGACGTGATCCCCTTTATCCCAGCCAATAAAGGAGAGTGGCCAGTAAGATCCGGAGCAGTACGTGCCGTCAAATTCAATAAGGTAGTGCTTTAATGTTTTATTTTAATCAATTCAATTGCATTATACACCCAGTGCTGCCTCCCGCTGCAAGGCTCCCTGGCAGGAAAGCAGCAGGGGAGTGTCTGACTGTGCCAGGCAGAAGGGACCAACCGGGCACTCCCCAAAAAATTGTGTGACTGTGACATGTTGAACGTATGTCATATCCGAGTCCCATAACATACAGACGGGTGGCAACGTCACCTTGATTATGATTGCCAAGTCAACTCCAGAGGATCAGTGCAGAGTGCATGTACATACACACACACATGGCCACACACACATGCAAGCGCAATGAGTCAATCACAACCCGTCCTGCTCCTACTCCTACTGTGGAAAGTATCACAATGTACTGTAAACCAGAGAGGATTGCATTTCTGGATCTTGTAATTGCTATAATTATAATATAATATAATAGTATAGTATAATTATAATGATATAATAATAGCCTACTTCATCAAATGTAATCCAATGAGGAATGATGAGTTTACCCATTGCCTAAGGCATTCAATAATGACTACACCTCCAACCTGGGTTTTCTTTTAAATACTTTAGGTGTGCTTGATTTTCAGTAGCTTGCCTGGCATAATAGAATCAATAGAATAGTACCAAAGGTGCACGTCCTGCCTATCCGGCACAGCAGGTGAGCTAACTCAAGTGTGCCTAAAGTATTGGAAAACATACTTTTTCGAGACAGGACTGCTACAGTAGGGATGAGGGCTTTACTGAAGGATGATTCAACAACAACAATAAGGTAATCTTAATCACCAGATCTACATGTCAGGAGGGCCGTTGCTACAGTGTGTACTGTGCACAACAACACAGAGAGTGGCTAGCCATAGCTAGTGCCTGTCGCTCCCAGGAAAATCTATGACTTCAGCTGCAAAGTCGCTTCGGCTCAGCGAATCAGGAATCAGGTAACAGGATCAGGCTACTTTAGGTGACTTCAAGCGAGCTGGCAGGCAGCCAGGTGAGCTGGACGCACAAATGGACATAGATTTTTCAATAAGGAGCCATGGAGCTGTCAGCCGACCAGGCTATGGTGATATCTTCCCTCTCGGGGATCGGCTTCTTCTGTCTGATGGCCTGCCTGGCACCCGCCGACTACAGACTATACCTAAACGCGCTCCTTCACCCCCATTCTCTATGGTCTCCTGGGGGGGGGCAGGGGGGCATGTGATGTCAATTTGTGTCCTATACCGAATTCTGTGTGTGTCTGTGAGCCGGTTGACTTCTATTATCACTGACGTGGGGGTTTCGGTTCACATGCTCGTAGTCTGGTAGGATAAGGGAGGTTACCCTCTCTTGTCAGGTTAAACATATTTATCTAGTGGGGTTCTCTGTTAGGCCTCAGCCTGGCCTTCTCCGACCGAGGCCCGGAGGGGCCCTGCACCCTTAATGTTTTCCATCCATCAGGCCCTTCCCCCCTGGCCTCTGGCCTCCCTGGCTCCAGAACTGCAGCTCTGCCTGGGCTGCCCTCCCCTTGAAATTCTGCGGCCAGCTGGGCATCCTGGAGGACGAGGGACTGACTGGACCCAACTTCACAACCCTGCAAACACACCTCGGGAACCTTTCAAAGAGAAGGATGAGAAAAAGAGGAAGGCAATGAGAGGAGGACAGGAAAACTGAGGGGGAGAAGTAAATGAGAAAGACACAGGGAGAAATAAAGGCAGGGAGTGAGAAATAGTAATGAGAAAAAGGTCATAATTCTATACAGTTTTCAGTTGGAAAGGTCTCCCTCAATTACATGCTGTACTGGCAATGGGGTATAAGCGCTTCAAAATGACCAGAAAATCAATGATTTACAGCACTGTAAAATTGATCAATGTGTCCCCCACATGCAATGAATCAGGTTTCAAACAGATTTACACCTCATATCGCATCACAGGATTGAAGATGTGTCTGTTGTGCAACAGAAGCAAAGACTATATCTGTATTTGTCGATGGCTCTCACTTGCGGGGTTATCAATTATGCTAAAAGGAATGAAAAACAAGGCCATTTTTATTTATGTGCAATATGAGGTACTGGCCATTGGGAACACAGTAAATCTTAGCTAATGCTTACTGAGAAGTCCTATCCAATGAGAAGGCACTTTTCAACAATGAGGTCATCTTACCCAAAGAAAGAATGGTCAAATCTTACAGTGAGATAAAATTGTAATCTGTATATCAATAGATGAGGCCGCTGTCTGTTGTCTTTGTAGGGTGGGGCATCTAGGAGCTCCCTTTTTGGAGTCATGGAACCACAGACACTGTTCTAAGCGTTCCATTTCCCAAGATGCACTTGTTCTCCATTTTGGTTTCTAATTTCACGCCCCGTCTCAATACTCTCCCCATCAGTCACATCTGGAAGCACGTCATGACCCTCTTTCTGCTATAGGCGTTATATCAAGTCTGACCCCAAATTGCTGATAATGATCGAAACGTGGCAGCAGGGTACAACTAAGCAACTAGCCTTGTATTTTTCTCACATTCAACTATTTTACTGATATTTACACTGTATTTACACTACATTTACGGATAGTGTTTAAGTTAAATGTCCTTTAGTTTATACACTGAAACCTTATATGAACAGAGTATTATAAATCATACTCCCTGTCGGATGTCTCCAGGTAAGCCAGTCTCTCGTTTAGGAAATGAGCTTTCCTGTGTCAACAGTCTAATGTTCATAAAAACTGCAGCTCACATTAGATATCAGGCTGTAAAAGAATCCCCTGCAGCTTTTCGAAACTCCTCTCCCTCCTTACAGTATATCAATCAAGTGCAAAGTTTAGTTCTCACACAGGACGGATTTTAATTTCTCTCTAAGCTTTATTGGAATTTGATTTGCAAAGATAAAGCTTGAGCTATTAATCGTTTTTTTCCCCCACTCCTCACGCATCCCTTCCAATAAACTCAATGAAATGGGCATAAACATCTCTGTGCTATGCATTTCTGAGGAGGGAATGAGAAGGTCTTTTTTGATGACAGAAGTTTGTGTGTTATTAAAATGTATACTGCCAATATTGAGCAGTGAATAAAACTCTTGCAGACGTTTGAAACATGGACAAAACCATGACAGTAATCACTTTCACAGTTTGCAATGTAACCGCAAAGCCTCTGGCTATGTAACACAGCTCTACTCAGCCTAGACTAGACTCAACACGGGTGCTCTAGCTCTACCTTATGCATAATCATCCAGAATCGGTGAGATTGGAAAAGTGAATCCTCGATATTCTGTAAAACGATATTTCAAGATTGACCCAATACTCCACTCCTTGCAGACTATGTCATCTCAGAGCGTGATCTCACTCATTCCTTTATATGTATAGAACAAAAAAACGCTTCCCATTTTGATTAACGAAAAGTGCACTGGGTTCATGTCTATGAGAACTCTGCTTGCTCTGCTCTTTAATTGCTTTTCTTAGCATCTTGGATGAGCAAGCCGATTCCACATCTGTCAACATCAATTACCCCTGGATTAACCCTGCCTCTACACAACGACTTCCTCCACTTCCCTGATTACACAAACACATACACACACGCTTATATAATTGGTCATAATTCTCCAGTGCTGTCTCAACATGGCCAGGGCTCAGTCGGGACTGCCACACAAGTTGCCATTAAAAGTGCAGCAAGGACCGAGGCCCGCTGGATCGCACCGCTCACCTCTGTCTTATTACCCGCACATTTCTCAAACAAATTCTCCCAAACTAGATTGTCTAGATTCCTGGAGCAATTAAAGAATTTCTCCCATTCCCCGCTTCTTTCTTCTCTGTCCCTTTGGCAGCAGAGGCAACCACGTTGGTCAAGTCGTCTCGGTGTTCCTGGGCCAAAGCTGACACAACCAATTTGCGGAGGCAACTGTGATTTGACAAACAAAAGGAACAGAGGAGTACTGCTCGAAGGACGTCTGGGGTTTGAGGAGCAGCGAGAATCTCACAGGGCGTGCCATTGTTTCCCAACCACAGAGAGTTTTTGGCAGCCACCAGCCCTTTTCTATTCCTAAACTCGAGGAGTCGGCCTGCTCTGGCAACAGCCTCATGAAAGAGACATACAGAGGTTGCAGTGAAAATGAGAAGCACTTGTGGGCTTAGAAGCTGTTGGCGTTTCGATGGAATGTCAATCCTTTTCTGGGGGTGAAAGGGTGACGGGGATGGAAGGGAGAGGAGTTCTGACATATGCTAAGGCTGCTCTTCACAAAAATGATGAGTCACTTAGACTTGAATGTACAGTACACGACAAAAACAATGTCTAACAACATCAAATACCGTATTGCTGATATGGTGATTGGTTGCAATAATAGTCTTTTTTATTTTAACTTTATTTGGGAGCCGTGGTCTAGTCAGTCTTTTTTTCTCTGTTGGTTTCATGTTCTTCAGTAATAAAATTGTCAACACAGACTATTGAGAATGATATAGCGGCACTCTTTCTACAATTGTATGTGTGTGTGGGGTGCGTGCACGTCTGTATATGTGTGTTTTCACTGTGACCCTCTACCCTTCAAAGTTGATTGAGGCGAGTGATAGTAATATTTGAACCTGTGTTTCGGGAAGAAGGCTGCTCCGTGTTGCCCTCTGGCCCGTCTGGTGAGACAGTAATGACAGCCATATACCCTACCCAACAAGGATATGATGGAGAGAGATGGAGGCAGCCAGGGATAATGCAAACGGTCGACGTCCGACTATCTCTAATATCGTTAACTGCTTGTCCATTTCAAATCAAAGTGTATTTGTCACATGCACCGAGTACAACCACTTACAGTGCAATACTTACTTACAGGCTCTAACCAACAGTGCAAAAATGTAGTAGATGAACAAAAGGTAAGTAAAGAAATAAAAAACAGTAAAAGACAGGCTATATACAGTTGCGAGGCTATAAAATTAGCAAGGCTAAATACAGACACCGGTTAGTCAGGCTGATTGAGGTAGTATGTACATGTAGATATGGTTCAAGTGACTATGCATATATGATGAACAGAGAGTAGCAGCAGCGTAAAAGAGGGGTTGGAGGGTGGTGGGTGGCGGGTGGCGGGACACAATGCAGATAGCACGGTTAGCCAATGTGCGGGAGCACTGGTTGGCCGGCCCAATTGAGGTAGTATGTACATGAATGTATTGGAAGGAAGGCAGAGGGAGGAGGGCAAGGAGGGCAAGGAGGAGAGAGGGGGAGAGGGACAGAGGAGAGGACAGGAGAAGACAAATATGGCTGCCATTTTTCAGAGTGAAGATTCCTGTCTCCTGCAAGACTGTATATACAGTATAGGCCGACATCAACGCTGGGTAATTAACTGTTATGTTTTCATTACAATATCCTGTCTTATAACTTCATAAACTATTCCAAAATGATGTATTATTATTTATAGAGCCAGGTGGTAGGGTGTGTATGGGCATGCCAGTACAATAATATCAAATATCCTGGTAATAAACCGGTAAGGGTTTTGACGACGTGCAGGTTGGAAACTCCAAAATATTCCCACCTCATTCAGGTCAATAAAGTTCATCATAAAAGGCTATTTATTTTTGAGTTCGTGTGTTTGGATTATGTTTCTGTTTCTTGTGTGAAAGGTTTACTCTTGAAAAACACAAACCGACTTCGACTTAACGCTTGAATGCAAATCGTCTGAATGATGTTATGACGTTTTTTTTTTTTATGGACCTTTCGAGAGGAAATTGAAACGGACTAATATTACCTTTTGAAAAAAGATGGAGACGAGTTGATCACTCATGCTCTGGAGTGGATCCTCTGAGACATCCGTGTAAATGGACGCTGGGAGACAGGTCGTGTGGAATTGGGGAGAAATACTTTCAACGGCAATATGAAAAACATCTGTTTCAACATCTCCCTCTTCCCAACAGCAATGTGCTTGAGTGGATTGTGGCACCCTCTGACCTTGATGGCGTTTCGTTTTTTTATTCGAGCCTCTGGGCTCAGTTTAAATGGACAGCTATCTCTGCAGAAATAGGACTGTGGGGTCTCGCTATCGCTATGCTATGACTGCTAACTATGGTTACAGTCATAGTCAATCATGGTTATTCCCCCCTTCTATTCTGTCTGGGTGGGGGTTTGCTGTGTTCTTTCTCCTGTACTCTGGCACTGTGTCAGACACCAGACTGGCCAACAGTATATATTGTATATCTGTGCGGAAAAACCACTCCTTCAACGTTTTTTCTCCGGAGCAGAGCCTTTAGCGAGGGTACAACACCCTTTTCGCACCATACCATGCCAATTGGTATTGGATCATTTATTTTTACATTGTCGTTAAAAGCACAGTTCCAGCAAATATTGATCTGTTATTTTACCAGGTAAGTTGACTGAGAACACATTCTCATTTGCAGCAACTACCTGGGGAATAGTTAATGCCGTGGGATCTTTAATGACCTCAGAGAGTCAGGACACCCATCTAAAGTCCCATCAGAAAGACGGCACCCTATACAGGGCAGTGTCCCCAATCACTGCCCGGGGGCATTGGGATATTTTTTTAGACCAGAGGAAAGAGTGCCTCCTACTGGACCTCCAACACCACTTCCAGCAGCATCTGGTATCCCGTCCAGGAACTGACCAGGACCAACCCTGCTTATCTTCAGAAGCAAGCCAGCAGTGGTATGCAGGGTGGTATGCTGCTGGCAAAATATGGTGGATGAATATCCAGAACTGCTCAGTACAGCTTGGTTTGGCTTGACTTGGTTCTGGCTCAGTAGTGTGAAAAGCCCTTAACACAGACCTGTTGAGAAATGAGACAGGAAGGGAGAATCTGGGATCGATTGTGCAGTTTCCTGTATGAGTCTGATGGACAGGCGGTTGAGCACGCTCGCCCCCAGACGCCACGTCCAATTCAATCTGTAGGACGAGACGTGAATGCCTAAGACTGGCTGATCACATCTACTGTATAAGAGGCTTATAGTAAACCCCCCTTCCGCCATGTTCCCGACTTTGCTACTGTATAAGTGGTTCCATCGATAACATTTTGGTGCCATCCTGCCTACCTCCACTGGATTCTCCTCATGCACGTCTTTTAGAGAAGCATAAAAGGAGGACATTCACTTCAGCAAAGTTTATTTGAGAGGCTGCTTTGAGAGACATATCACTATTTCTTCGAAACCATATTCAAGTGAAAAAATGAGACATTATGAAGACACAGTATTTAGATTATTCTTCAGTAACTTCCCTCAATATCAACTAAAGTAGGTTTCCTCGGCTGTGTCCAAATACGAGTCTTTGTGAACTCACGGTACGGGTTACGTGAGGATATATTACAACTGGCACACTCTGTTAGCTGTGCTGTACGTCAGACCTCTTAGCCTAATGAGAGATGGTAGAGGGGAAGCAGGAGTAATGCCCAAGGGGATGGTCATACTTTCTTAAACACTGTTGCATCCTATTCTCCATTTTCACACGCTGCTTCTCTGGGATTCTGGGCCCAATGAACCATCTGTACAGAATCTTGGGTCGGACAGGAGTCACCAGGAAGTAAAATATTATTGCAGCGAAATCCAATATGTGGGTACGAGTATGACAGTTAATAAGGGGCCCCCGCACTCCCCTTCACTCTGCCTGCACCACCCACAGAGAGACGGCCATGAGCAGCCCTACAGCTCCCAGCCTCTGACTGACTGACTGAATGACCTCACACCTTACAGGGTACACAAGGGTTATTCTCGGTTGGGGCCCAAAAATTCACCCCATAACTCCCAAACAATGTTCTGTTCAATTATCTCCCCCACTCTTTTACAATACAAACAGCACACAATACAGTTGCAACATTTTCAGTACAGGGTGCTCAGTTGTCTGAAAATACTGTTCTAGGTGTGTCCAGATTAGTTTATGCCGCGGCCGCCGGCGCCTGCATTGTTCCTTCTTTGTTATTTTAGAATTTAAAAACCCATGAAAGATGGTTTTCTCTGGCCACTGGGCGAGGGTCGTGTGAGCTTGTCTCCAGAGGCACCCACACCACACCGCCGCTCTTACGGCCATCCGTCTGGTCTGGCCTCCGGCTTCCTGGAGAGGCTCTAACTCTCTGGCCACACGAAGATATACCCATCGCCAACGATGTGTCATCGCGCTCTGTCAGCCGTAATTACAATGTCCACCCGTTTCAAAACGCAGCCTTATGGGAATGCTAGGGCCCTATTACTGCTCCGTCCCGTGCGCTAGGGGCCCATGGGACCATAAAGCGCTCATCTGTAACCAGCAAAAAAGCAGCAGCAGAGAAGAAAAATCAAATAAATCTTGGCTCTGTTACAAGATGGTATTTATTGCAATAATAATCATGCCCCTTTTTGCTTTTATTGCATGTAAAGCTTGATTGATTCATTGCCTTGGAAGGAGCACAGGGGAATGTATTTTTCAGAGTGTTTCGTGACCCTAGTAGCACTGTTTCCAGGGACCACGAACAGCCATGCAGTGTTTGTCTGTGTCCATGCATCTGGGATGAGAACCATAGGAGGTGAGACAGCTAGCCATATTACTGATGAAGGGGTCTACTCTACAGAACACCAAGCAGTCCTATGGTATTTAGTATTTATTTTTTAAAGTCCCCATTGGCCTCATGGTGAAATCCCTGAACGGTTTCCTTCCTTTCCGGCAACTGAGTTAGGAAGGACGCCTGTATCTTTGTAGTGACTGGGTGTATTGACACACCATCCAAAGTGTAATGAATAACTTCAACCATGCTCAAAGATATATTGAATGTCCGATTTCTTTCTACCAATAGATGCACTTCTGTGAGAATCTGTGTTTGAAATTCACAGCTCGACTGAGGGACCTTACAGATGTGTAGGGTAGAGAAATGAAGTAGTCATGAAAAAAATCATGTTAAACACTATTATTGAACACAACGTGAGCCTTAACAAAGGGGTTGAATATTTATTGACTTTCATTTCTAATTCATTCGTAGAAATGTCAAAAAACATGATTTCACTTTGACTTTATGGGTTATTGTGGGTAGGCCAGTGACAAAAAAAATCTAATAAATTCAGGCTGTAACACAACAAAATGTGAAATAAGTCAATTTAACCAGATTGTTAGAACATTTTCATAAATACTTTGTGACTTTATTGTCACTAATACACTGAGTGTACAAAACATCAGGAACACCTTCCTAATATTGAGTTGCACCCCCTTTTTGCCCTCAGAACAGCCTCAATTCATTGGGGCATGGACTATACAAGGTTTCGAAAGCCTTCCTCAGGGATGCTGGCCATGTTCACTCCAATGCTTCCCACAGTTGTGTCAAGTTGGCTGGATGTACTTTGGGTGGTGGACATTTCTCGATACACACGGGAAACTGTTGAGTGTGAGAAATCCAGCAGCGTTGCAATTCTTGACACTTTCAAACCAGTGCACCTGGCACTTACTCCCATACCCCTTCCAAGGCACTTGAATCTTTTGTCTTGCCCATTCACTCTCTGAATGGCACACGCACACAATCCACGTCTCGATTGTCTCAAAGTTTTAAAAATCCTTCTTTAACCTGTCGCCTCCCCTTAATCTACATGGATTGAAGTGGATTTAATAAGTGACATCAGTAAGGGATCATATTTGACCTGGATTCACCAGGTCAGTCTATGTCATGGAAAGAGCAGGTGTTCCTGGTGTTTTGTACACTCAGTAGTTTCGAAATTCCACCTCTTCTTTGGAGCACCACCTATACAAAATATTAGATTTTTGAAAGTGTCAACTTTTCTCCCATTTTTTGAGAATTTGGTTCTCCAAATTCCAATGGAGATGTGAGTAAACCTGGAACCGAGGTTACGTCAAAAGTAACACAATATGGACTTTAATAAGACTCCTGCTTTTTTTCACAGTATATTTTACTTGATCTAAAATGTAAGGATCCTGTGTCTCTAATATTAGTCAATTAGACTAAGGACAGCTAGTCAATATTAGTCATTTTACATTATTTGTTTACCTTTCTCTGTCTTTAATGTCTATCATATAAGAACCAAATTAGACCCTCATGACCATTTCCATGACTAGCTGTCACACCCTGATCTGTTTTACCTGTCCTTGTGATTGTCTCCACCCCCTCCAGGTGTCGCTTATTATTCCAAGTGTATATATCCATGTGTTTCCTGTCTCTCTGTGCTAGTTCGTCTTTTATGTTTTTCAAGTCAACCAGCGTGTTTTCCTGGACTCCTTATTCTATTCTCTTTTTGCTAGTCTTCCCGGTTTTGACCCTTGTCTGTTTTCTGGACTCCATTCCCGCCTACCTGACCAATCTGCCAGCCCCGACCTTGAGCTTGCTTGCCCTTCGGTACCTCCTGGACTCTGTACTGGTTTTGACCTTTTGCCTGTACACGACCATTCTTTTGCCTACCCCTTTTTAGATTATTAATAAACTTCAAAGACTCTAACCATCTGCCTCCTGTGTCTGCATCTGAGTCTCGCCTTGTGCCCTTATACTAGCTGCCAAAATAATTTTTATCCTGTTAAACGACTGAGACTAAAGATGGACAAAGCGCAGGAATAATCACTCAGCAATCAGCTCATCCCCAACCTGTCTTTGGCAACTTAAACGTGACTTTATGGATATGGGGGCATGGCTCAATGAAAAGGCCAAGTTTTTGGATCTAAACACCAAGCCAACACAACATAGATCCTCACCGCAAACAACAGCCAATATGACGAAGAAACCCTTACCAAATCTATTCTTAACCACCCCAGCCAGACATACTTTTTCTATTTTCTATCCTGGGCCTGGAGAGCCTTATTTGATGAGTGACTTAGTCAATATCCCTCTGATTAGATGAAAACTCAGATGGCCCCTCCAGTAAACATGGAGTCTTTGTGCGCTCAGTCCATGCAGACCTCCATGGGCGAGAAAGAGGGAGGCTCTGCTGCAGTAGAGATGGCGTGGAATGGTGTGTAGTGGTGTGTAGCGGGCACTGAAGCCTCAGAGTGGAATTGTTTAATGGGCGGAAGGATGAGCATCAGCCTGATGACCAACATAGATGGCCGACAGGATACACAGCTAAATTGAGAAGGGCACCCAGTATCGATGACGCACAAAAATGCCATTCCAAGTGATGGAAATAACCCAGAGATTTCCCCTAAGAAGACAATATTCAAGGTTGACTTCATGTTGTCATTTGTTTTCACTGAAAGGGAGGGATTTTCACAGATGGATTTACGGTGAACCAACGCATAGATGTGTCAATGTTCAGAGGCTAAATGTTTCTATGTCATCAATCCAAGTAACCAACCAATATTGTGACTCGTCTCACATCAGTTCTACGTCATTTATGAGGAATAGCCTCAAAGTTAGAGTCATTGGTCTGAATCATCACTCAAAGTGGATTTATCAACAATTGTATTTCACAACAATTAACATAAATAAAGGAAACACGCCAGATGAAAAGCAATTACAGAGACACGCACGTTAACGCGCACTCTAGCATAAATCATGCATTTATATCAATGGGAGTGGTTAGAGTGTTGGACTAGTAACCGGAAGGTTGCAAGTTCAAATCCCAGAGCTGACAAGGTACAAATCTGTCGTTCTGCCCCTGAACAGGCAGTTAACCCACTGTTCCTAGGCTGTCATTGAAATAAATAAAGGTAAAATAAAATAACAATTGTGTGTTATTACACTGCTATTATTTTGTAGACAGCAGACAGACAGAAAACAGGCAGATAATTGTATTAATGGCAGTCATTCAATTCAGTGGAGAAAGAACTCAAGCCTGTTTATCAAAATTACATTGCTAGCTACACAGTATGTCAATATTTATGATGCCTTCATAGTCAATCTCCATCATACACTGTAAAATCTAAAAAATATTGTATTTCTTGCTGAATACCACATGAAAATACATAAACTATTTGACCTTGTGTGTTCTTCGGTTCATGTGAAAACATCCCAGCAACTGAGGATTTGATCACCACACCAGTCCAAGCTGAACTGAATCAATAAAAGAACCACGGTAGACATCCGAGATTTCTGGAGAAGCACTGAATGTAATTGTTCCTGCTCGCTCTGCTCGGTGAGTCCAAATCAAAGGTTTGGGCTGAAAAAGGCCACTCTTTCACTCTCTCTTCAGTTTTTTTGACTGGATTCCATGAGAGAAGGCCTAGGCAGAAAAACAGGTCAATACCGACTGTTAAAAGCTCATGATTGGATGTTCTGTGGTCTAACCATTTAGAAGACTGCGTACAATAACATTTTACTGGATTCATAAACCTCTGGTGGATGTAAGAATGCCCCCTCCATAAATCACAAAGTGTTAAAGGCGAGGCAGTAAAACCTGAAGCTAAAGGAGAACAGAGAATGTATGGAGAAGCTGAACTCCACTCTCCACTCTCAGCCAGAACAGCTCACATTTTGTTATGTGATCTTAAAATGATGGTGGAAGCATGAGTGCTAGGCAATCATCACAGAAAAGAATATGTCAATGGAGACAGCCAGTGTCCGTTTACAAGTGTGCCCAGGCCGGTGGAATATGATTGTTTGATTGGCGTTGCATTGCATGATAATGACTAATTAGATGTTACATAAACACTGTTTAACCAGGCTAACAGGCCACTGGCAGTATTAGGATGGATGAAAGTATCATTGCATCGTTATACTGGCTGTTGGATTGAATTCACCGTACCATGGCATCGCTTGATTTGATTTGGAATGGTGGTCTCTCATGAAGGACAATATTATGGAAAAACCTATATGCTCTCAATGAACCGTCTAAGTGACAGTTCAAAGTAGATGCTCAGAGATCATTTTGGCAATATTTATGAAATATGACTCAGTGCAGTATTCTGGATGGATACACAGCCATTTCCACTCTTTTTTCCTTTTATTCCCTTTAAAGAAAACAGGTCATTTGGTTTGACCTAGGTCATGATCACAGTCTCGTGTTGTGAGGGGGCTCTACATACTCTTTTTTTTACGTAACACATAACACCTGTTCATCTCTCTTCTTCCCTCTAGGTAGAAGTAACAGAAGTTAACACGCACATGTGGAATCTAGCTCCACAGTGGTTGTTGGAGGCTATCCTCTCAGGAGTCGTGGCCCAAAATGGGAAGCCCCGCTGGGACCAATATACAACCCAGCGTGAGTCATCCTGCTCTGCACCCGGAGGATCTGGTGTCCCCTCTGTATGGCTGGTTCAGACGGGCCTCCGTGCGAGGCGCGAACATACACCCTCTCTGATCGAGTTCAGATGTTCCACTCGCCAGGGATGTGGAGACGAGGAGCATCAATCACTAACCCGGATGTCCTGGATGTCCCAGTTTCACGTTCTTCTGAACTACTGGCCCTCTCGGATATGTTTGGGTTTGCTGGAAGACACTGGCAAAACAATACAATGAATGCAATACCACAATGAATCATTTGGCATAAATGGTTAATGTATGTGTGTGCATGCAACTGTATGTAAGTGTGTTTTATGAATAGAAAAACATAAATGCAACATACAACATTTTTTTACTGAGTTACAGTTCATATAAAGAAATCAGTCAATTGAAATACATTCATTAGACCCTAATAGACTAGGAATACAGATATGTATCTGTTGGTTACAGATACCTTAAAAAGGGGCAGTGGCGTGGATCAGAAAACCAGTCAGTACCTGGTGTGACCACAATTTGCCTCATGCAGTAGCTGTGCCTGGGTAAAAACCCAGAGGAAGACAATCCAGAAAAAAAGACATATTAAAACCTATGTGTTGTGATAATTGCGTTGTTTGCTCTGTAACCTGCTAGTTCATATGCCTTGAGACCATGATATATAGGCCTAACATGCGGACCACACCGCTCGTGTCACAAGCGTTGCAAAATAAATGTAAACATATATGTTATTCAATAATTGCACCCGCACAGCTTGCGCACGCCAACGAGCGTGGGCTAAAATAGAAGTCAGTTCTATTTGTGACGCTGATCGCGGGGCAAGTTCTGCCTCTCCCATCTCCTCATTGGTTTATAGAAGCAGATACCCACGTGCCATCTCCTCATTGGTTATACCCACGGGGTGATTGAAAGATGAAATGAGTTCAGTCGGTCGTCGTGGTATGCGATGCCAATCGCCATATAAAGTCCAAAGAAGAAAAAGCCTGGAAGGAGGAGAGATGGTTGACCGGTATATGTGTGGATTAATTGTCGGAATAGAGGACCTTGTGCATTTCAGATAAAATAACAACTCAACGTTTATATCAAAGAATAGATTAGCTAGCAGCAGCAAGCTAGCTAAATAGGACAACTTAGCTAGCAACTGCAAACTAGCTAGCTAAATTGAAATAAATGTTTAATTTTCGACCTGTCCCCAAATTAATATAATTGGTTCAGAGTTTGTTTTGATATTTTAACCTGCGTGTCATGATCACGTTTGGTGTGGGGGGACAAAATCAATTTGCAAACGATGGCGCACACGAGCAGTCTGTTTGAGTATGGTGTAAGGCCAAGAAAATAAGAAGACAGAGTAGCAGAATAAATTCAATCACACATTTGTTTCATTACAAAACCGGAGAGCAACACCTGCCGCAAGTCCACAAAACATATTGCATGTAACAAGCAAGGTAATGTTTCCGACATTTTCGGACAACTATATAACTATTGATTTAGAACCACAGGGAGTTACCACAAGGCACAAATAAAACATGAGCTGCCTACACTATTCCAACACCATTTCAACTAATCACCCATGCTTAGTCTAATACAGTAACAACTAAAAGATACCAAAATCTATTTCGTCCAATTAACGTAAGCTACATATGATGTGACTGTCCATGGTACTGATTTCTGTGTGTGTGTGTGTGTGTGTGTGTGTGTGTGTGTGTGTGTGTGTGTGTGTGTGTGTGTGTGTGTGTGTGTGTGTGTGTGTGTGTGTGTGTGTGTGTGTGTGTGTGTGTGTGTGTGTGTGTGTGTGTGAGAGAGAGAGAGAAACGCCAATGCCATCCTCCTCTCTTTCATGTTGCCGAAACGGTTATGACTCTGTCATACAGTACACATTTTAATTTTTGTTGTTGACATGACTTCTGCTGAAGTCGCTCCCCTCTCCTTGTACGGGCGGTGTTCGGCGGCCGACGTCACTGATCCATTTTTTATTTTCCATTGGTTTTGTCTTGTCTTCCTTCACAGCTGGTTCCAATCAATGACATGTTGTGTATTTAACCCTCTGTTTCCCCTCATGTCCTTGTTGGAGATTGTTTGTTTGTATGTTAGTGCTATTATGTGTGGTGCGCGACGGGTTTTGTACCCATTTTATTATTTTTTGTGTATTTTGGTTTTGGAGTTTGTTTATAGTTCTTATTATACCAAGTTCGCTCTCCTGCACCTGACTTCCCTGCCACCAACACGCACACCTTACAGTTGTACTTGGCTACCTGGCTAAAATACTTGCTTGCTAGCCTAACTTCCTTTCATTGGCAATGATGTGCCAGGCCAGCTAGTTAACATTTGCATACTACATCTAGCTAGATGTTGAACTTACATCCTCTCAAGCCAGGGGCAATATGTATGAATTTATGGTTGGATCAGAATCGCCGTTATAATCATTGGACAGTAAGGAGAATTACTGTAAGTAAAAGTCCAAATCCTTATCTCCATCCATGGCTAATTTAAGAAAGGGACAATTTTAGCTAGCTGGCTAGCCACCGGAGGACAACAACACAACAAGATGCAACAATTCAAGTTTATTTAATGACATTTGGCTTGTGATGTGATTGGTCTGAAGACAGATCCAAACTGGGCTCCCTTGACACCTGTTTTTGTTGTGCCAGGACCATTCACAACGCAGACTGGCTAGTAGGAGGCCAAATGCTCACTGTCTTCCCTTGCATTCAATGCTACAGGCGGCAACAATGCCATACACTTTCTGACCAGACAGCCTCAGATAGATGCACTACACATACAGTGGGGCAAAAAAGTATTTAGTCAGCCACCAATTGTGCAAGTTCTCCCACTTAAAAATATGAGAGAGGCCTGTAATTTTCATCATAGGTACACTTCAACTATGACAGACAAAATGGGAAAAAAAATCCAGAAAATCACATTGTAGGATTTTTAATGAATTTATTTGCAAATTATGGTGGAAAATAAGTATTTGGTCACCTACAAACAAGCAAGATTTCTGTCTCTCACAGACCTGTAACTTCTTCTTTAAGAGGCTCCTCTGTCCTCCACTCGTTACCTGTATTAATGGCACCTGTTTGAACTTGTTATCAGTATAAAAGACACCTGTCCGCAACCTCAAACAGTCACACTCCAAACTCCACTATGGTCAAGGCCAAAGAGCTGTCAAAGGACACCATAAACAAAATTGTAGACCTGCACCAGGCTGGGAAGACTGAATCTGCAATAGGTAAGCAGCTTGGTTTGAAGAAATCAACTGTGGGAGCAATTATTAGGAAATGGAAGACATACAAGACCACTGATAATCTCCCTCGATCTGGGGATGCACGCAAGATCTCACCCCATGGGGTCAAAATGATAACAAGAACGGTGAGCAAAAATCCCAGGACCACATGGGGGGACCTAGTGAATGACCTGCAGAGAGCTGGGACCAAAGTAACAAAGCCTACCATCAGTAACACACTACGCCGCCAGGGACTCAAATCCTGCAGTGCCCGACGTGTCCCCCTGCTTAAGCCAGTACATGTCCAGGCCCGTCTGAGGTTTGCTAGAGAGCATTTTGATGATCCAGAAGAAGATTGGGAGAATGTCATATGGTCAGATGAAACCAAAATATAACTTTTTGGTAAAAACTCAACTCGTTGTGTACCTACTGTGAAGCATGGGGGTGGAAACATCATGCTTTGGGGCTGTTTTTCTGAAAAGGGACCAGGACGACTGATCCGTGTAAAGGAAAGAATGAATGGGGCCATGTATCATGAGATTTTGAGTGAAAACCTCCTTCCATCAGCAAACACACTGCCCAGGCAACGAAGGAGTGGCTTCGTAAGAAGCATTTCCAGGTCCTGGAGTAGCCTAGCCAGTCTCCAGATCTCAACCCCATAGAAGATCTTTGGAGGGAGTTGAAAGTCCGTATTGCCCAGCAACAGCCCCAAAACATCACTGCTCTAGAGGAGATCTGTATGGAGGAATGGGCCAAAATACCAGCAACAGTGTGTGAAAACCTTGTGAAGACTTACAGAAAACGTTTGACCTCTGTCATTGCCAACAAAGGGTATATAACAAAGTATTGAGATAAACTTTTGTTATTGACCAAATACTTATTTTCCACCATAATTTGCAAATAAATTAATAAAAAAATCCTACAATGTGATTTTCTGGATTTTTGTCCCTCATTTTGTCTGTCATAGTTGAAGTGTACCTATGATGAAAATTACAGGCCTCTCATCTTTTTAAGTGGGAGAACTTGCACAATTGGTGGATGACTAAATATTTTTTTGCCCCACTGTACTGACACAGAGTGGCATGGTTTTGTTCGCTAGGATGCTTTCTCCAGGGTGATTACATTCAGCCTCTTGCGAATTTAAGGACATTTATGAAACACAGAGAGATGAAAAATAAATGATTTGATATGTTTTTGTCTCTTTTTCTCAGATTTTGTTTGGGGAAAAGCCTAGCTTTCCTTGGGATCCATGAATATACACAACTGGCTTCATGCAGTGTAACACACCTCCTTGATTGTGGCCTGTGGAATTATTTATTTGTATTTTTCTTCACCTTTATTTAATCAGGTATGCCAGTTGACAAGTTCTCATTTACAACTGTGACCTGGCCAAGATAAAGCAAAGCAGTGCAACAAAAACAACACAGAGTTACACATAAACAAACATACAGTCAATAACACAATAGAAAAATCTGTATACAGGGTGTGCAAATTAAGTAAGGAGGTAAGGCAATAAATAGGCCAATAGTGGTGAAGTAATTACAATTTAGCAATTTACACTGGAGTGATATATGTGCAGATGAGGATGTGCAGGTAGAAATACTGGTTTGCAAAATAGCAGAAAAACCAAAGTTAGAGAGTTTGCTAAGTAGAGTGTTGGAGGCTATTTTGTAAATGACATCTCTGAAGTCAAGGATCAGTAGGATAGACAGTTTTACTATTGTATGTTTGACAGCATGTGTGAAGGAGGCTTTGTTGCGAAATAGGACGCCAATTCTCAATTTAACTTTGGATTGGAGATGCTTAATGTGAGTCTGGAAGGAGAGTTTACAGTCTAGCCAGACACCTAGGTATTTATAGTTGTCCACATATTTTTTTGTCCCACTCCTCTTCAATGACTGTGCGAAGTTGTTGGATATTGGCAGGAACTGGAACGCGTTGTCGTCCACTTCGATCAAGAGCATCCTAAACATGCCCAATGGGTGACATCTCTGGTGAGTATGCATGCCATGGAAGAACTTAGACATTTTCAGCTTCCAGCAATTGTGTACAGATCCTTGCGACATGGGGTCATGCATTATCGTGCTGAAACATGAGGTGGGGGTGGCGGATGAATGGCATGACAATTGGGGAACTCTGTTAACAATGTTGACATCAGCAAACCGCTCACCCCCACGTTGCAATACACAATGTCTGCCATCTGCCCAGTACTGTTGAAACCGGGATTCATTCGTGAAGAGCACACTTGTCCAGCGTGCCAGTGGCCATTCGAAGGTGAGCATTTGCCGCTGAAGTCAGTTACAACACCGAACTGCAGTCAGGTCAGATGATCCCACAGGTTAAGAAGCCAGATGTGGAGGTCCTGGGCTGCCAGGTTTACACATAGTCTGCTGTTGTGAGGTCGGTTGGGCGAACTGCCAAATTCTCGAAAACGACATTGGTGGCGTCTTATGGTAGAGACATTCCTGCAGTCAGCATGCCAATTGCACGATCCCTCAAAACTTGAGACATCTGTGGCATTGTGTTGTGTGACAAAACTGCACATTTTAGAGTTGCCTTTTATTGTCCTCTGCACAAGGTGCACCTGTGCAAAGATAATGTCATTTAATAATCTTCTTGATATGCCATACCTGTCAAATGGATGGATTATCCTAGCAAACGAGAGAAATGCTCACTAACAGGGATGTAAACAAAATCTGGAACATTTCTGGGATATTTCATTTCAGCTCATGAATCATGGGACTAACACTTTACATGTTGTGTTTATATTTTTGTTCAGTATCTATGGTTGGGTTGTTGCGAGTCAAATACACACAGGTGAACAACTAAGGAGACAGCGTACCCAAAATGCACTGCAGAGCCAAGTGGAGCAGAAAGAATGCATCCATTTGAGTGTTTTTCCTGTACATGGTTGGGTCTGTCATTAGTCAGATACACACAGATGTATCATATACAAAGCATGTACTGTATTACTTGAGGATTAATGTCTGTTAACGTGCAGGGATTGATGCTAACAGCGGTCGTATGTTTTTGATTCATCTATATGTGAAGTGGACAAGTCACTGCCCCCAATATAATGGGTTTCAGAGATGGCACTTATCACTGTGGATATTCAGAATCACAAAACCAGACTGACTCAGCCCTTTGTGTTATTTCATAGCAGTCCAGCCCTTCATGGGCTCGGTTCGCCCACATGGGAGTGATTGCTGGACCTGAAGCTCTGTTCTGTTCCAGACTTGTGAGTGGTGCTAACCCCGTGCCTCCCAAAAGTCCCTGGCAGGCGCCAGTAGCTCCCCAAACACACGAAAGAGAAGTAGAGCTGTTGAAAGTAAACAAATTAACCATTGGCTTTTTTACGTGGAGCAGTTTTGCATGCATTTCATTTTTTTTGGAAGCAAAAGCACCTGTGGGCATAACCCACCTGGATACAAAGAGCATTCAGTATGTGTTTGAAGTGATTTCCATTAGACCAATACGGCGCTGGGTTAGAAAAAAATACCTGCAGAGTGGCTAGAATGTGTTAGTGCAGGAGTTCACAGGAGAAATCATTTAAAGAGGTTTTTAAATGTGTCTGTAAAATGAAGTACCGCCCGCAAGACTTACTTATACGATACTTCTCTGAGGTAGTCTCAAACGACTCAAACATCAACTACAGTAGCACTACTAAGTTTTGTATGTGTTGTTTTTCCAACGAAATACAATCATGCCCACAGTTCAAGTGCATGTAATAACAATGCCATGTGCGGTAGACTGAAGATGTACTGTACGTTGTCCCCTGTGTAATGATTAGACCCAGTGACTGGATCAAACACATGCAATTCACCCGCTCCTATGGACTGATGGGACGATTTGCTTTGCTAATTTCCTGTTGAAAGACAAAACCGTGCAATGCATACCTACATTATCATCCTCCATTTCTCTCCTATTCATCTGGAAACACACACATATATATTTATTGCTCTCATACGACATTGTCTCAGACATTGTAGCTGTTACAGTGCAGAGGGACTGTGAGGGGGAAAGAAATAGAGAACAAGAGAGAAAGAAAGAGAAGCCTAAAAAGAGAGACTGAGAGAAAGAGTCAGCCTTAACAAATTCAGTTGAAAAGGTCAGAGATATTCAAGACAGAGACAGAAACACAGGTATGTGATGTATCTAGAACACGCACATGTTTTCCCAGCCTTCCCTTTCTTTCTCCTGCATGTTATCGTGTGGAGTGCGGACGGCCATGTGTCCTGAGCTTCACGCTCTCCCAGACTCCCGCCAACCCATACTGACCCCCCTCCGGCCCCCCCTGGAAACCCATTGCTCACTGCTGTCCTGAGACCTGTCCCCCGTCCCTAATGAGCCTCTTAAGTAACCCGGCACCTATCACGTCGAGCCAAGCGCTCTCCAGGAGACAAATCGGACACAGAAACCATATACACATTCCCACAGACTCCTCAACCAGAGGGCGGTTAATAGGCGCCACCCCCATTGCTCAAACCTCCTTTCCCCACGCCCAGAACAACTGTCACAAGGAGATTTCAGGAATGTGCTGATTTTTAAATGGATAGACTGTGGGATCTATGACCTGCTGGGATCAGTATGGGAACTGACCACTGCATGGGAACAGTCACAACAACGCAAAGATAAAACACCATAATCTAAAGGCCAGATAGAACATACCAAAAACATCATAATGTTTGAAAAGTATATGGTTCCAAGAGCATGTGTTTAGTGTTCTCATGAGCAGCCTTTTCCATGTGATCGGGTTTGTCGGATTGTGTGAACAACTCAACCCAAAAATGGAGTCCTGTCAATCATGCTCTGTTTTGGACGTTCTCGACCCAGAACCTCTGTTCTCCCGTTATTGAGCCATCACATTTATTGGAAAACCATGAGAGGGGCTTATTTGGAGACAGACGACTTGTGTTAATCACGATTTCACGATGTGGTTCAGGACATGACTCTAGCACGTTTCCGACCTGACTGGGCTCCACGGATGAGATCCTCTAGTAGGCGCTCCACTGGGCCCCGGTCCACGGGTATCTAAATATATCCACACCAAGCATTCATCCATCAGAAAGCCTTGGCTCTCCACTTCACTGGCTGACATATGAGTGACATATGAGTGCCCCCCGCCCCCAGGACTTCAAAGCAGGCTAAGATGTCAAGGAGAGCTGCGGGGAGCATGCCATAAATGAGAGTATTATAAGGTTGGAAATTGGCAGGGACATACCACATCTCCTCTCATCCACCGCTTATGGAGTACACTATCTCTCCTCATCCTCACCTTGTTCTGTTGTGCGTGAGAGAGAGAGAGAGAGAGAGAGAGAGAGAGAGAGAGAGAGAGAGAGAGAGAGAGAGAGAGAGAGAGAGAGAGAGAGAGAGAGAGAGAGAGAGAGAGAGAGAGAGAGAGAGAGAGAGAGAGAGAGAGAGAGAGAGAGAGAGAACACCTACAAGAGACCCAGGTCACAGGGTCGTTGACATGCACAGGGGAGTTGATGGTGGCTATGACGTTAATGTCTGTTCTGCACCAAGTATCCTTGGTCTCTTAGAGAGTTAAGTGTTAACGTAAAATATGCCAAAAATGCCATGCCTTGATCTGTCAGTGTGAAAAATGGCCGACCTGTCTGCGGGACATTGTGGTTTATGGAGGCCGCCTCATTAATCTCCTGTGACTGATTCCCAGGCTGTGCACCGCTCTTATACCCAAACCCAACACACATGTACCAGGGCAGGGCTCTTCCAGGGGAGAGGGGAGAAGGAGAGATGAGAAGGAGAAATAGGAGAAGGGGAGGGCAGAAAGGATAGGAGAGAAGGGGAAGTTGACGCTTGCCTTTACTGTGCTCCCACTCTCCATTTCTGCCTCTCTACCTCCCTCACCAACCGACCCCCACCAAAAATACTTTGGCATCCACTTATTCCCTTGAAATAAAAAAAGAAGGGCCCATATGGAGCTGACTTGAGAGGCAGATTTGAACACACTAGTCCTCCAACTTTCTGTTCTCTCGAGTTTGAACTGTGATTCGAATGTGAGAGGTCGAAGCATTTTGACTTCTCAAATCAAATTTTATTTGTCACATACACATGATTAGCAGATGTTAATGCGAGTGTAGCGAAATGCTTGTGCTTCTAGTTCCGACCATGCAGTAATATCTAACAAGTAATCTAACAATTTCACAACAACCAACTTATACACACAAGTGTAAAGGAATGAATAAGAATATGTACATAAAAATATATGGATGAGCGATGGCCGAACGGCATAGGCAAGATGCAGTAGATGGTATGAAGTACCGTATATACATATGAGATGCGTAATGTAGGGTATGTAACAGGGAACACTAAATCAACACATCTTAGATCTGAATGAATGAAATATTCTTATTAAATACTTTTTTTTTACATAGTTGAATGTGCTGACAGCAAAATCACACAAAAATTATCAATGGAAATCAAATGTATCAACCCATGGAGGTCTGGATTTGGAGTCACACTCAAAATTAAAGTGGAAAACCACACTACAGGCTGATCCAACTTTGATGTAATGTCCATAAAACAAGTGAAAATGAGGCTCAGTAGTGTGTGTGGCCTCCACGTGCCTGTATGACCTCCCTACAACGCCTGGGCATGTTCCTGATGAGATGGCAGATGGTCTCCTGAGGGATCTCCTCCCAGACCTGGACTAAAGCATCCGCCAACTCGTGGACAGTCTGTGGTGCAACGTGGCGTTGGTGGATGGAGCGAGACATGATGTCCCAGATGTGCTCAATTGGATTCAGGTCTGGGGAACGGGCGGGCCAGTCCATAGCATCAATGCCTTCCTCTTGCAGGAACTGCTGACACACTCCAGCCACATGAGGTTGAGCATTGTCTTGCATTAGGAGGAACCCAGGGCCAACCGCACCAGCATATGGTCTCACAAGGGGTCTGAGGATCTCATCTCGGTACCTAATGGCAGTCAGGCTACCTCTGGCGAGAACATGGAGGGCTGTGCGGCCCCCCAAAGAAATGCCACCCCACACCATGACTGACCCACCACCAAACCGGTCATGCTGGAGGATGGTGCAGGCAGCAGAACGTTCTACACGGCGTCTCAAGACTGTCACGTCTGTCACATGTGCTCAGTGTGAACCTGCTTTCATCTGTGAAGAGCACAGAGCGCCAGTGGCAAATTTGCCAATCTTGGTGTTCTCTGGCAAATGCCAAACGTCCTGCACGGTGTTGGGCTGTAAGCACAATCCCCCCCTGTGGACGTCGGGCCCTCATACCACCCTCATGGAGTCTGTTTCTGACCGTTTGAGCAGACACATGCACATTTGTGGCCTGCTAGAGGTAATTTTGCAGGGCTCTGGCAGTGCTCCTCTTGCTCCTCCTTGCACAGAGGCGGAGGTAGCGGTCCTGCTGCTGGGTTGTTGCCCTCCTACGGCCTCCTCCACGTCTCCTGATGTACTGGCCTGTCTCCTGGTAGCGCCTCCATGCTCTGGACACTACGCTGACAGACACAGCAAACCGTCTTGCCACAGCTCACATTGATGTTTCATCCTGGATGAGCTGCACTACCTGAGCCACTTGTGTAGGTTGTAGACTCTGTCTCATGCTACCACTAGAGTGAAAGCACCACCAGCATTCAAAAGTGACCAAAACATCAGCCAGGAAGCATAGGAACTGAGAAGTGGTCTGTGGTCCCCACCTGCAGAACCACTCCTTTATCGGGGGTGTCTTGCTAATTGCCTATAATTTCCACCTGTTGTCTATTCCATTTGCACAACAGCATGTGAAATTTATTGTCAATCAGTGTTGCTTCCTAAGTGGACAGTTTGATTTCACAGAAGTGTGATTGACTTGGAGTTACATTGTGTTGTTTAAGTGTTCCCTTTATTTTTTTGAGCAGTGTATAAAGTGGCATTGTTTAAAGTGGCTAGTGATACAAAACATCAAAATTGTAATTATTAAAGTGGCTAGAGATTTGAGTCAGTATGTTGGCAGCAGCCACTCAATGTTAGTGATGGCTGTTTAACAGTCTGATGGCCTTGAGATAGAAGCTGTTTTTCAGTCTCTCGGTCCTAGCTTTGATGCACCTACTGACCTCACCTTCTGGATGATAGCAGGGTGAACAGGCAGTGGCTCGGGTGGTTGTTGTCCTTGATTATCTTTTTGTCCTTCCTGTGACATCGGGTGGTGTACGTGTCCTGGAGGGCAGGTAGTTTGCCCCCGGTGATGCTTTGTGCAGACCTCACTACCCTCTGGAGAGCCTTACGGTTGTGGGAAGAGCAGTTGCCGTACCAGGCGGTGATACAGCCCAACAGGATGCTCTCGATTGTGCATCTGTAAAAATGTGTGAGTGTTTTTGGTGACAAGTCAAATTTCTTCAGCCTCTTGAGGTTGAAGAGACGCTGCTGCGCCTTCTTCACCACGCTGTCTGTGTGGGTGGACCATTTCAGTTTGTCCGTGATGTGTAATAATATAATAATAATATATGCCATTTAGCAGACACTTTTATCCAAAGCGACTTACAGTCAGTCATGTGTGCATACATTCTACATATGGGTGGTCCCGGGAATTGAACCCACTACCCTGGCGTTACAAGCACCATGCTCTACCAACTGAGCTACAGAAGGACCATGTACACCGAGGAACTTAAAACCGTCCACCTCTCCACTACTGTCCCATCGATGTGGATAGTGGGGTACTCCCTCTGCTGTTTCCTGAAGTCCACGATCATCTCGTTTTGTTTTGTTAACATTGAGTGTGAGGTTGTCACATATTGAGTGTGACACCACACTGCAAGGGCCCTCACCTCCTCCTTGTAGGCCATCTCGTCGTTGTTGGTAATCAAGCCTACCACTGTAGTGTCGTCTGCAAACTTGATGATTGAGTTGGAGGCGTGTATGGCCACACAGTCATGGGTGAACAGGGAGTACAGGAGACAGCTGAGAACGCACCCGTGTGGGGCACCAGTGTTGAGGATCAGCGGGGTGGAGATGTTGTTTCCTACTCTCACCACCTGGGGGTGGCCCGTCAGGAAGTCCAGGCGTCAAAACTATGTGGATTATACGCAAAGGCAACATATACACTCCTGGGCTCAAGTCCTTGATAATACTCCATCAGCCCCCAGAAATATAGCTCAAAATTGGGGTTTGAGGAAACTAGGTCCATCCTGCTTTTTGGCCTGAGTCTCAGCTTCCTCCACAACATTTTTAATTAGTATTCAGGATCACTTGTCAAAGGAAAAAGCTTCAAAATGTACACACCAAGTTGACAAATAAATAAAGCTCCAATAAAGTGTCAAACTCTTGTGTGAGAAAAAAGTTGGCCATGTTTCCCCATTTGACTTTAACAGTTAAAGGGATACTGCGAGTTTCTGGCAATTAAAATGTTTTTCTGCTTGCAGTATGAAGGAAGTTAGCAGTAGTTTCGCAAGCCATTCCTACCTAGCATTAGCGTTGTCAAGTCTTCTCCCTCTCCCCCTCTCTGGCGCTCGAGGTCGCCAGACTGCTCATCATTACGCACACTTGTCCCCATCATTACGCAGAGCTTCATCAGACTCACGTCATTGATTGTTTAGTTTCATGTCTATTTATTATTAAATCCTCACCCTGTACTTGCTTCCCATCTCCCAGCGTTTGTAGTTACTGAACCATTACAAACGTAATGACTGGAAGTCTACAGGTAGAGTAGCCATGCTATTGCTAACTTCCTTCATATTGCATGCAGAACTATTTCTTAACCTCTATGGGATCGGTGTCCCTAAACCGGGACAGTTGTTGCTAACGTGTGCTAATGTGACTAGAATGATGTTGTAAACAACAGCCAACGTTCCGGGACATAGACATGTCTTATATGGGCAGAAATATTAAATTCTTGTTAATCTAACTGCAGTGTCCAATTTACAGTAGATATTACAGTGATAAAATACCATTCTATTGTTTGAGGAGAGTGCACAACAACAAAACACTTTTAGCATGGCAACTGGTTTGATACATTCACCTCTGAAGGGATATAATGTACTTACATTTAGTAATATTTCTCTGATTTGTCATCCTGAGAGATAAAATGTAGCATAGTTTTGTTTGATAAAATCTATTTTTATATTGTAGGAACTGGGTTCTACAGTTTGAACCCCAGCTGTCTCTGAAAAAAAGGGTCCGGTCCTTTTAAATGCCAGAATCTCAGTCTCTCTTTAAGAGTGACACTACAGTGTTTCCTCATTTGCAAGGGCTTAGGTGATGGGGGGACAGGGGGGACATGTCCCTCCCAAATAATAATAATTTGTTTGACTTTTATTTTGAAAAAGTAGTTGCTAGATCCGCTGCAGTACTTTTCCCCCGCCCGTACGGACTGCTTCAATTGGACTCTCGGTTGTTACAAGCAGTGTGGCAGTGTGTAAGTGAGACAAAATGCACTGTACAGCACCACCATCATTACTCACTGCACTGGGAAAAGTAATTGTTGTTGGCAACAGCAAAGTAAGTTTAGCTACAAAGAGTATGAATGTTGCAGAGAACAAGGACAATAATGGTTGTTTAATTGAACGTACGGTCCCCCTTGGCCTTTGCAGATTTTGTCTGTATCATTTTGTCAACAGTCACTAGAAATTAGCCCCCACCCCCCTTATGGAGAACTCAATCGCCTCTTCAGATTCATTGTGGTGACATTGAAGCTCCACTGGATGTGCTGAATGCACAACTTCTCCAAACAGAGCGCTTTCAGTCGTGTAATATTATCTCAAGACCGCGTGATGATATTACTTAAAAATATGACATTGAATTGACATTTTCTATGACTCATTGCCACTTTATGTTTTGAATCATAATGAATGATTGCTTAAGGGGATGGAATGGCCACCACAGTAAATGTGAGGCATTATACAATGCTTCGATTTTGGTTGTTTTTCCAATGTTCCATGTTCCAATTAAATGTTTCCTGAGATTTTTTTCATGATCATTTAATTTCAATGTTCCATGTTTCACCCATTGATACCCCTTGTAAAAATAATATATAATACATACATTAATTAAAGCTAATGAGAAATCCTGTAATATGATAACAAATTATCAAATAAATAGTCTCCTCAAACGTCCCGCAAACAAGTATCGATGGCCAACTCTGAATTATATTCTAATAACTCAGCTGCATACTTGCATAGCATCCACTTGTTTAATTTGTTTAAATTTCTGCTAATTTCAACTCCAAGTATCATTAGTGCCATTAAGAATATCCCTGGATATATATTTTGTAGCGTCTGTGCATGATTAGTATTCGTTATGTGAGCCTACAGAGTCTGGTTGAACACAATTGTGTCTATAAAAGGGTGCCATTGATAATGACTTTGAACAGTTGTTATATTCATTTTCAGGCCAATGATTTAAAGTGTTCATTTAGTTGAGGACCCAACTCATAAAAATACGTTATTTAATTTCATTTTTCTAATGCCTTTCTATTATTGGCTCAGCATATGGCTAACCTTTCTCTTTGGACCTGCTATATTCTTTTTCTCTCTATAAATATGTTTTTTTTTTCTCCCCTTATATTTCCCAAGACTAAAATATCCTTTCCAGACAGAACATTCCCAATCAGCAGTTCATAAAAAGTAATTGGAAATAAGGAGGGAAAAAGGAAAAATATTTTGTGAAGACAACATATGCATAAAAGATCTTGCACACCCAGTCGGCACAACCACAGACAACAAATAAAATAAAATTGTATTTGTCACATGGGCCGAATACAACAGGTACAACCTTACCTTGAAATGCTTACTTATAAGCCCTTAACCAATCATGCAGTTTTAAGAAAATAGAGTTAAGAAAATATTCACTAAATAAACTAAACTTGTTTTTAAAGTAACACAATAAAATAACATTGAGGCTATATCAAATCACATTTTATTTGTCACATGCGCAGAATACAACAGGTGTGGACCTTACCGTGAAATGCTTACTTACAAGACCTTAACCAACAATGCAGTTCAAGAAATATTTACTAAATAAAGTAAAGTATTTTTTAAAATCAAAAGTAACACGAGAAAATACATAACAATAGCGAGGCTATATGCAGGGGGTAGAAGGTGTTAAGGAGGTAGGTGTGAGCCATGACCAGCCTTTCAAAGCACTTCATGGCTACCGACGTGAGTGCTACGGGGCGGTAGTGATTTAGGCAGATTACCTTCACTTTCTTGGGCACAGGGACTATGGTGGTCTGCTTGAAACATGTAGGTCTTACAGACTCAGTCTGAGAGAGGTTGAAAATGTCAGTGAAGACACTTGCAAGTTGGTCCACGCATGCTCTGAGTACACATCCTGGTAATCCGTCTGGCCCCGCGGCCTTGTGAATGTTGAACTGT
Organism: Oncorhynchus keta; assembly: GCF_023373465.1. Lineage (NCBI taxonomy): Eukaryota > Metazoa > Chordata > Actinopteri > Salmoniformes > Salmonidae > Oncorhynchus > Oncorhynchus keta. The sequence goes on from NC_068451.1 coordinate 3,148,950, forward strand.
TTAAAGGTCTTGCTCACATCGGCTACGGAGAGCGAGATCACACAGACATCCAGAACAGCTGGTGCTCTCATCCATGCTTCGGTGTTGCTTGCCATCTTAGTGAGCATAAAAGGCATTTAGCCCATCTGGTAGGCTCGCATATCTGGGCAGCTGGGCAACAATAGTATGATGGAGGTTTTAGAGTAGTATGAGTGTGTTATTGATAAGAACAATCTTCTTAAATAATATACCATCAGTCAACATATCGTAAATTAAGAGCCAATGTGACAACTAGCATATCTTCAACTAAATAAATCTTATTTCCAATCATAAAATGCTAGACAACAACAAGCTGTGAAGTTTCCAGCATAATAATTAGGGCCCTTGCTTTCATTAGTAATTGCAGCATCAGCCTGCCCCAGTGCGTAATTCTGTTCAAGATATGAAGAGAAGAGTCCCTGCTACTGTCTCGGCGATAGAGACTAAGTTGAACCCATCACGATCACCTCAACTCTCCCCACAAACAGATGATAGGATCTACCTTCTGCCAAGTTCACTGGAAGGAGAATGTGTGTGTGTGTGTGTGTGTGTTTGCGTAAGCGTGTGTATGTGCACACACGCGTACAGACACAGCACTAACAAAACTTTTAAAATCTCATCACTCGCCGCTCTGCTATTCATCTTGTCAGCCCAAAAATAAATATGATTGCATGTCACCTCAATCAGAGGAACTCATCCTCTCTCAGGAGCAGATATCAGAGAGAGCGAGAGAGGAATGTTAGTTGCTACTTTTGCTACTTCTTATATATTCCCTGCCAAATATGTATCCAACAGAATATGTTTGGCAACCTTAGCATGCCATACAGTAACAGAGTGAATCAAATGCACACCATACACTGACAGAGAGTGGGGGAATTCATCACAGTCGAAGCAACCAACCGCTCTGTCATCCTAAGCTCTCCACAGTTTGTCCTGCAAATGTACAGTTGAGCACAGTTGTTCGTCAATCTCGATCTTCAATTTCAACCGATGAACAAATCACACAAAAGAGTAGCGGGTCCCGTCTGCTCAGACGAGATCTTTGGGGTTTGTCTTAAACTCTTCCATGTTTCCCAACTATCATTGTTGGGAATTAGCAGTGGCCAATTACCCCAAGAGACAGTGGAGGAGTTTGAATCTCTTCCACGGGGCGAGGTCTATAACCAGACTACTGATAAGTCAAACCATGCGTGTCCACAGATCCTCACGAGCCCATGTGGACGCCGTCAATAACGCCGTTGTTGGTTTTAGAGATTCGGAAAAAGAAGAAACACGTTATTGTAATGAAAAACAACAAAACTCACATTTACAGAGATGGGTGAGGGTTACTTCAGTGTGCTATTAAGGCCCCCCCCAAAAAAGAGGTGAAAAAGATGATAAAGAAAAGCAGGACAAATCTGAGTCATGATGGAGGCAGGCAGGCGAGGCCTGCGACGTGTGGGTCCTGACTACAGCTGTCACAGTGAAATCAAAGCCTTGGGGAGGAAGTGTTCACATCAAAGGAGAAATTGGGGAAATACGGAGAAGAATTCCTGTCGTGTCCCATTGTTGCCATAAGGAATGAGGTCTGGCACACGGCCCTGGAATTCTTTTGACTCAAGCATTGTTGAAGCAGTTAAAGATATGTTACCCATACCTACCAACCTGGCTATGTTGTGTTGCGTTCTGTTGTGAGTTAAAATACTGACAAAGTGTCTGAAAAACAAAACACCCACCATGTTGGCGAGCAAACGTGTAACGGCTTGAGGACGCCATTCATAAAAGTGTTCTAGGTTACAGAAACCTCTCTCTCTATCCCCAACTCTCTTGACTATTCCATCCTCCCAGTCTTTCTCTTATATCCAGCTCCGGGTACAACATATCCCTGTGGTTGCCGGCAACGTTCACCCAGGAAGCTCAATCAGTAGCCGATCCTGCTTTTTCCTTATTTTTTGTAATTAGGTCTTAGGCCTTTTGTGGGGTAAGACGCATGCCTTCTGGCCGAGAAGACGCTCTGAGAGAGGATTTGTGGTCTGCAAAGCCTGGGCTGAAAAGAACAACTGTCTACTGAAGCCAGCAGCCTGCCCCTTTCTATCTCTCTAATTCGGCACATGCCATGTGCTGTGACGTAGTGTGCAGACAGGATGCTGCTTGGGCACGGCATGTGGATGGCCAACCCGTCACCACGGCCATGTGGAGCCCAACGCAGGGTCCAGCGACCAGACCAGAGCAGAGACAGGCCTCTAGAGGCCACAGAATATCTCCTGGCTGGAAGGATATGGCAGCCGTCTGGAGCCTCATGGTCAAGTGGCCTGGGAGACGAGCTGCGTTCAGAGCCAGTCTCATTTCCCAATGCAAAGCTCACAGTATCTCAGAAATGACCACACACACGCACAAAGAGATACACAAGCGCACACACACACACATACACACTGGCTGTGAGTTGTCCTTTGGCTTTGAGAGAAAACTATTTCCCAGCATCATTGCCCTTTGAGAGTAAAGTCAGTTTATTCAGAATCCGTGAATTGGCAGTGTTCTGAAAGGAGACATTGTGCAGTAAAAGAGAAAGGTTAGCATTTAGTAATTTGCCAATTGACCTCGCAGTTTCATTTTTGCAATGTTGCCATTTTATTATGCAATAGCGATCTCTTATTTTCCAATGTGGAAAGTTATGTGATACCTATCTTTTATACTGAAATAACCATACTCGCTACTAATGTCAAAACGCTGCGGTGTGGCATAAATTCCGTCTCAACTAGTTGAATGAGAAATTTACTCAATTCTAAACCCAACTCTGTGTTTTTCATGGCATGAAACTGGAGGGTCACTGGTTGTCAAAACAGATTTTCCGTCATATGTATTTCACCCTGGAAAACAAAGTTACTTGAAATCACAATAAGTTACTGTTGACTTTTCAAGTGTATCTCTGTGTAAACAGATGCGCATAAATTGGGGGTGAATTTATTGTTGTGGAGCTAATATTCATAGATTCATGGCTCAGAACAATAGATTGAAAGCAGTCCTTTTTGTTGAGTTTTTGGGAGCAACATGCTGATCTTCTATGCTCTTTTCAAATGGGGTTTAAGCCTTTTCGTGTAGGTAAAACATGAATCTGATCACATCAGTATACCAGGACCTCAAGATAAAATACTGCTTTTGATCCTCATGATAGGCCTGATTTAGACACGCAAGCCTGTGGAATCTTGGTCCGTACTGATAAGTAATTGAATAGCTTTATAGGAAACAGTCATTCATGAATTGCGATGGAATTTGGGCATGTTTAAAAAAAAGAATGTATTTAAATGTATTTGGGTCCTTCTTCCGTCTCTGAACTAATACCTTAATGACTTTACATAAAATGTACCATTAATGATAACACTGTGCCACCAATAGGACTAGTAACACTAAAGACGGTAACATCAATGACACATTTTAGGTAATCGAGAAATTTCATAGGCCACAAATGGTCAAATCTGAGATCATTAACCCTTTAAAAATGATTTACTAAAGTGATATGATTAATAATTTTGCTCACATTTAAATTGAGCAACACCGATGACACTTCTTATTTAGACAGCATCTGCATCTGTGGGCATGTATGTTTCTGACGGACGAGCCCCTGACATCTCTCCACTTTGTCAGGGGTTATTTGAGCAATCCGTACTCGTTGGTCCCGGGGGTCTCCGTTCCTATCCAAACACTTCCATCACCTCGCTCTCACTCTGTGACTGGACAAGGCAGGATATAGCACCGCATGCCTCATCCATCTTTAGCAGTCCCATCCAGTCCCCCCACAAAAAAAAAAAAAAACAGAAAGAGGCGGATGGGCTCCCCGTTCCCCCGTTCACCCACCCCACTCCCTCACCTTGAGAAACTTCTCTCCAGACCTTACCATGGATGGCTGCTCATCCTCCACACCCTCGCCCGGCCCTCGCCTCGGTCTCAGAATCAACACGTTTCACTGCGCCGACAGATGGTTCACACAAAGCTACTCGAGAACATCCACTCATACTCATAGTTCACATTAATGATGACATCCTATTTTTTTCCTTCTCTTCAAGCCTGGCAGAAATATAATATACTATATGGATTTCTTTGGTTAAAAAAAATAGATATGTATAGCATGGATCAGGATTTTTTTTCTGGAGGTCTTCCAATCGTGTCTCTAGCTCTCGATCAAGACGTCCAATCCGTGGCTAGCGGAGTTCAGATATCATCCCGATCTTGACTGATGTTCTGGCCGAGGACGGCTAAGTCACAGTGTAAGCTCATCACAGAGCATTATCCACTTCAGCTGACCTGACCACTGTGGAGCCTGGATCCAATAGAGCCTCTAGACACTAGCAAGCCCTCTTCAAGATAATCTCTTTGGGAATAAGGGATTACAGGCAACACTAATGGCTAATCCACTGCACTTTGTAACTCGCTGAGCAGAGCCAACAGTTTAGGGCAGACTGGGTTTCCCTTCCTGCTGCTGGTCTGTCTGGGAATCTTCACATTGCTGTGTGTGTGTGGTGCATAGCGGTGGACTGAACCTGACTCTACAGTACATGTAGAGTACAAAAAAACAAACAGAACAGGACTGTAAAGGCTGCGTTTACACAGGCAGACCAAATCTGATCTTTTTCCACTAATTGGTCTTTTGACCAATCAGAACAGCTCTTTTGCACATGATCAGAATTGGGCTGCCAGTGGAAACACTTCCAAAAAAATACTTTCCGCGTTCACGTGCTAGTAGGAACTAGGAAACTCGTACATTTCTGACTTGCTATCTGGTTGTAGTTATACACGTTCAACCAGTTAACAAGTCGTAAATTTCAGTTTCCTAGTTCCGACTAGTGTGTGAACGCGGCAACTGACTTGGTGGGAGTGCATTTATACGTCATGTAATTTCTACCTTTTGACAGACTTATTAATTAGACCATTTTCATATCCATGGGTCTGTAATTGATCATGATCCTTACATATAAGATGTTTATCAAGATAGGCTAACACTTCAAATGTATTATGTGTAGGAAAGAACTTCTGATGAGAGTGTAACCTTGCATTCCGACACTCATATTCATTACTCCATATTCTCTGAACTTCTTCCTTGAACTCCCAGAAGTTCTTTAAGTTCTACCTCCAGACTACAGATGGCACTATTGCATCAGTCACTATTGGACAGTGTCTCCGTGTCAATGCATTGAGCTGATCATTCACACATCACTAGGATTGACAATGAGCCTTTATGGACCACTTACAGGCATTTCATTACCCTCACCACAAGAACAGACCTAGTTGCCTGGGTCAGCAAGTAAATTACATCCTCTCTCAAATTAAACATCCCTTTAGCTCTTCAAAGGTGTCATTTACCTTCAGCGAATCCTGTAAAAGTGACCACTATCAGATTATGCTCAGAAAAAGTCCCTTGGCTTTCATTGGTTCTGCCAGATTGGTGTTCAAAATCAAAGGCAGACACGTCATACACTGACCAGGGTATTAAAAACTGGGGGGAAAATGGCTTTCTCCACGTCGGCTTAGGGCACCGCGACCTCTTTAAATCCCAAAGCTGTCCAAAAAAGGCAATAAACTCAACGCTCAACTTTTCCATCAGTCTGCGAGTTGAAATTATGAGACAATTGCTGCGACTTAATAAACAAAAAGCGATCGAAGTACCAGCTGACCCTGCACGGGTGAGCGAGAAACAAGACATTCATTTGGACCAGCCCGGGTCCGACAATCACAAATGAGTGTGGTATAGGAAACCAGACCTCCTTTTCACAGCATTAATATCTATTTTTTTCCCCTTCAGTTATAAACGTTCCCAGTGGTGTAAAGTACTTAAGTAAAAATACTTTTAAGTACTCCTTAAGTAGTTTTTTTGGGGTATCTGTACTTTACTATTTATATTTGACAACTTTTACATTTGCCCTGACACCCAAAAGTACTCGTTACATTTTTAATGCTTAGCAGGACAAGACAATTGTCTAATTCACACACATCAAGAGAACATCCCTGGTCATCCCTACTGCCTGAGAATTGGCAGACTCACGAAACACAATTGCTTCATTTGTAAATTATGTCCGAGTGTTGAACTGTGACCCTGGCTATCCGTGAATAAATAAAAAAACAAGAAAAGGATCTGGTTTGCTTAATATAAGACATTTTAAATTATTATTATTTTTGATACTTAAGTACATTTAAACCCAAATACTTTTGGACTTTACCTCAAGTAGTATTTCACTGGGTGACTTCTACTGGAGTCATTTTATTTCAAGGTATCTTTACTTTTACTCAAGTATGAAAATTGGGTACTTTTTCCACCACTGAACTTTCTCAGAGTCATGAATTTGATTTGGCTGTGTTTTTTAATTACTGGCAGCCAGTCCGTGTGCTCTGGGTCTCCCTAAACTGAAATGACAGAGGTGTTCTCCCGCGCCACCGAGCGTTGCAGTTACAGAGCCCTTATGGTGTCTGGGTAATTGAAGGGCGGGATTCACAGCTGGATCCAGTGTGAGAAGCAAAGGCCTTTAGCCTCGCTGCTAACCGTTTAATGACACCTCTCCCGCTCACTGGAAAATGGTTTAAGCAGACTGCTCTAGTGTTGCTGATTGCTCTGCTGTTGCTACTGGTGGGGTAAAGTGGTTAGAGTGGCTGGGGCTCAATCACCATAAGTTCAGAGAAAGCTTACAGAGAGGATTTTATCATTATTATCATCATAAAAGTAATGAATCCGCCGTTATCATTAACAGTTGAGCCAATGTACTGATAAGATTGGTCCTATACACAAAACCTAATAGGACCAACCCACTGAAATGAGAAAATTTGCTCCAGACAACAAACAATTCAAACCTTTATTAAGACATCTGGATGGACTGACAGAGAAAAAAAACTAGTTAAGATAAAAAACATTTGATTTTATTTCATTTACAGACGAGGGCCTAGCTGCATACAGACGGACCTGTCTCAGCCCTCTCATTAGCATTTATTACAGCCTCTTCTCTACTCACATCTCAGTCCCTGATCACAATGCGGGAGCATTCTCTACCTGTCCTACATCTCAAATGTCACCCTTATCTCATATAGTGCACAATATTTGCTCAGATTGGGCTTGGGTTAAAAGTACTGCACTATATAGGGCTCCAGTCCTGCTTTAAATCATCTAATAACAGGGGGAGGGGAGGTGGTGGTCGAGTCTGGAGGGGGGGGTGCACAGCCTTGAGCCAACAGAGCTGCCTTGTTGAGCCATGTGGAACAGGGGGGGGCCTAGGACATGGTGATGGACTCCAGCATCTCCTCCACGGCCTTCACGGAGCATTTGTTCTCCTTTGTCCCGCGACCGGCCAGCTGCATGACAGAGAGAAGAGAAAAAAACATCAGCTCATCACATCTTTAAAGAGACCAAAGCACGGGGCTGGCTGAAGGAGAGCCAGCCAAGCCAAAACACTAGCGCACACTTAGTGTCACGATAACCGCATAGCCCCATATCACGCTCCACCACATCAGGTCGAAACAGAGTATACCAAACATTGGGAACACCTTCCTAATATTGAGTTGCCCTCAGAACAGCCTCAATTCGTCGGGGTATGGACTCTACAAGGTGTTGAAAGCATTCCAAAGGGATGCTGGCCCATGTTGACTCCAATGCTTCCCACAGTTGTGTCAAGTTGGCTGGATGTCCTTTGGACAATTCTTGATTCACACGGGAAACTGATGAGCATGAAAAACCCAGCAGTGTAACAGGTCTTGACACAGACCGGTGCGGCTGGCACCTACTACCGTACCCCGTCCATAGTCACTTAAATCTTGTCTTGCACATATATCCTCAATGACACACACACAATCCATGTCTCAATTATCTCAAGGCTTAAAAAAAACATTCTTTAACCTGTCTCCTCCCTATCATCTACACAGATTGAAGTCGATTTAACAGGTGACATCAATAAGAGATCATAGCCCTCACCTGGATTCACCTGGTCAGTCTGTCATGGAAAGCAGGTGTTCTTAATGTTTTGTATACCCAGTGTATATAACTCCACAGCATAATGGGGCAACGTTGGAATGTCACATCAGCAGCCTGACAAACCGAGAATGATAACTTGACAGAAACAAATGAAGCACCATGATGAATAAAGATTGGCCATGTGCAATTCCAGAGTGACTAACGGGGCCAAGAGAAAAGAAGCACCACCTGGAGTCAGGGTGTGCGAGGAGGGGGAGAGGTGAGAGAGAGGGAGGGCCAGGACGTCCTGATGACTCATTGTCTCACGGCCCCTCGCCTGGACAGCCCCAAACAAACCCATAAAGCATTGCTACTAATCTCTGCCTCCCTCTCTCCCTCTGTGTGTGTGTGTGTGTGTGTGTGTGTGGGGGGGTACACGGGCCAGACTGGACTTCCTCTGTGACTCACACACACAGACCCTCAATCTCCCAATTAAACCACAATCAGCCCTGCTATTAACGGAACTCAGGAGGGGGTCCTCCCCTCTCAGCCCTGTCCCCAAACTACAGAGACTAAGAGAACCTACCCCTGCAACAACACCCACAGGGACTTGGCATTAGTGAGTTGTGCGGTAGACTACACCTCTGTTCTCATTATAATAACTGCTACTTGGGCACAGGGACAGCAGCGTCGATGTGTGTGTCTCGTGTGTAAGGCCACATCTGCTGCTGGGAGGAGAGCACACAGACAAGTCAGAGCAACGCGTCGGAGGACATCTTTGGACTTTTCTCAATAAAATCATTATGAAAACCACACTATAAACTGGGTGGTTCGAGCCCTGAATGCTGATTGGCTGAAAAGCAGTGGTATATGACAAAACATGTATTTTTACTGCTCTAATTATGTTGGTAACCAGTTTATAACCACAGTAAGGCACCTTGGGGGGGGCCTACAGTTTTCCCTACAGGAAATCCCTACAGTTCAGGCTATAAAAGAACGTGTGCCATTTCATACTTGCTGCCAATACGAGAGCTATGATTCAAAAAAGACGTTCTCCGGATGCACTGCGTGTCGAGACAGCACATTTTAAAAGCAGGCTGAATTAATTTAGGAAAATGATACCGCCTGTTCCGCAATCATGTCATTCATTGCCGATCAGAGATAGTTACTCAATCATTGCTAAATATCGGATACATTTTCTTATAAATCTTTACATAGTGGCACAGCACCCCTCTTGTTTGGAGAGAACCCTGGCATACTGACCATATCTTGGTTAATATCCTGGGACTCTATTTGTTACATTCCCCTGAAAAGAAAACCAAAAATGTCACTCAAACAGAAGGGTGAACTAACAAAGAGTCACTGACAACAACTAAAACGAAACAGGTGGAGTTTTAGGAGGGGTTATAAAAGACACTCATAGGGGTGTCCACTGAAAGTTGCATAGCAACAACTGGGACCTAAAAGACACCCACCATGAGTTCCCCACTAAATTTGCCCACTAAGAGGCAAACAAAAGAATAACCCACACCAAACTTAAAGACAGGAAGCAAACCAAACAGGTGGAGCAAAACGAAAATCAAGGAATTCAGATAAGAGGATTGTTTGCGTCGAACAACTGGAGCACTGGACCAGCCACTCTTAACTAGCATCTGGGCCAGCACAGGTGAAACACCTTCCAACTAACGAGATGGCAACCAGCACAGGTGTAACACAATGGCGGCAATCGATGCGCCCTGCGTGCGAACAAGCTAAAGACCAACCTCATAACATAAATGGGAAAATCAAAACCTGTAACACCTTCCCCCTTCAGACTACAAATATATCCTATAGTTGCTCACCACCAACAGAAAACAACTTTATTGCACAACATAACCAACATAAACGCATCACTACTAAAATGAGTCGCCTTCTCCAATATAAACATGGCGTCTACTGTCTGTCAACAATTAAATACAAGACAAAACAGCCCTCTCAATTTTCTTTCCTATAGTTGCCTAACACACAAGTGTTTTCGAAAAACTCACATATGCTTCTATAACTCACCCCCTTCGAATGAGCGCAACCAAAACAAAACTGGTCTCCAAAATGATGTTCCTTAGTGGAATGGAAAAGTGTGTCAGCACACATGATCAAATCAAAATTGATTTGTCACATGCGCCAAATACAACAGTGACATGCTTACTTTACAAGCCCTTAACCATCTATTTCTTGAAATGCATTGTTGGTTAAGAGAAACTGGTTACCAGTTGGGGCAAAAGACCAACAAAATCCACCAGAAACCTGCTGAAAGGTTAGTCAAAAGCAAGAATAGGATGCAAAGGTGCAACCGGTACAGCTTGGTTCGGTTTACCCGTCCACTGGAAAACGCAACAGGATTTACAGTAAGAAAAAACCATCCTGTTTCAGACCAGAAGTTCTTATCCGAAATACAGTCACACGTCTTGTTGACCCCAAAATGGCCTGCCATACTACCATCATGAGCAGAGGGCTGCCTTAATCAAAGTTCATGTCAGAATTTGTTTTTCCGAACAAAAGGGCTTTATTACAGACAAAAATACTGCTCAGTTTCATCAGCTGTCCGAGTGGCTGGTCTCAGACGATCCTGCAGGTGAAGAAGCCAGATGGAGGTCCTCGGCTGGCAAGGTTTTACATGTTCTGCGGTTTTGAGGCCGGTTGGACGTACTGCCTAATTCTCTTAAACGATGTTGGAGGCGACTTATGGTCGAGAAATTAACATTCAATTCTCTGGCAACAGCTTTGGTGGACATTCCTACAGTCAGCATGACAATTGCACACTCCCTCAAAACTTCCGACATTTGTGGCATTGTGTTGTGTGACAAACCTGCACATTTAGAGTGGCCTTTCATTCTCCCCAGCACAAGGTACACCTGTGTAATGATTGTGCTGTTTAATCAGCTTCTTGATATGCAACACCTGTCAGGTGGATCGATTACATTTACATTACCTTGGCAAAGGAGAAATGTTCATTAACAGGAATGTAAAACAAACTTGTGCAGAACATTTGAAAGAAATAAGCTTTCCGGGATCTTTGATTTCAGCTTATGAAACCAACATTTTATGTTGCATTTATATTTTCATTCAGTATAGTTTAGGTGTAGTTTGGATGGGCCATCAGCTGTGCACTTTGACTGCCAGTGAACGACTGGCGGTGAATGACGGGCAGGTTGGAAAAAAATGACATGTCCTTTTAAAACACAAATTCTGTTTGTGATATTAAGATTCTAAAAACGACAGAGTAATTAAACAAGTTTATTTGTTTTGAGTCAATATGACGCTATCACTGCCTCCCGGGTGGCGCAGTGATTAAGGGCGCTGTACTGCAGCGCCAATTGCGCCACCAGAGACTTTTGCGCCCAGGCTCTGTTGCAACCGCGCCCAGGCTCTGTCGTGTCCTAGCGTCGTCCGGGTTAGGGAGGGTTTGGCCGGTAGGGAAATCCTTGTCTCATCGCGCACCAGCGACTCCTGTGGCGGGCCGGGCGCAGTGCGCGCTAACCAAGATGCCAGGTGCCAGGTTTTTTCTCCGACACATTGGCGCTGGCTTCCGGGTTGGATGGCTCTGTGTTAAGAAGCAGTGCAGCTTGGTTGGGTTGTGTATCGGAGGACGCATGACTTTCAACCTTAGTCTCTCCCGAGCCCGTACGAGAGTTGTAGCGATGAGACAAGATAGTAGCTACTAAACAATTGGATACCACAAAATTGGGGAGAAAAAGGGGTAAAATTCAAAAAAAATCAAATTAAATAAATAAATATGACGCTATCAGGACTTCTCTCCTCTGGGTTCTTTACATGTCAAAGCCGGACCCTTTCAGTTTTCAGTAATAAAATGTTTAACGGCCTTGCCCCAGTCGCTTTGACCCCATTGTGGCGTTTGCTTCCACAACACCACTCACCTGCCGCCTTTCTTCGCACTGAGGTATGACAATCACCAGGTACAGTGGGTAATAAAAGCGGGACACGAGTAACCCTTTAAAGCCCCCATCAATCAGTCAGCACAAACAGCCAGGCCAGCCCTGCGGAGGCCCACAACGTTCCACAGCGGCTCCCTTTCAAATAGCCCAGTGCCCATTTAAAAAGGAGGATATAAAAAACACTCAGACTTGGAGTTAAGAGTCAAGTCAACCTTGCGCCTTGTCATTTTTCCTCTCACACGCAGGGTGGGGTCCCGCTGATCTGCTGCCCCTGCCATTACCAGCCAACTTAAAACAAAACACAGCCCAACCGGTTGCTAGCCGGGTCCCTCTTCCTGTTCCCTGGCTGATAAGGGTGTGGCTCTGGCTCAGAGTGGAGACCAAACACACATGGTATTTTCCCTTGTGCATTTACTCAAAAAAACAAATAGAAACACTTAAAATGTTAATACACTGCTCAAAAAAAAGGGAACACTTAAACACAATGTAACTCCAAGTCAATCACACTTCTGTGAAATCAAACTGTCCACTTAGGAGGTAACACTGATTGACAATAAATATCACATGCTGTTGTGCAAATGGAATAGACAACAGGTCAATTATAGGCAATTAGCAAGACACCCTCAATAAAGAGGTGGTTCTGCAGGTGGCAACCACAGACCACTTCTCAGTTCCTATGCTTCCTGGCTGATGTTTTGGTCACTTTTGAATGCTGGCGGTGCTTTCACTCTAGTGGTAGCATGAGACGGAGTCTACAACCTACACAAGTGGCTCAGGTAGTGCAGCTCATCCAGGATGGGACATCAATGCGAGCTGTGGCAATTAGGTTTGCTGTGTCTGTCAGCGTAGTGTCCAGAGCATGGAGGCGCTACCAGGAGACAGGCCAGTACATCAGGAGACGTGGAGGAGGCCGTAGGAAGGCAACAACCCAGCAGCAGGACCGTTACCTCCTCCTTTGTGCAAGGAGGAGCAGGAGGAGCACTGCCAGAGCCCTGCAAAATGACCTCCAGCAGGCCACAAATGTGCATGTGTCTGCTCAAACTGTCAGAAACAGACTCCATGGGGTGGTATGAGGGCCCGACGTCCACAGGTGGGGGTTGTGCTTACAGCCCAACACCGTGCAGGATGTTTGGCATTTGCCAGAGAACACCAAGATTGGCAAATTCGCCACTGGCCCCCTGTGCTCTTCACAGATGAAAGCAGGTTCACACTGAGCACATGTGACAGACGTGACAGTCTGGAGACGCCGTGGAGAACGTTCTGCTGTCTGCAACATCCTCCAGCATGACTGTCTTGGCAGTGGGTCAGTCATGGTGTGGGGTGGCATTTCTTTGGGGGGCCGCACAGCCCTCCATGTTCTCGCCAGAGGTAGCCTGACTGCCATTAGGTACCGAGATGAGATCCTCAGACCCCTTGTGAGACCATATGTTGGTGCTGTTGGCCCTGGGTTCCTCCTAATGCAAGACAATGCTAGACATCATGTGGCTGAAGTGTCAGCAGTTCCTGCAAGAGGAAGGCATTGATGCTATGGACTGGCCCGCCCGTTCCCCAGACCTGAATCCAATTGAGCACATCTGGGACATCATGTCTCGCTCCATCCACTAACAGTTGCACCACAGACTGTCCAGGAGTTGGCGGATGCTTTAGTCCAGGTCTGGGAGGAGGACCTCCATGGGTTGATAAATTTGATTTCCATTGATCATTTTTGTGTGATTTTGTTGTCAGCACATTCAACTATGTAAAGAAAAAAGTATTTAATAAGAATATTTCATTCATTCAGATCTAGGATGTGTTATTTTAGTGTTTTCCCTTTATTTTTTTGAGCAGTGTACATTTTCCACACCCACGATGTTGAGCTTAATATTGTAAAGTGTGCCTGATTGATTGACAACACTTACGTGTTAGAAAACCAACACAGTTAAGTGTTCTTGATTAATCAACACCCAAAGTGTTAGATACTAGTGATGCACCGATGACATTTTTGTCTGATAGCGATATCCAATATTTTCCTTGCCAAAAGAAAAACGATACCAACACCCGATATTTAAAATTATAGCGGCCTTATAAGCATTCTAGTACAGTTAAATAGTTAACATACACACATGGACACAGCGGTCTAAAGCACTGCATCTCAGTGCAAGAGGTGTCACTACAGTCACTATCTGGCCGTGATTGGAAGTCCCATAGGGCGGCGCACAATTAGCCCAGCGTCTTCCGGGGTAGGCTGTCATTGTAAATAAGAATTTGTTCTTATTGCCAACTGTACTTAATGCCAACTGATTTGCCTAGTTAAATAAAGATTAAACACACACTGACCAAAATGTTATTTTGTTGGCATTTACATATGTCCCCATTACCAGTGAAACATAATCAAAAACCTATTTCTTTCACTTACTTGCTGTGCTGTTTCGTTGTTCATTTGTTCAGTCCTTTCATTCTCAACCAGAATATAAAGAATAAGAATATGCCATTTAGCAGACGCTTTTATCCAAAGCGACTTACAGTCATGTGTGCATACATTCTACCAGGATTTCTATGGAACGTCGTTTGGGTCTTTGCGTGTCAAAAAATATACTAACACTATTTGACATGTCAAATAAGCTTGTTGACCAATCATGACCTGAATATGACTGTACGTCACATTTAATGAGTTCATACATTTTTTACATAGTTATTACACTATCACAACACTTCATCGATACGCATGTTATGATGCTGGTATGATCTTCCCCAAAAACATAGCAAAACCACATAATCTGTTTCAATAGTTATATAATAAGCTAAGTGCCATCTAAAATAACCCTAAATTACAAGACTGTTCTTATTTGATTAATGGTGGTCGGACCCATCTATGTGAAGCTAGCCAGAATAGTGGACTTTGCAGTTAGCCTTCAAAATAAAAGCGCAACATAATGCTACTATTTGTATTCATTTGCATCACTGTCAATGACATACTTTTATATTGAAGGCAAACCGCACATTCCACTATTGTGCCTAAATCCTGTGGCTAGCTTCACAACACATAACCCGGTCTGGTCGAGCCTCACTAGCCAGATTAAGCTAGCTGGCTGCTTATAATGTTAGCTTGAGACAACAGAGTTAAGTAGCTGGCTAGCTATTTATTTTCATTAACCGAAGTACAATTTCAATAGCCGAACAACAAGTAGCAACCTAGCTAATAATTACTCAAGGATTCCTAAATCATTGCTCATAATAATGACTTTTACTGGTCATTTCTTACATGATTCAACACAGGCACAGTAACAAAAAAATATATCAGAGTGGGCCTTGTGGTCTTAAGTCAACACATTAGCTGAAATCTACCCAAACAGTAAGAGACTGAATTGAGGTGGACTGTCTGCCCCCCCCCCGGTCAAAACCATTCTCAGTACAGCCGTGGCCTCAGAGGGTAAGTAGGGTGGTTCGCATAGACCAAGGACTCAAGGGTATGCAAGGGATTAAGTTATTGCATAGCTTGGGTAGGTAAACCTGGTCCTGAAGTGCCACTGCAGGATTTCGTACCAAACATTCATGCACCACTAGGGCTGTGGTGGTCATGACATTTTGGCAGCTGGATGTTGTCAAGACTACTGGTCTCAAGGTAAATTACCGTTAATTAACAAACATGTTAGGCATCCTCCAGGACTCCATGCATACAAGCCGCTGACCTTTGAAACATCTACATTCTACAAAAAGTCTAATCAATCCATTTAATATACCCCAACACAATAAAGCCATTATTTATTTTGGCAGGTCTAAAGAAACCTTATGATATGAAGAAAATGTATTTCAGAAGAACCGAATATGAGACGGCCTACTGTATGTTATCTGGCTGTACGATGTTATGGTTTTATTGTAAGTATAATATAATTGAACTAAAATAGAAAGGACAGTGCGCATATGAAGTGGCTATGTTGGGCGTAAAAGTGATAATTGAAACAGGTCCTATTACTCTATATTTAGAGTTAGTTGTTAATGATTCAAACCTTAGAAATCAAAACATATATGGGCTGCATGATGAAACTACAGGCTATTGAATATATATATATATATATATATATATATATATATATTTTTTCTTTTTCTTTTATTGCTAAAAAAAAACTTTGCCATTCCTTGCCTCAGGCTGCACACCCTGTTCTCTCATCAAGTGATCATATATCACCCATCAGACTATTCTCAATTAAATCTTCACTAATATGTCAAATTGGTTTTGACATAGAATGGCCCATTATCAAATGAGTAGTGGAAGGGGGAAAAAAGACAAGTCATCCATATGCGAATGGAGGCCGCTTTCCCGCAGTTAAATCATGCCGGGTAGGCTACTCCAGTTTAATAGTGGAGCAGCTGAGCAATGCACCTAAATATAGTAGCAGCTGGGATCCTCCTCTTTTTTAGTGGCAACCATCAAAACTCTGCTTTCACACGGGATTGCATATAGAAATGTCTGGACTTATAAGAACACGCATCAACCATTGTTTGGGGAACATACAGCCTCTCGCTGCGTGACAGGTAATACTCCGCCCAAACCCTGTATGCCATGGGATCTCCAACTTGTGTTCCTGCAGTTACGAAGTGTTCGTTTGGGAAAACAAGTTAAATCTGTTCGAGAAAATCGATAGTAACATGTTTTCACAACAAAACATA
The DNA here is from genome assembly GCF_023373465.1 of Oncorhynchus keta. NCBI lineage: Eukaryota > Metazoa > Chordata > Actinopteri > Salmoniformes > Salmonidae > Oncorhynchus > Oncorhynchus keta. The sequence goes on from NC_068451.1 coordinate 3,165,450, forward strand.
TTTAATTAAACTGTTGACAGCTCCCCATCTCTGCTCGCTCGAGAAAGGAATGAAGGAGATAAGAGGACATGGAAATGCACAGTGGTGAGATACTGTAGCTAAAAAAGGTAAATGTACCAGCCAATTGATTATGAAAATAGAAAATAAATCCCTAGTACTAGGCTATTCAAAATCAAATTCACAATAATTGTAGGCTAAATCTGTAAGCTGCCCTGCACAATCAATGAACCAACACCATCGACTAAGCCTATACACTCTCTCCCAGACTCATAGATAGAACGTTTGGAGCACCGCAATGGTAACCAGTCCATCCAGTATGCATAATAATACAGTCCACACTCAAAAGTGGATTTGTTGAAATTTGGGAATAATCGGCTAGAAAAATGTACAAAATACATAAAATCCTGTGCTTTTAATTTTTTTTTTAAATATTCTGCCTTGCATAATATGCGGTAGGCTATGTCTTGTATAATGGCACAAACATTATTTTAATTCAGGTTTCTTTTTCGGGCATGGGCTCATACATGTAATATAATATAATATATGTAATATATGTATGGGTGTCCTACATGTGACCTCTTAATGCTTTGAATTAATCATCACCTTAGAAAGCGCTGTCCATTTCGTTGTGTTTGGCTTTGAAACAAAATCCACAACGACCATGTTTTCACTCAGTTTCTTTCTTCAAATTGATCATCACAGAGAGGTGAAATCTTTTTCCTAACAGTGAGTTTTAAAAGCATGACTGTTTTGATGAATATGGTCTCCGTAACAGCCCTAGGTACCACACTTAATTCTGCCAATAACCTCACCAACAGTGGCTAGATTAATATCACCTGGTCTAAAGCAGAAATGTTCAATCAAATACATGAAGTACCTGTGGCAGTACAGAACCAAGGTTGACTACCCTTGTGGTATAGGAACAGTTAAGTGGAAAAGGCAAGTGGGAAAGGTCCTATGTGGCTCAGTCGGTATAGCATGGCGCTTGTAACACCAGGGTTCTGGGTTCGATTACCAGTAAAAAAGTAGGAAAATGTATGCACTTTACTATAAATCGCTTTGAATAAGAGCTAAATGACTAAAATGTAAATAGTGTAGCTTTCATTATTAAAGTAGACACCTGGCATAACTCACCTGATAGGCTCGGTTGATTTGATTGGTGGCCCAAGTAGCATACTTCACATTGGCCTTTTTCACCGTGGCGTTCACTTTGGGACTTGCAGCAATGTGGCTTGCTGACTACACAGGGGAAGAAGAAGGGAGTGGAAAGCAAGGGAGAGAGGAAAGAGGAGAGGAAAGAAAGAAAGGTGTCGTCATATCAAAATCGCAATAAAAGCATAATTGAGATGAATGTGCAACCAATTCCACCGTGGGCAGGACGAGAAAAAATTGGCCCGACGACATGTAAAAAACGTTAACAGAAGAGGAAAAAGTGAGTGCTTTATTTAATTCCCCAGCCCCCAAGGGCAGTATCGCCTAATGGGCCCTAATTTCTCCAACACCATAGATAGCCGGTGATGACAGGGCCCGGCATGTCTTCAGTATGTCTTCAGAACCCGCGGTGCTGTGGCGAGCGAAGCGCGATGTGAATCATGCTCTCTGCCCACCCCAGCTCCCCTCAGAACCACAAAACCCATGTCTTTCCCATGCTACTGCCATCGTCTCCGAAGTGCAAACCCCACTAGGCTTGAACGGGCAGCACTTCAAAGGAGTCCCCATGGTCATACTGAAAATTTAACTACACCCCAAATCAACCTTGCTCCCCCCTTTTATTTAAAAAAAAATACGCTTTTGCTTCTGGATTTCTTCATAACCTCCGGCTTACGATGTCAGCTCCGACAGACTACCCCAGAATGATGTCTTCCTCCATGTGAAGATCCCCGCTAGTGCAGAGACACAGCACTGGCTAACACTAACCTGACAGTGGTCACGGCTACCAACGACTCAGGTGTAATCAGGTGCTCTGAACGACTAAGCTGAACCAATCAAAAATCTCTTTGGTGAGGAGCTGCCCTTCGGTGGTGTTCACAAAGCTTCACTGTCATCCAGAAGCAGATGAAATGGTCAGAAAGTCATTGCCTTGGCACAATCCCATGTCGGGAATTAACTTGCACTTGTCAAGGATTTCAACTCTGGACCTTGTGGACACTAACTTTTTTATGATCAAATTTAAACCTGAAACCAGCGTTAGGCCAAAATAGTGGCAGTGGATGATTTGACAGAGGAAAATAAAGTCCTCTACATAACTATGTATGCCTTTCCTATACACTTCAGTAGTTGGCATTCAGACTTACCTTATACAGGTGCGTAACGGGCTTTGCAGGCGTGGTTCCCTTGCGCTCACTGAATACATTTCATTCAAACCCTCCCACAGGCAGTTAACCCACTGTTCCTAGGCCGTCATTGAAAATAAGAATTTGTTCTAAACTGACTTGCCTGGTTAAATAAAAGGTAAAATAAAAAAATAAAAAATAAAAAAAACTTGCTGGAACAGATTTTCTCGTGGAGTTTTCAGTACATTTATCTAAAGCCATCCCTTTAAAATGTGGTGTACCTTTAATCTGAATTGTCTCGACAGATTCACTAAAATATATATAGAGAGAACGGTTCAGAATATTAGGGATCAATGAAAGAAAGCATTGTAGGCCTAAATACATGCATATTTGTCATATTTTCAACACCAATTGCTAGATTTCAAAAATATTCTGATCTTGTATATTATTTACGGTTAGGAAAGTATTTATGAATCATTTTTAAAAACCACACGCACAAACTATAATCGGTGAATCAAAAATACAGTGGTTCGATTCATCCTGAACGCTGACATATTCAAATGGTTCAATCCATAAAATATTGGAAGGTGAGAAAAGTGTACCGCAGTGGTTGAACAGTCCACCCTAATAACCCACACTAATCATGGAACTGTGTTGAGAACAGTCCAGTCGTTGCGAACCGTGCGTGTCCCAAATGACTGCGCAACTACTAGCGATCCTCAGGAACTACCACACAAATGTGACAGAGGAAAGAAAGAAAGCTAAGCTAACTATGGAATAATGCAAAATCTAAGGAAAGGAACACTAGAGTGACAGTTCTAAATGTGGGTAGAACTGACAGTGGCATGGTGAAATAGATCTAAAACCATTGTCATGTTTATTTACAATCCCCTTATCAGAATGGCTTACTCATCTACCTAGCGCTTGCCAACGTGTCGAGAGAAAAGTGCATACAAAGATAATTACGTTCCATTTACGTGCGCCTAACTCGGGTCGGAATTCCAACATAGGTGAACAGGAATACATTTGGAGGTTAAGGGATCTGAAGGTCTTGAATTGATGCTGCTTTTTTAAGCATGTTCTGTGGCTAGCTAGCACCTTGAAGACCTTTTTAGACCTACCTCTTTCTCCATTTACCCTGAAAGTAGTCTACGGGCCTGGAGAGACAGTCATTTACAGTTTCAATTAGTTTAAATAACATTAGCTAACTTTAACCCCATTGACTACTTTAAGAAAAATGAAAGGGTAGTCTATAAAAGTGAAGCTGTCCCTTCAAAGACCATGAACGGATCCAGTGGTTGTGACCCTTTCCGGGTATGAGATGTTTTACCTGCTTGAACCCCTGTTGCAATAGAGAGAAAACACTGGAAGGCCTGTGTCGCTGCTTCTCTCTGCTCTGGCCATCCACCCACCCTTATTCCTGCACTCTCCGTTTGTGTTCTTATGTCAGGACTCACTTACATATGATGCATTGGTGCTAACGGACAACTTCCTGTTTAAATAAATATGGAGATGAAAGGGGGGCATTTGGCTCAGACGAAATCAAAACGTTAACCTGGGCCGGGGGCTGCTGGGACTGACAGAGCGTGGGAGGGAGGCAGTGCCCTCTCTTTCCTTTTTTTCCCCGTCCTGCCACTGATCTTTATTTATTTTTGTCATTTTTGGTCATAAACATGAAAAAAGTCCTGTACGAAAGCTTAGAGGGGTAATATTACCAACATAGAGACCTTGAAGGGGCAGACTTTTCCAAGCATTGACCTGACCTATCTGAAAGCTGGGCTCTATGGTCGCTACACAAAGGCAGTAGCAGGCCTGCACAGTTTGACAAACAACAGGAGAAAAAGGATGAGTTGTTGATCTTTCACCCCCCTCCCTCACTTCTCTATCATGCGACGGTTAGATGTGCAAACTTACCATATACAGACCGAACAAGGCCCTCATGTTTCTGTTGTTCAGCTTCAGAGCCTGGGCAAAATACTTTCTGGACAGCTCCAGGTTTTCCAGCCCCCCCTGGGTGTACTTCACCTGTGAGACAAGGCATTCAAATACGGGTATGAGGCGTGCCGGCCGGGGGGCTTACGCAATGCCTACACGGCATCTGAATAAGCATGACGACATGACAAGCCGTGTAAACATTGTGACATTCATGAGCGTGTATTCCTGCTGACCGTTAAGTGCAGCGGCCGGCTCCTCCATGTGAGAGAGAGCATTCGCGTAGAGGGCTGGGAGAAAACCTTATTCCATTGATGACGGACATGCAGAAGTCATACCTACCTCAGCGTACTGCTCACAGTACAAGTGATTGTGAGGGTTAGTCATCATCAGCTCCTCCAGACAGAAAGCTGCTTTTCCATAGCTGTGGAAACAAGGGAACAATGAATAGAATAGATTGATGACCACTAGTGATGGACATTTAATCTTTGAGCTTTTAAATAGTAAGGGGGGGAAATGTGCTCCATTTCATCTGTGATGTAGTTTACCTATTCCAATCAGAGTGTAAATTTGTTCGACAGAAAGTTATACTGCTGCCTTGGTTTACTGTCCATTTTGGCAAGTTTGAGTCTAGGAAGATGCATCCAACAAACTAAGTTTATTTGCAGACTAAGGGGATCTGGTGGCCTATGTGGTTATGTCTATATTGGCGAAACTCTTCAGTTTTGGAAAGTGGAACATTGAAAAGGAGAGGAGCGGGGGTCTCCAGACACACAGGATCAATCTGTCTGTCTGGCGATGTGTTTTTCACTCTGGTAATGTCTAGTTAAATACCTTCCTGAGGTCAGCGCTACAGTAGAAACTGGCACACTGTGCCCTACTCAGATGAGATCACTTCTCAGCAGACTGCTGAGCTGTTGACCTCACGCTAATCTACAACCATTACACATCTAATACACAGTTTCTCCTTCAGGGGACCCGTCCAAGGGAATGCAAGTTTCTCTCTCCAGCACACACTCAGAATTACACACACACACACACACACACACACACACACACACACACACACACACACAATTTCCCACGCCTTGACAGACTACATGAACCCAGAACACTAAAACATGGCTATTAAACCAAAATCGGACAAAACACAAAACCCAGCACTCAATTGTAGTGTAGAGAGAGACTGTACGTGATCCAGCATATGCTGTATGTGCTTGGAAATGTGCAGAAAAAAACAAAAATGGTGCTTGTGGTGGTGGGATCATAAATGACGCAAGATAAGGATGCAAATTTGTAGCCATCACTGACATAGAGGGAGAAGTGTGTGGGGGGGACGCTCTGACGCAAGCTGGGTATATTGGCGGGAACAGAAACGCCCAAATGCTGCCTCGCACGACATGAAGAGACTATCGGCCCATTTAGAATCGGTCTAAAGGACTTCAAAAGCCAGAGAGCAGCAGCATTAGAGTGGTAGGGGAGAGTGAGGGGCAAGTTCGAATGAGAGGGAGGGAGATCGGGGTATTTGGAAGGTTGGGGGGCTGTTTACAATTACTACTTCCTCCCCATAAAGACTTTCAGATGTGCTCCTGAAGTGGCTCCAGCCTGCAGCGGCGAGAGGAGAGGCAGCCTCCATCACCAGGCAGAGCCCTGGCTGACTGCAGTACCGCACCCTCCAATCTTCACCCTCCGACCATCATCACCACCACTCAGCTCCAACTCCCTAAGCCTGGGCTCAGAGACCACGCTGCTAGCTTGTGGTGGTGGCACATTTAGTTTGACTCACACATTGGCTTTGTTTTCTTTGAACACCAAACAATGGTTGGTTTTTGGTGCTACCAACTGTAATACCAGTTTGACTGAATTCCAGCCCAAAGCTTTTTCCCAACTAGACTGGGCAAACGGATCAAGATTCCTCCATTAGACTGTGAAAACTCACCACAGAAAGTCATCATGCGCCATCGGATGACCAGGCAAATCTGAACCGATAGACAGTAGTTAAATAAAGACTAATTCAACAGGACTACAAGCTCAGATGATTCCCAATGAGTCGAAGCGTCTCAGCGGTTCAAGGCAACAATAACAGAAAGGCACAATCTCAACGTTTGAATATCACTCAGCGGTATGAGGATTATTTTAAAAAGGTTCCCACTGTGTTAGGCTATTAATTACTGTCAATGTTTGAACACTGATGCCTGTAGAGCCATGTAACAATGTCAGGTGAGAAACCATGAGTGGTTGGTATATGTTTAGCTTGCGGGGTGCTACACAGTGAGGGCAGAGGCGTTTATTTCTCTCCCCCATCAGCCTCTGTTTTTTTCTGGCTCTGGAAAGAAAGTGCCATCAACTTCTCCTGGGAATCTCTCTGCAGCCACTCTCCCCTCCCTCTCTCTCTGTGGAAAAGAGAGGCGATAATGCCATGCTGTCCGGAAGAGGGTGAGGGAAAAAAAGGGAGTTTGTAACCCAAAATAAAGAAAAGAAAGAAAAGAAATGGACATGCCTGTAGATAAGGGGCTCGGGAAGTGAATGGGGTGATATTACAAAAGTTTGGCTAAGCTGGGAGATAATCCTCCCTCTACTACAGCAATAAAGCCCCTCAGGACAAAAACATGAAATATCCAATAAGAAGCTCTCACTGCGCTAAACATTCCTGCAGACACTGCCCTCCTGCCAGGGTGACCACGGAGCCGGTGTGCTGCTTGCACACACACACACACACAAACACACCTCCGTGAAAGACGGCTGCTTCCCTGACTCCTAAGTCCCCAAGACAACTAAGGAGGGATAAAAAGTGACACAAACAAAAAAAATGTATTGCAATGCTCTTGTCTTGGGAGGCTGACAATTACCCCTGGCAACAGAGATATCAGTCGGGGGTTGACTTCACCCCATATGTATGAGCGGGGGGGCTTAGGGTCAAAATCCTATTACTCTCCTCTCCATGTGACAAACATAGACAGGGGCCCAATGCGGACCCCTGGTTGAGTTAGGTATTTCAACGCCCCTCTCCATTGTGCCCATCCTAATATATCTCCTCTGGGATCAAGCCGTCAGTTCAGCCACCGAGACTGGGAGAGGAGAGGAGTTACTGCTTACAGACACTCTCGCCCCCCCGAGTCTGTTAGAAGCTGACAGATGCCCCTGGGAGATATGATAAGGTGCTGCCTCAAGGTCTTGACACCAGGGAGTGCTGGCACAGCACTAGAGTGAGAACACACTCAAAATCTGGAACGATCACAGGTTCTTCTCACCACTGGAGTAAGTCAGTCAAAACGTCACAAGTCATGTAGATAATGAGTTAAAACGAATGCGATAAGGAAATGCCATGCTCACTCGTGCTCGTTGATGTAGAGTTCCGACAGCTCGTGCCATGCTTCCTGGTCACCGACGAACCTGTAAAACAGTGAGAAATTTAGAACCCTTCTTTAGCAAAAGGATCATCAACAATAACCACTCTAATGTAAAGTACAATAGCTGAAATCGCCACGTTTCAAATCAATCCAAATCGTGGCATTGTATAACTAGGCTCACATAGACAGACAGGCAGAGCTCCCAAGATGGGGGGTTAAGTAGACTTGAGGGGGTCTCATGGACAGGTTGTGGCCCAGCCCGGCTCAAATCGAATGCAAACCCCCTTTTAATTAAAAAAGACCAGGGGAGGTGTGCGTGAGGAGGAGGGCGTCCAAATCTCCTTGTAAAACACTACTCACTGCTCCAGATACTCGTTGAGCTCGCGGATGGCCTCGGCACTCTTCCCCTGGGCCTTCAGAATCGAGATCTTCCTCTTCCTCGCCGCCTGTGGAGATCAGCATCAACAGAGGATTAGTAAGGTCTTAGCTCCTCAAGTGTTTGACCGAGGAGAGGCGGTCTCATCAGAGCTCACACAAATAAAAGGGAGAGGAGAGAAAGGAGGAGGGGACGTGTTAAATGAGTTTGGGAGTCTTGAAACTGTGCTCAGGTGGAAGTTGGGGGGGGTGTTGGTCAAAGCCACCCCCCTCTGCTCCTAGCCGATCCCCCTGGGGATAGGGATCATGAGTTCACAGAACGCCAAATCTATGTGGAGTGGAGGACTGTAGTGGTGGGAATCAGGATTTGACATTTTCTCTGCGGAAACATCAGCCAACAGCGCTGGTGTTGATGTGATGTTCAGTATCAAATCATAACATTTCAGTTAAGAGATATCTTCAAATTAGGAGAGAGATATTGACTGCATGAACCAACCTAACGGAGCACTTTTCTGTTACAGTTTTTACACAGCGGTGAGAAGCCTCGCTACTTAAAATGCTGATGTCCCTACTATTATTGATATTGTTATGGGGCAACTTTAAAATTGATGTGCCAGCATCTCATAAGAGGTAATGGTTAGCTAGGCTATATCTGTGGAAGGAAGAACAAATTATGAGTCAACATTCAAGAGTCGGCGTGTGAGCTTAGAGTCTGAGATATAGTGGTGAGTCATCCACTAAGTGGGGAAAACATCGCCTTACCCCAAATCCAATGGCCAGCACATTCAGAATGAGCTTCTGAAGCCTAGCTAACTTACTTCAGCGTCCAATTGCCTTTTCTTTCATTTTGATGTTGAAGTGACCTTAAAGTGGATTGGATTCTCATCAATCTAAATCAGAAAGTATTACGTCCCCTCTGACTTTTCCAGGCTGCATTTTGGAGGGTGTGTGTGTGTGTGTGTGTCTGTCTGTCTAACGGCGGGCTGCTGTTGCCATTAGAATGGTGCTGCCCTGCCTGCCACGGACCACTTTATTTATGGACTGGCATTTGATTGAGTGGGGCTTCCTTTCTCCCACACTCAAAACCAAAGCCATTGTGGGCTGTGCATGAGTCATGTCTGAGCTGCCATAAATCTGGGCATCCACTGACACCACCGTCACAATAAATCCACTTATTCATCACCCTGGGACAGGGACCTGCACTACAGCCTGGCTAGGGTGCTTACATAGCCCACACACACACACAGGACACACACTCACCTAAAGTCAGCAAAAATAAATATCTAGATTATTCTTGACCTGTATTATTCTTTGCCTTTCTTCTAAAATAAACACATACCATGTGAATTTCTGTTTGAGAGTGGTCCTCAACACAATTAAACACAAGCATTGTCAAGAAAATATTATTCAAAAGGATTAAGATTCATTTACAGAGCAATCTGAGTGAGTAGGGGAAGGGGGGGTGACACCAACTACTTCTTCTCTTCCCCCTCTGCTCATAAAACACATATCTCCTCAAAAGATCAAACTATTCTACACGGACCATATTCTACTGGGGCTTGTTGCTATGTGAGATTAAGGAATTTATACTCACTTCTAACCAAATTGCTAACATATGTATTTTTCCCCGTCCGATACCAAAACTATGCCAGAACACCAACTTTCAGTGTGGATGTTGCAATTGTTGGCCTACCCCACACCCCTCTCTTTCCCCCTTCCTCTCTCTCTCTCTCCCAGTCCTTCTTTCCCGATAAAGAACCACTTGGGGCTCACTCAGAACATATGGAAGTTGGTAGCCCCGAAGGAGTAACACCCCGAAGGAGTCACACAGATCTTTATTAAATGCGGAGCTCTTCCAAACCGCTCCTCCCCCCCCTCCCCCCCTCCAAACTAATGATCCAGACGAACCTGGCAGCAGGGATAATCCTGCTGTTGTCATGATTCTTTTTTAATTAGGGTTCTCGAGGAGCACTGGATTGTTTAAATCACCCCTGGCTCTCGCTGAGAAGGACTGACCACAACCCAAGCTCTGACTGTGAGGACTACACTGGACACCTAGATAGCCTGTGTTATAATAATGTTACATAACATACATGGGAGAGATGGGGGGGGTTGAGAATGGAGGGAGGAGATGGAGAGAGAGAAGAATACAGGGACAAAAGGGAGGGACCATGAACGACGCTCTGTGCCACTGTTGTGAAATAGCTAGTAGGTGAAGGTATTAATGCATTAAAAGCAACAATTACACTAAATTCAGAGTAAAACATGTGTACAGTAAACGAATAAACTATTATTACAGATGTTTCAAATGCCTAAGAGCTTAGGGAGTTTTACTTGTAATCAAAGTATACTAAGGCATCCAGAAATCAAAAGAAGCATTGTCTAAATAGTGCCTAAATCATATGGTTGCAAAAAGCCAATATTTTCAATTTCAACAGGATCTAGTTTCAGCTCAGTAGAAAACTGAGTGCATCTTGACCTCCGTAAAAACTATCTTGTTCTACACTCTAATTGCATACAATTCCCATTTAACCTCAGTAAGGGATTCTCAGTGACCTCAATTGCTTTCTCAATAAATACTAGCTATGTTTCTACACACCAATTAGGATGAAATGAGGGCCGGAATTCCATATATCAGATGAATCATCCAGTGTCATTTGGACTCCGAATGAATAATAAATGAAGTTTTAGTCAAAGTTCTCAAAGAAAAAAAAAAAAAAAAAATACGAGAGAAGCACAAAAATGCATTCACGCAAGCAAAGGAGAATTTCTCCAGATCATTGCTGTAGGTATTGGAACACAATAAAACTATAGAAGGGCTAAGAGTTCGACACATTCTTTGGACACCGCCATGGCAGAGAAACCTTGAGCAATTTCTGTTGATTCAACAATTTTGGTTAATGGGTACCACATCTATTCCACAGCCTGTAATTACAACAGCTCAGTTTCCAATCTCCAGCTCGGCATGCTGGGATGCCTCACAAGTCCTTGCTGTGGTCGCCAATTTTCCGCCATTTCTTTGAGCTCCATCCCCTCCCTCATCGTACAGAACATGTTAGAGAACATGCTGGACTGGGAGCAGTGGAGATCCTTCATTCAAAGACAGGTGACCTAAATCATGTCAGCCCCCGTCCACACCACACCCTCACCAGCCAGGACGGGTTGGTGGGAGAAAAAAACCTAGTCTGGAAGACACCAGGGGACAGTGAGTATCTGTTTCCAGTCCCGCCTTCAGGTTTAACAAAAAGGGCGCTGGTGTTATGGGTGACATCTATCCTGCCTTTGGAGATCAGGAAACAGACTGATCACATCCCCAGGACATTGCCTGGGTGGTGCTCTGATTGACTAGCGAGTGCTAGTACCCACCAATCCCTCAAGGATACAATTCCCAAGGCACCTCCCATTTCCCATTGGAGAAGATTTCACTAACCAAAGAATGAAAAGGAAAATGCATATTTTAACTAGTTTACCCATTAAGTAAACTATGTGTCATAGGTAAGCTCCTAGAAAGCCTTTGATAATTCAGGACCTGGTAGACTTTCAGCGAAGTCTGCCTAAAACATTGTCCTTTGCGAAGGCTGATTTTACTCTGCCCTTCCAAGTTCAGTTTAGGTTGAAATGTTTTACGGTATACCAGGGTATTTGGAAAAGTACACGTTTTTTTTTAATACATTTAAATATTTGTAGTTTCATTTTAAGTAAATACTCACAGTCAACTTGTGTAATACATTAGGGGGGGAAAATTGCGTTCTTCATTTCACCTACCATATCATTGTTCCATTATGGAGCTTACCGGTAGACCCCAGTCACATGGTGTTTGTTAACAAGCAGACAACAATGAGAGACCGGAGCCTTGAGTCACTCACTGTTGTGCAGCACATGCCAGGTGATCTAGTTTCAGGAATTCACAACTAAATGTTTGCCTGCTAGATATGTTATAATTATTAAGTTAACTGTCTAGAATGTGCTAAATGCTCTGCAGTTGTGCATGTGGTTATGCCTCTATTTTGTCAACAAAAAAATGATTCTCCTTTTTGATTTGGCATTTTCAGTTTAAATTGCAGTTCTTACTTTGTCCACTAGGGTTGGTCAGCGATTTCAGGCAGTCGAAGTCATTGACTTGCGTGCTAGCAAGTTAGCGATTAGTTCTGAGCTGTTAGTAGTTTCTTACTGTTAATAAATACGGATGATTGCTATAATTACTTTGTCATTACTAAATTATACATAAAAATACCGTTATAAAAATCCAAACCGGTCAATGAATGGATACTGGTATATAACCTAAGTCTCTTACGGTTCAGTTTGCAGCCATCATACTCAAATGTAGTAAATGGCACGAACAACTAAGCACAATTAGGCTAATTGACAGAACTATCAATGCTAGCTAGCTAATGGGCTTACAAAAATACTGGGTGAGAGATACAAATTTGATGTCCCTTTTTAATGTATTCATTAGTTAATCTGACTGGGGAAATAGATAACGGGCTTCATTGCCAAAAACCCAAAGTATTCATTTAAAAGAGTTCAGTGTTTCCCAACTGGAAAACAACTATCTAAAGTTAGCTTGAAAGATTAAATCTAGCTACCATTATTACTTTTGTAAAAATAAACCAGACGGTGGAAATATACTGAAATCTCTCTTCCACCTGTCACAGACACTTGTGGATTGGAGTTCGCCGGAGGAGTTCAGCAAAATATGTAGGCTGGGCAATCCACAATTGAACACATTTGACAAACACCTGACTTGATTTTTATGCCATTTTGTTTTTTTAAAGCCAGCGAACAAAACCATTTCTAAAACTTTAGACCCTAGGGAAATCAGTCAATTGAAATAAATTCATTAGGCCCTAATCTATGGATTTGACATAACTGGGAGGGCATATGCCCACCCACTGGGGAGCAAGGATCAGCCAATCACCATGGGTTTTTTTCCTCACAAAAGGGATTTATTACAGACAAAAATACTCCTGTTTCATCAGCTGCCCGGGATGGCTGGTCTCAGACCATCCCGCAGGTGAAGAAGCTGAATGTGGAGGTCCTGGGCTGGTGTGGTTACATGTGTTCTGCGGTTGTGAGGCCAGTTGGTATGGAACGTCATTTGGGTCGCGTTAAATAACATTTTAATTTGACATGTCAAATAACACAATTCTACTATAGAATGTTGTGTGTGCTGAATTTGCACATGCAAGCCAAGCGCTACCACCACTATCAGTAGCACTGTCAAAGCTGTACAAAAAAGTCTACAAACACCGGTCACGAACGATGAGTTTACAATACCGCGTTGGTAATAAGGTAATAAGGCATTACATTTATTCGACAGCGACATCTGTGGTAGCTTGGTACCTAGCTAGCCCCAATACAACCAGCTTTGTGAGTAAGTATTAGCTAGGTAGCCACTTGTTCACCTATTGAAATTCAACTGAATTTCATGAAAATAAATAGCAACTACTTAAACCTGTTGCTCAAAGCTAATGTTAGAAACAGCCAGCTAACTTAATCTGGCTAGTGAGGCTCGACCGGACCGGGTTGTTGTGAAGCTAGCCACAGTAGGGATTAGGCACAACAGTGGAATTTGCATTTTGCCTTCAAAATAAAAGTACCTCTGAATGTGATGCAGAAGGTTACAATTGGTGGAATCATGCGATATTTAGACTAGACAACATTAAACAAGGTTGGAATGTGAAGCAACAAAGGTGTATCAGTCTACTCGGTGACACCCACAGAACACAACTGTGAAGAGTTTACGCAAATATTGGCGTTGTAGCTCTTATCGTGGGACTGTGACTGTGAAATCACCTACCCAGTCATCCTATTGTGTGTATTGACATTCAAATTGCACTGAACAGCTTTACCTAAGGATTGGGGATCAATGAAATGGGGTATCAGTCTACTCAATACCCAATATATTTTTTATGAGAGTTTTCAGACTCCAAAACATCCATGCAGTATTGTTTCTCCTCTGGAATCATGTTTAATACACATAGCAGGTTGACAATAAACGTGGCTCAATTCAGTTGTTTCAGAGTCCCGCAAGAAGAGCTGGGTGTCACTGTGTAGACTGATACCCCGTGTCATTGATCCACAATCCATAGGTTAGGCTGTACAGTGAAATAAGTATGCCCCTAATGCAATTCTAAAGTCTAATACATCCAGTGTGATTTAAACAGATTTTTGTCAAATTAACAAATTGTCTTTTGTTGATTTCATATAACATTCCAATCTTGTTTATTATGATTTATTCAATTATGGCATAATTCTACTATTTGTACTCATTTGCATCAATTTCAATGACACTTATTTTGAAGGCTAACCGCAAAGACCACTATTGTGGCTAATCCTTATTGTGGCTAGCTTCACATAGATGGGTCCGACCACCATTAATCAAATAAGAACTTTTATAAATTGGGGTTATTTTAGATGACGATGCCTAGCTATGTAGTTAGCTAGCTCTACTATAGCTACTGAAACAGAATGTCATTGTGCTATGTTTTTGAGGAAGAACATTGTTTGCATCCATCAGCTTTTTTTCTGACCAGCACTGTAGGTGAGCGAGGCATCGTTAGAGCATACGTAAATGGATGAATCATTGTGACGTATGAAATACGAGTGATCAATGTATAAAAACTGCGTAAAAACATGTATGAACGCGTTAAATTGTTATGTGAAGTGCAGTCATATTCAGGTCCTGATTGGTCAAAGTGTTATTTGACGTGCATCTTTTTTGACACGCAAAGACCCAGAGTTCCATAGGTTGGACGCTTGCCAAAACCTAAAACATTGGAGGCGGCTTATGGTAGAGAAATTAACATTCAATGACATGTCAATTGCATGCTCCCTCAAAAATTCAGACATCTGTGGCATTGTGTTGTGTGACAAAACTGCACAATGTAGAGTGCAGGACAAGGTGTACGTGTCATGATCATGCTGTTTGATCAGCTTCTTGATATGCCACACCTGTCAGGTGGATGGATTATCTTGGCAATGGAGAAATGCTCACTAACAGGGATGTAAACACATTGGAGAGAAATACGCTTTTTGTGCATATGGAACATTTTTTAGATCTTTTATTTCAGCTCATGAAACGAACACTTTACATGTCGTGTTTACATTTTTGTTCAGTATATTTATTGCTGAGGTTGTGGAAGTGCCTGCACTGGTAACTTGACGACCAAAAGCAGTTGCTCTGGAGGCATCACGGCCTATACAAACTAACTTGCACTTCCCTTCCCACCACCTGTCTTGTCTTCCGTGACAGAGTATTCAATGTGCTTATAATTGAAATAGGACATGGTGGATCTAACCTGTGTAAAACAAATAGAACTCTCATTTTAATAGAAGAACGGTGACTGGTTTGGTCCAACAGAAACAGACAAAAATAAAGAATGACTGTAAATGACAAAGCGAAGGTGAAAAGGGGTCTGAACAAGGGGGAGAAGACAGTTACATTCCAGGGAACCGATAGAGATGAGGGGGCAATTCTTCCACAACAGAAAGAAGGGGAGGTGACTGCATCAGAGCATACCCAAGTTTATTGATTTTGTCAGCAAGGCCTCCGTTTGTTTGAAACAGACAGTCGATGAGGTGCAGAATCCTCACAAGGTGTCCAAAAAACAAAATGTTTATGCTTCGTTTCTCGCACTTTGCCAGCCAAGAGAAAATGTTTAATATATTTAAGCAAGACCATGTGTCGGTGCAACGCAGAAACTTGTTGAATGTCTACAGGAGGACTGCCAAAACAAATAAGGTCATGGTTTCTTTTGAAAACCCTTTAAAACATGTATTTTCTTGCGTGGCCACATGTCCTTATGGAAACAATTAACAGCAGGTACAATGTGTTTTGGGTTGGTGGTCAGGGATTGGCAGAACACTGGATAGACATGGTCTTGCAAGTCATTCAGCTGAAATTCAATATAAATTGAGAGAAGATTGTATGGATTTTAAGGCAACAATAGTGCATATCTAAAGGCTATACTCGTTTATAATATGACGGACTCAAATGGTAAAATGCTGCGTAAACCAGAGGGTTGCATTTGTTGGAATTGTTTTGTGTTAACAGTTTTGCTACATCACTATGATAATGCAGACTAATTGGCAGATAGACAGAAATACAGATGACAGACAGAAATACAGATGACAGACAAAAGACAACATGTGGATAGAACTGACACAGCAAGTGTGTGGGCGATCAAGATAGTGGGAAAGTAGCAGCCTTGTCAGAGCCCAGATACTCTACAAATCTCACAGTGCATAGTGCATGGGCTTAAGATATAACATAACAAGAACACGAGTAAAAGCCAAACGGCTTCCTATATCTGTTTCTACTGTTCAGAAGTGAACGCTGGGCTTTACACCTGAAGGGATGCACATATCGATGTCGACTAACCGACCCTCATTAACCGGTCAACAAACTGTGAAAAATAAAATGAGAAATCCAGACAGTAAAATTGTGTGACTAACAGAAAATACTATGCATGCATACAAGAAATATACATTCTTCTTTAAGAGAAGCATGCAACAATAGCAAGCCTATCGTCTTTCAGTCAAAAGGTTTTAGCCTTGCTGAACATGGAACTCCTGTAATGAAAGCAGCTCATCTTTCTCAAAAATCTATTTTTCAGGAAAACCCTGTTCTAAAACAGCACACCTAATATGCGAGCGGTTCCATGTGACAGATGACAATCTCAGTTAGAAACATAGAACGAGGGGGACTCGAATAGCAACAACTAAGAAGGCCACTGGCTTCTGGACAATGAAATAAAGTTGATATGAAAACCAATAAAATCAGGAGAGAAATGCTGGTTAACGGCATGATGAAGTCAAAATAATTGCCTCCAGGTTTCTATGGATGGATTTTTGGCTTACTGGGCTACTTTGAAGCAAGGTAAGACATGCCTCATTATTTGAGGTAAAGTAAAACTTTCAGGTATCATAACGATTATAATGCCTCATGCGTACATTGCAAAGTGGTGTGTGACACACTGATAGGAGGTACATTTTAATAACGAGTTGAGCTTGAGTAACAAAAATATTCACACTTTTTAATGGGCTTACAAAAGCATGATTCGCTCAAGCTCTCGCAGTCTCACACGAGTCGTGGGATTAGGCACATCCTCCATCCTCGTCCACAAAGCCCTAGCAAAACAAAAACTTGGTAATAGCACTCACTGTTGCCCCATAGTGGCCGGTTTTTGAAGGCATTTCCCGACATCCTCAGGACATTGATAGACGTCCAATTTCGAAGTCAATCTTGAACGATCTCCCTGGTTTCACTCAAGTACCAGCTTTTTGAGGAGCTACTCTCACGCTGTTTTTAAAAGATGATTAGCTATTCCGCTCCTCCAACAAGGTTATGTATGCTGTGCACGTGTAATAAATAACATACATGATGACTAACAAAAATATACAAGTGCCAATTTAATACCACTAAACTATGAAAATGTACTTATAGAGACTGATAAGCATGAGCGGTAAAATGCCTTTTCATTAACACCTCTAACCTGAAGCCAGGAGGGGTCTAAGGACTACCTATATATCACCGTCTTCAAAGAGCAGGCTTTTAGGTTAGCCTTAGTTCCACCACACATGTCCAACACTGCCTAAGACCATGAACCACTCCCCCCTCTCCCACTCCCTCAAACACTTGTCATTTGTGTGGGTGAGAGCCTGATCAGCAATGTGGTTGAGGTCAAAAAGGCCAAGGGGAGTTTAACTATGCAAACTCGCACCACTAATACCAAAGCTTTTCAGCAGATTCAACGCTGTCCAAAATGTTTGGACCGCAACTGTAACAAAATAAGAATTAAGTGTGTGTTTTTCCTCTCTTACCGTATTGGTGGGATCGTCTTGCAGTATTGAATCATACTGCTTGCTGGCATCCTCGTACCTTCAAAGGCAGAAAAAAAAAAGAAAAGAAAAAAAAGACTGACCAGTCAAGACAAATTAGGTGGTGTTGAAATCAGAGTTCAAGGCAATCAAGTTTCTGTACACAATGCAGCCAGTCTCTATGGTTACACAGTGAACCCTTGCCGAAATCAGCAGCGATCTAAAAGAGGAAATAAACAGTCATTACTGTTGCTGCTCAAATAGCCTACATTGTGAGAGGCTTACACCACTTAACAATGAGTCAAGAAACCAACACAAAGAGTAGGGAAGCACACTGATCTGAAGAGTGTATAGACAATTATTTCCTGTAATTTGCTCAAAAGGTGATTCAAATCAATCTGTTTAGTTGCGTTTTAAAGGCCTTTTTTTTGAATCCGTGTAAGAATAATAGGCTACCTTCTATTACATACAAGTCTGATCAGAGCTATATTCAACACAATGTGTGTTTTAAAGTTACGAGGCAAAGGGGGAATCCATACGATTCTGTTTAATATTAGTGAGTTATGAGCTGTAAATATCAAACCATGCAGAAATTTCCTGGCAACAGGGAGGTGGGGAGGCGTGTTCACTTCACTTGTCATGTCAAATCATGGGTCTGCAGGGATGATTTTGAACTTTTTTTATTTTTATTAGAGGTGAACTGCAATGCTAACGGTTTAGCAGCCAAAATGCCGGGGCTCCATGATCAAAACCTGTTCTGCTCACCACAACCTACAACAGAAGCAACTCTGTTTCCCATTAGCAGTGAGCAGCCCCACTTCCAGTGCCACTCCTTCCCTCACATCCACTTTATTACTCAACTGCACTCTGGGAGATTTCAGATGGCACCAGGCAACCACTCACGAGCCACTTTGATATGCTTTATTTACTGGGGGGGCTCAACGAAACACAGTGTGTGTGTGTCAGGGTTGAGGGATAGTTAGTTGTTTGAAGCCGTGTCATTCCAGTGTATCTCTGCCTGAAGCCAATTAGAGGCCAGTGTGTGCCATTTATTTAATCTGACAGTGCAGGAGTTCAATTATCACATCAACTCCGACATAACCGATAAACGAGTCATGGTGATCAGGGGTGGTAAACAAATTGAATTACCCTTACTCCAGTTCCAGTCAAAAATACTGTGGTTCTCTTGTTCCCTTACATTCACTCCCCTTCGGTTTTTATTAATCACAATTGCAGATGCACAAATAAACAGTGCTGAGAAGAAACAAAGCTGAAACTGTGGTGACATGCAAATATTTACAGCCAGGCAAGACCTCGTCTCTCAGCTCAGAGACGAAAAGCACAACAAGATAAAATATCTATATTTTTTCAACAGAAGATTGAGGGACCCCCAGAATAGCAGTGGGTGCAAACCACTTCCTTCCTGGGGAATCCCTCGCTCAGGCTAAAAGGGCCGAGCACTGAACCATTCACTTGTTTTTTTCTCGCCCTTTTTGCCAGCGGAATGGTTGTTTCCAACACAAACAGAGCCCACCACACACACACACTCACCCAGACCATCGTACCACTTAGGATCTACAGTACACCCCCCTTTACCCCAGGCCTATAGGGTAAATTCAGTTTAAGTCCCTTTTTGACAGCATCCCTTTTGCTTTAGCTAAACTTTCCATATGTTCGCCCATGGAAAAAGTGGTCGGAAAGTGACTTGGAGCTGAATGCCAAAACATTCAGGAGATAAAGGTACTCAAAGTGCAACAATTTCCCATTCCCTACCATGCGACATCCATGCCTTCATCACTGGAAAATATAAACGGTTGAGTTATAGATAATTTAAAAGCTTACAAAGTGGTCAAACTTTTATTATTTATTGGAAGAAAAAAAGGTTCCATAATAAATAAATACAACTTTAATGTCAATTATCTAAAAACACAAATTTTTTCCATATTCGCATGTGTTGGAGCTTAGACCCTATTTCACAACATCGGAGGTTTTTGTGTTGTGCCCGCCATCGGTTGAGACACAACATGCGCTTGAATACAGGGTGGTTGCCATTAAGGGCTGACCCCATTTCGTCGACAGGTCGATTGTTTGGTCTATAGGCCGTTGGTCGGCAGAGATTTTTTTTAGTCGAGCGGTCGCAAATTGTTAAACATTGATGACACACAAGACACCTGTCTGATTTGTGCCAGTCTCAGTGGACTAATCCATTGCGGAGGCCGTTGGGATGGCACAGTCCATCACCTTAAGACAGTAGTTCCCAATCAGGGGTACTAGGACCCCTGGGGGGGTACTTGGCCTAGCCACGAGGGGCACTTGATTAGAAACATGAGACCATAGGCGCTACTGATGCCCATAGGGGGAGTACCTCAGGGGTACTCCAGGAAGAGAAACATGCAATTGTTGGTTCAGTAACTTAAAAAGTTTTGGAAACATTGCTCTAAGACATACAATGCCTTCGGAAAGACCAATTACCTTCTTGCCTGG
The DNA here is from genome assembly GCF_023373465.1 of Oncorhynchus keta. NCBI lineage: Eukaryota > Metazoa > Chordata > Actinopteri > Salmoniformes > Salmonidae > Oncorhynchus > Oncorhynchus keta. The sequence goes on from NC_068451.1 coordinate 3,185,686, forward strand.
TTGCTAAGTTTGGTCGAACGCCCAGCTCTAGGCAGAGACTGGGTAGCTCCATATTTTTCCCATTTACCAATAATGGAGATCACGTTGCTCTTGGAAACTTTCAACACTCTAGAAATTGTTTTAAACCCTTCCCCAGATATACAGTGCCAGTAAAAAGTCTGGACACACCTACTCTCTCATTGATGACTTTGTGCTGATAATCGTAGCATTGTCACCGGCTTGATGTATCCAAACGATGCAGTCCCTTCCTCTCTCAACATTTCATTTGGATTCGGTGGACTGATATATAGTGCAGTTCGTTAAACATTCAGACCCCTTGACTTATTTCACATTGTTACTTCACAGCCTGATTCTAAAATGGTTTAATTGTCCCCCCCTATCAATCTGCACACAAGACCACATCATGACAAACAAGCTTGGCACACCTGTATTTGAGGAGTTTCTAACCTTTTCTGTTTATTATCCTCTCAAGCTCTGTCAGGTTGGATGGGGAGCGTCAATGCACAGCTATTTTCAGGTCTCTCCAGAGATGTTCGATCGGGTTCAAGTCAGGGCTCTGGCTGGGCCACTCAACAACATTCAGAGACCTGTCCCGAAGCCACTCCTGCATTGTGTTGGCTGTGAGCTTAGGGTCGTTGTGCTGTTGGAAGGTGAACATTCTCCCCAGTTTAAGGTCCTGAGCGCTCTAGAGCAGGTTTCATCAAAGATCACTGTACTGTTCTCCATTCATCCTTCCCTCGATCCTGACTAGTCTCCCAGTTCCCTGCCACTGAAAAACATCCAAACAGCATGCTGCTGCCACCACACTTCACCGTTGGTATGACAATTGTCCAGGTGATGAGTGGTGCCTGGTTTCCTACAGATGTGACACTTGGCATTCAGGCCAAAGAGTTCAATCTTGGTGTCATCAGATAAGAGAATCTTGTTTCTCATGGACAGAGATCTTTAGGTGCCTTTTGGCAAACTCTATGCAGGCTGTCATGTGCCTTTTCCTGAGGAGTAGCTTCTGTTTGGCTTAATTGGTGGAGAGCTGCATAGATGGTTGTCCTTCTAGAAGGTTCTCCCATCTCCACAGAGTAACTCTGGAGCTCTGACAGAGTGACCACTGCGTTCTAGGTCATTCATGGCCAAGGCCCTTCTCCCCAGATTGCTCAGTTTGGCTGGGCGGCCAGCTCAAGGAAGAGTCTTGGTGGTACCAAACGTCTTCCATTTAAGAATGATGGAGGCCACTGTGTTCTTTGGGACCTTCAATGCTGCAGAGGTGGTACCATTCCCCAGATCTGTGCCTCGACACAATCCTGCGTCTGAGCTCTACGGACAATTAATTCGACCTCATGGCTTGATTTTTGCTCTGACCTGCACTGTCAACCGTGGGACCTTATATAGACAGGAATGTGCCTTTCCAAATCATGTCCAAACAATTGAATTTACCACAAGTGGACTCCAATCTAATTGTAGAAACATCAAGAATGATCAATCGAAACCGGATGCACTTGAGCTCAATTTCGAGTCTCATAGCAAGTGTCTGAATACTTATGTAAATAAGTTATATTCTTTTTTTTATTGTTAATTTGCAAAAGTTTCTAAAAAAAACAAACCTTTTTGCTTCGTCATATCGGGGTAGTGTGTAGATTGATGAGAATAAATAATAATTTTATCCACCTTAGAATAAGGCTGTAATGTAATATGGGAAAAAAGGGAAGGAGTCTGAAGACTTTAAATGCACTGTAGGGTACATACCATTTTGAGAACAGATTAATACAAAAGAATGCCCTGCCCTATTCTAAATTCACAATTGGTGATTACATAATTATGAATCTTTCACTTCACCTCGCTCATCAACTCATCCATTCTCATTAACTTCATCTGTTCATGATAAAAAAAATCTAAACTGTTTTTCTTTTCCAGTGATGAAGACATGTCTCAATGGGTCAACTTTGAAAGGGAAAGGAAAGGGGATACCAAGGCAGTTGCACAACTGAATGCATTCAACCGAGCACCTTCATCTCTTGAATGTTTGGCATTCAGGCCAAAGTCACTTTCTGACCACCTCTGCAACAGGCAAATATTTATGGAAGGTTTCGTTCAAATCAAAAGGAGTGCTGTCAAAAACTGATTAAAGGGTAAATCCATTTGAATGCAGTCTTTCAGCCATGTTACAGTGAGAGACTCTGAAGCTTACTTTTCCAAAGCCTCCAGCCGCATGCCCGCTAATCGCTTCACTCGTTGGCTACCTGGAAACTGCCTCTTCAGTTCCTGTAGACAAGTCTGCAGGGGAAGTGGGCAGAGGGAAGGTGCCATTAGAGTTGACTGGGTGCAACATGCTACAAACAGTCAGGACACATACACTTTCTTTTACTTAAAGCCCCCATGCAGTCTTTGCAATTGTATTTTTTAAATCACTGCAAATGATCACTCTTAATTTTATAAAAATAACATTTTGCATTTACATTCAAGTCACTTAGCAGACACTCTTAATCCAGAGCAATTTACACAGTTAGTGCATTCATCTTAGAGATTCTCCGCTACTTTTGTAAACTTTATTGCCAGTAGTTCTGAAACTAGCACTCACGAACCAAAAGTGGTCCCCTGAAAATTGCAGACTTCATCACATATGTGCACCACGTCATTGCTCGCTCTATAAATCGGTCTCTGCGGTTTCCACTGTGCCATTGGGTCCGCCCCGCAGATAACGCTGGGCAGGCCTCCTGATAGCTGTCACTCAAATGTGAAGGGCTGAAGCTCTTTGACGAGAACTCTAACTGTTAAGGGATTGGACAACGTGGGGGGGAAATGTAGGGAAAATGGCACAAACTAGGGATTTCATGACCACCCCTACATAAAATGTATTTTTTATTTCACCTTTATTTAACCGTAAAATGTATGCACGTATTACTTTGGATAAAAGCATCTGCTAAATGGCATATATATTAGTATATTATGGCTAATTGAGGTAAAACAGTAATTCTGCTCATAGATTATGCATATATGAACTACACATTGGTGACTAAGGGCTGGATGTGTCTTACAGTATGTCTTACAGCTAGTTAGGTGAGAAATTAAATTTACATTTGAGTCATTTAGCAGATTCTCTTATCCAGAACGACTTACAGGAGTAGGGCACTTTAAAATCTGTTGTATTTTGTGCCTGATTACAATAAATGTTTTCCCAAATTCCGCTTTCTCCTTTTTGTTTTTCCAGGTTTCAGTTTTTCCCTTTTTATCACACTTAAAAACAAAAACAAGTCCACAACAACACGTAAACCACATCAGGACACCACTTTTGAGGTCTGGGGGAAAGAATGTTGCATTTTGGGTGTAGTTACCCTTTTTCACAAGTGAGCACCATCCAGAGACCGTTGTTTGGTTAGCTGTGTTTCTGTAGCGCTCATGTGATTGTAGAGTTTGCAAAACAAATGGCCTCTGAATTGATGCAAATAATGATGTCATTCTGCCAGTTAACATTCAGTTTAAAAAGGTTTTGGGGAAAGCCTTTCCATTTATCAGCAGAAGATTATCATTATCACTAAGGGCTACACAAAGTGCAGACTTGACATACTGCACAAACATGGGCATTCCTGTGCCCATGGTTGCAGGAAAATAAGTATCACTGATGTATATTCATGTCTTATGATTAACTTCAACAAATTAACACATTTTCTAATACCTTTAGTTGATTTCCTACTAAGTTAAAAACATATTGGAATATTTCTGAATTACTTTAGACAATGTGGATTCCGTGATTCCGTCTGCGTTTTCCGCAACGCAGATTTTATATGCCCCACAGAAGAAATTAGGGTTAAGACCTTCCGGTTACCGGCCCAACACCGCCCAATAATTTTTGAAATAATGTATTTCCCTGAGCCTCCTTTCAGCATTGAAATACTCCGCCTGATCGTCTGGGCATGTTGATGAAAATTAGAATATATTAACATACACAGCCCGAGTGACATGCGGTCAGGGTAAGCAGGGCCTACTCTGAAATTACTAAAAATAGAACTAATGAAAAATAAATATGTTTGATCAATAATAATTTTGTCATGCTTTTTATGCATGATATAATCGATGTCTGAACATGTACTTACTTCACAAATTTGAGCAAGGAGGCCTGGGGAAAGGCAGCCTCGCTGTGCCTTTCTCCCGCCCTTCAAACTCATTGACATGACTTGTGCATCGGAGTAATTTTTTTTATTTCACCAGGTAGGCTAGTTGAGAACAAGTTCTCATTTACAACTGCGACCTGGCCAAGATAAAGTAAAGCAGTGCGACACAGAGTTACACATGGAATAAACAAGTGTACAGTCAATAACACAATAGAAAAAAAGAAAGTCTATATACAGTGTGTGCAAATGGCGTGAGGAGGTAAGGCAATAAATAGGCCATAGTAGCAAGTAATTACAATTTAGTAAATTAACATTGGAGATATGCAAGTACAAATACTGGTGTGCTAAAGAGCAGAAAAGTAAACAAAAACTATATGGGGATGAGGTAGGTAGATTGGGTGGGATATTTACAGATGGGCTATGTACAGCTGCAGCAATCGGTAAGCTGCTTGGATAGCTGATGTTTAAAGTTAGAGTGAGATAAGACTCCAGCTTCAGCGATTTTTGCAACTCGTTCCAGTCATTGGCAGCATGGAACTGTAAGGAAAGGGAGCCAAAGGAGGTGTTAGCTTTGGGGATGCCCGGGGAGATATATTATCGTGACCAGTGAGCTGAGATAAGGCGGAGCTTTACCTAGCAAAGACTTAGAGATGACCTGGAGCCAGTGGGTCTGGCGACGAATATGTAGCGAGTTCCAGCCGATTAGAGCATACAGGTCGCAGTGGTGGGTGGTATATGGGGCTTTGGTGACAAAACAGATGGCACTGTGATAGACTGCATCCAATTTGGAGGCTATTTTGTAAATGACATTGCCGAAGTCAAGGATCAATAGGATAGTCAGTTTTATGAGGGTATGTTTGTCAGCATGAGTGAAGGAGGCTTTGTTGCGGAATATAAAGTTGATTCTAGTTTTAATTTTGGATTGGAGATGCTTAATATGAGTCTGGAAGGAGAGTTTACAGTCTAACCAGACACCTAGGTATTTATAGTTGTCCACATATTCTAAGTCAGAACCGTTTGGAGGTTTGTTAACAGTGTCCAAAGAAGGGCCAGATGTATACAGAATGGTGTCGTCTGCATAGAGGTGGATCGGAGAAACACCCGCAGCAAGAGCAACATCGATGATATATACAGAGAAAAGAGTCGGCCCGAAAATTGAACCCTGTGGCACCCCCATAGAGACAGCCAGAGTTCCGGACAAAATTGTCCCTCCGATTTGACACACTGAACTCTGTCGGAGAAGTAGTTGTTGAACCAGGCAAGGCAGTCATTTGAGAAACCAAGGCTGTTGAGTCTGCCGATAAGAATACGGTGATTGACAGAGTCGATGAAGACGGCTGTACAGTACAATCTTTATCGATGGCGGTTACGATATCGTTTAGTACCTTGAGTGTGGCTGAGGTACACCCGTGACCAGCTTGGAAACCGGATTGCACAGCGGAGAAGGTACGGTGGGATTTGAAATGGTTAGTCATCTGTTTGTTCACATGGCTTTCGAAGACTTTAGAAAGGCAGGGCTTTTTGCCTCCCTGGTGGCGCAGTGGTCTAGGGCACTGCATCACAGTGCTAGCTGTGCACACCAGAGACTCTGGGTTCGCGCCCAGGCTCTGTCACAGCCGGCCGCGCCCGCAAGGTCTATGGGGCGACGCACAATTGGTCTAGCATCGTCAGGGTTAGGGAGGGTTTGGCCGGTAGGGATATCCTTGTCTCATTGCGTACTAGCGACTCCTGTTGCATGCCGGGCGCAGTGCACGCTAACCAGGTTGCCAGGTGCACGGTGTTTCCTCCGACACATTGGTGCATCTGGCTTCCAGGTTGGATGCGTGCTGTGTTAAGAAGCAGTTGGGTTGTATTTCGGAGGACACATGGCTTTCAACCTTCGTCTCTCCCGAGCCCGTACGGGAGTTGTAGCGATGAGACAAGATAGTAACTAACAATTGGATACCACAAAATTGGGGAGAAAAGGGGGAGGCAGGATGGATATAGGTCTATAACAGTTTGGGTCTAGAATGTCTCCCCCTTTGAAGACGGGGATGACCGCCGCAGCGTTCCAATCTTAAGGGATCTCAGACGATGTGAAAGAGGTTGAACAGACTGGTAATAGGGGTTGCAACAATTGCGGCGGATAATTTTAGAAAGAGATGGTCCAGATTGTCTAGCCCAGCTGATTTGTACGGGTCCAGGTTTTGCAGCTCTTTCAGAACATGTGCCATCTGGATTTGGGTGAAGGAGAAGCTGGGGAGACTTGGGCAAGTTGCTGCGGGGAGTGCGGAGCTGTTGGCCGGGGTTGGGGTAAGCCAGGTGGAAAGCGTGGCCAGCCATAGAAAATTATAGATGGTCATAGATTTATCGGTGGTGACAGTGTTTCCTAGCCTCAGTGCAGTGGGCAGCTGGGAGGTGCTCACTTTACAGTGTCCCAAAACTTTTTGGAGTTAGAGCTACAGGATGTACATTTCTGTTTGAAAAAGCTAGCGTTTGCTTTCCTGACTGACTGTGTGTTTGTTCCTGACTTACCCTGAACAGTTGCATATCGTGGGGACTATTCGATGCTATTGCAGTACGCCACAGGATGTTTTTCTTTAGGCAGGAAGGACTCTGCCTGTGGACGTCACATGTCATCTTCCGCCTTTTGGCAGTTGAATTAGTTTATGAAGGCGCTGTACAAATTCTGCTTCTACTTTAAAAACGCTCTGATTTACAAAATCGCTCTGATCAGGATGGCTAACATACTACATCTGAAACGGTTTTCAAAATGAATTTTCTAGCAAAATGGGATATTAATGGATGGAAGACCAACACCTGCGCTTGGGGACTTACATCAAAGCTAGGGAGAAAATAACACGATCATTTCAACCTGAAAGTTTTAAAAGAAAGCTCTGTGGCTGCGATGCTTGCAGCCGACTACTGCTTCCACTGCCTGCTGTTCTCCACCAGCGACAGCGTATTACATGCACTGCATCTTTAAACACAAACAAATATACTGTATCCTTGTAAAACATGAATGGTTTTGAGATGTCATATGCAGTGTTGTGTTTTTTTTGATGATGCATTCCTGTCCACCCAGACAATTGAGAGCAGGGCATGAGGGATATTTGATGGTTTCCATTCATGGGATCCATGATAAAAGATAAACAACACAGTCCTGAAGAACTTGTGTGAAAATCGGCAGTTGACGTGGTTGAAGACCATGTTGTCTTTTGGCTACCCACAGTTCACCACTTTTTACTATAAAAAGGAGAGGCAGGATGCTCTTTACGGTGAGTTAGTTTTTTTCTCTATGAGGGAACTATAGTTTGTTTTTTCACACACTCATGACAGAGGTGAGGAATCGTTATCGTCATGTCCAACGATATCCTGGATGAGATGGAAAGTCTGTCCTGCAGCCTGGATCTTTTGACCTGTCCAACAACATTCATGGTCTTTCTCACTGGGAGCAGGTGATTGGACAACTTTCCGTAATCTAGTTGTCTTAGCCAATATTCTTTGCAATGCATAGGGAATCGTTGCAAAACATCCTCACATACTATTCCAATCACCCATAAAATGATTTTAGTTTATGTAATCACTCAATTTTAAGCAGATATGAGCAAAACTGACAGGACATTAACTAGGCTTCAATAGTACATTTAGCCAGATTCAAATCAGTCCAGAAGAGTGGGGAATGCATGTTTTGATTTAAATCAAACTAAGCAGGAACAATGTTATATTTCCACAATGCAAATTTGATTGAATTCAAATCTAAACATCTACGGTAATGCCATTGGTTCCTGCTCTTTGCAGTGATCATGCACCCTTCAATTTAAATCAAACTGAGCAGGAACAAATTTTATATTCAACAACGCAAATTTGATTGAGGGACAGAAGATGGCCCTAAGTGATGCCTCAACAGGAATAGGCCCCATCTGCTCTCCTAGCATGCTTCTTTTCAACTGTGGGCATTCACTTCAAACGTTTCACTTGCGTTTGCATATGAGAATATCTTGAACAGGAAAAATTATGAATTTCTGCTATCTAGGCATGGTTTCTTATCAACCCAGAAACTCATACCCGCTCAACCACCATTAGGTCCTAAAATAATGTCTGTTTGCTATCTAGGCATGGTTCGTCATCAACCCAGAAACCCATCAACCCATAAATTACGATTCAGTACTAAAATGAGTAAAACAGAATAATCTAATTTTATCATGTGCTGGATTTGCAAATAATCAGATCTTAAAAATAAACTGGATAAAAACACTCATTAAAAATAACTTTGGTTTTAAATTCCCAATGTTATATTAGAAAAGTGTGGTGGTCTTAACTTTTTGCTCTCGTCATATTAAAATGTAATACATTTTCATAAAGCCCTTGAATCCTGAGAAATTGCTTTAAAGTACAATTTCTGTCCTCAAACCTGACACTATTATTAACAATAATCAATATGGATGGACTGGATGGACAAGGTCATTTGTATCAATCTCTCCCCTTTGTTCAATCAACAAAATATGTGGGAGGAAAAATCATGGTGTCTTCAGAAACTATTCACAGCCCTTGAAATCTACACTGGAATTGCTTACCAAGACGACACTGAATGATCCTGAGTGGCCTAGTCTAGAAATGATTTTTAAAATGTTATTCTCTCAAGTTGTTTATTGTTGTGTTTTTATAATAATGTGTAAATACTGTACAATCCAGCTGTGCAAAGCTCTTAAGAGACTTACCCATTAAGACTCTTAAAATCACTGCCTAAGGTGATTCTAACATGTATTGACTCTGGTGGATGGATACTCATGTAATCAAGCTATATTAGTGTTCTATTTTTCATAATTATTTTACAAATGTACACATTTTTCTTCCACTGACATTACAGATTACTTTGTGTAGATAATTGACAAAAAATATAATTAAATACATCTTAATCCCACCTTGTAACAACAAAATGTGTAAAAAGTCAAGGGGTGTGAATACTTTCTGAAGGCACTTTCAGTAACACAATCTGTAACATATCTATTAGTTAACACTGTGATGGCAGATGACTCAACAAGGAAAGGGGGAGTTAAACTCCATAAAGGTTTACAACTAACACTGTCTATAGCGAGTTTTTATAGCGAGTTTTTTTACCCTCCATTATTCCAACACTGCTCAGCAAATGTTTTTTTCCAAAGTACAGACAAATGGGGTAATATTTTTGGCCAAATAAAAATATTTTCACATTTGGCAATGGGGGTGATGAAGTACAAATGACTGTGAGAGATGGGTTTTGAGGTCGCTGGGTGTGTGTGGCAGTTGTCGGTAGTTTACTTACCCAAGCCAAATCATCCCGACTGCAGTCCAGCGCAGCGATCATCACCTGCTCATAAATTATCCATACTGGGCACAGGAGAAAAAGCACTGTTTTAATATTCCAGTAGTGTCAGGCCGAACATCAAAACATGATCAATTGACATAGTCAGACTGTTAATACAGTATTAGTTCTAACAAAGTGCTTTCGTATTTTTCTACTGGATCATAGGAAGGACATGAGCTGGCCCTAAGTGATGCCTCAACAGGAATAGGGATTTAGGCCCCATCTGCTCTCCAAAAGCATGCTTCTTTTCAACTGTGGGCATTCACTTCAAACTTTTCACTTTCATTTGCATATGACAATATCTTGAACAGGGAAAATGTCTGCCTGCTATCTAGTCATAGTTTCCTATCAACCCAGAAACTCATAACACCACTCAGTCCTAAAGTAATGTCTGCTATCTAGCCCTTGAATCCTGGGGAATTGCTTTCACGTAGAGGTCGACCGATTAATCGGAATGGCCGATAAATTAGGGCTGATTTCAAGCTTTCATAACAATCGGTAATCGGCATTTTTAGACACCGATTGTGGCCGACTACAATGCACTCCATAAGGAGAATGCGTGGCAGGCTGACTATCTGTTAAGCGTGTGCAGCAAGAAGCCAAGGTAAGTTGCTAGCTAGCATTAACCTTATCTTGTAAAAAACAATCAATCTTAACATAATAACTAGTTAAACTAGTAACATCATCAACCATGTGTGGTTATCTTGTCCTGTGTTGCATATAGTCGATGCGGTGCCTGTTAATTTATCATCGAATCACAGCCTACTTTGCCAAACGGGTGATGATTTAACAAGTGCATTCGTGAAAAAAAGCAATGTATACCTAACCATAAACATCATTGCCTTTCTTTAAAATCAATACACAAGTATATTTTTTTAAACCTGCCTATTTAGTTAATATTGCCTGCTCACATTAATTTCTTTTAACTAGGGAAATTGTGACACTTCTCTTGCGTTCAGTGCAAGCAGAGTCAGGGTATATGCAGCAGTTTGGGCCGCATGGCTCGTTGCGAACTGTGTGAAGACCATTTATTCCTAACAAAGACCGTAATTAATTAACCAGAATTGTACATAATTATGACATACCATTGAAGGTTGTGCAATGTAACAGCAATATCTAGACTTAGGGATGCCACCCTTTCAATAAAATACGGAACGGTTCCGGATTTCACTGAAAGAATAAACGTTTTATTTTCGAAATGATAGTTTCCGGATTTGACCATATTAATGACTTAATGCTCATATTTCTGTGTGTTTGTTATATTATAATTAAGTCTATGATTTGATATTTGATAGAGCAGTCTGACTGAGCGATGGTAGGCAGCAGGAGGCTCGTAAGCATTCATTCAAACAGCACTTTCCTGCATTTGCCAGCAGCTCTTCGCTGTGCTTCAAGCATTGCGCTGTTTATGATGTGCTGTTTATGTGAAATGGCTAGCTAGAAAAAAAGCTTTTGCAGAGGCGGGTAACGATGCTCCGAGGGTGGCTGTTGTCGATGTGTTCCTGGTTCGAGCCAAGGTAAGGGCGAGGAGAGGGACGAAAGCTATACTGTTACACTGGAAATACTAAAGTGCCTATAAGAACACCCAATAGTCAAAGGTATATGAAATACAAATGGTAGAGAGAAATAGTCCTATAATTCCTATAATAACTACAACCTAAAACTTTTTACCTGGGAATATTGAAGACTCATGTGAAAAGGAACCACCGCTTTAATATGTTCTTAAGTTCTGAGCAAGGAACTTAAACGTCAACTTTCTTACATGGCAAATATTGCACTTTTACTTTCTTCTCCAACACTTTAAATAATGCAAAAACAAACCAAATTGAACATGTTTCATCATTTATTTGAGGCTAAAATGATTTTTTTACGTATTATATTAAGTTAAAATAAATGTGTTCATTCAGTATTCTTGTATTTGTTATTATTACAAATAAATAGTTAAAAAATAAATAAATAAATAAACTTGACCGATTAATTGGTATCTGCTTTTTTGGGTTCTCCAATAATCGGTGTCGGTGTTGAAAAATCATAATCGGTCGACCTCTAGAATTTCTCTCAATCCTCACTCGTTTTTATTAATAATCAACTATATGTGCAGCATAGAAATAAAACCATGTATTTACAGGACTGGATGGAGAAGGGAAAATCTCTCTCGTTTATGTTTTATGCAGTTCAAAACAACAACAAAAAAGTTATATTAAGCTTAATTTAGAGAATCAATCATGGTGAAAGACCACTGACCATGTTAAGGCTTTATAGATCAAATTCTGCTGGTATTCGAAGATTTCGTTCTTCATAGAACATGTTCTAAACATCATAAGATAATGTACAACTCCATATAAAAGACAATGTTACGTAGCCCTTTCCTAACACACAGAGAAAGAAAGCTTACACAGCTGTTATCCAAGGCAACGGAATATTATGTCATTTCCCCCCCCCACTTCGCTGTGATACCCCTAACCAGTTACGGTGCGACGCCTTATTCACAACGGTTATCAACATTGCCCGACACATTTCATCCAGTGGTTCTAAAATAAAGAGGAAATGTTTATTGAAGTGCTTATTCAATCAATCAACTGTAACCGTAAAAGACAGTGATTAATAATAGGCTTGGCTAATGGATCCAATTAATGGAATTAATGCTAAATGTCTGTTTTGACAACCACCCCAGACGTCCTCTGCCAAATGCTGTCTAACTGTAAACTGAGAAAGGACAATAAAACCCAACAAGAAAACTGATATGCCAAAACAAACAAAACGCCTGAAGTTTCTTGCCTTTTTATGATTCCAACTCTTGTTTGATAATTGCCATCTTGTTTCACAGCCAATTTAAGAACTGGTTTCAATAAAACTGGGGCGTGTTAAGTGTTTACCCTGCTCTATAAAGACTAATGAATGAATCATAATGAGTACAAGGAAAATAGACTTTCACAGAGTCGTTCAGCAAGACTACATAGTGAGATACCAGCAGGCTTTTACATAGTCAAAATGCAAACCTGAGTGCACCGCTACCAACCATCACATATGGGTTCTTTTTTTAATCAAGAACGGGCTTACCAAGCTTCTGCATCATTCAATTAAAAAAAAGTTGAGTCACATTGGTAAGTCTACTAAAAATACTGAATAGGCCTAGGCTTCTGAGAACTTGTGACACATTAAAGCTGGAGGTGAATAAGGTCAAAGACCACTGTTCGATCCAGCGTCTTATCCTTTTTGTCTTGTTGATGAAACGGAGGAATGTTCATCGTCGCAAAAAAAATAAAAATTAAAAATCGCAGTACATATTCTGCAGAGGGGTATACTACAAAGTAGGATTCAGGAGTTCGCTAACTAGCCTAAATATTTGGATAACAACATTTTTATAAAGAAACTTGGTCTAATTGATTCAATGGACAAAAACACAAGTTCGGCTTTTTTAATGAATGAGAAATGTGTCATTTCTGGTTGCTTTTCAATGATAGCTGGCTCACTTATTGATCCTGCTTTGTAAGTATACCCCTCTGTTCTAACAGTGTCTCAAGTGACTATTTGTTGTTATAACCCAAACGAATGTGGCGGTTTCAAACGGATTACAGCTTTAAAGATACTAGCCTATACTGTTTGCCTTGAGGTGGAAAAGGATTATTTTGGATTAAAAATAACAACTTGAGGCTACACTAGTGCCTTCAAAGTAGTCATACCCCTTGAATTACACATTTTGTTCGTCTGGATTCAAAATGGATGAAATAGATTTTTCTCCTCACCTATCTACACACAATACCGCATAATGACAAAGTGAAAACATGTTTTTAGAAATTCTTGCAAATTTATTGAAAAATAAATACTGAAAGCACTACAGTCAAAGACAGCAGAATGATTTTTTTGACAGGGGGGTGCAGAATTTTGTTTTGCCTGATTTAGATGTTTTCAACATTTTGGTTGGCTATTTGTTAGTCAACTTGTCTATATAATAGATACATGTAGCTTCCCCTTTGTCATTTTATGTTGCCGAGAATACTAAATAAACCCTTGCTCAACAGAATAATGTAATAGATCGATACTTCCGGCGCCGACAGAGATGGCCGCATCGCTTCGCGTTCCTAGGAGATCATCAAGGACATCAACCACCCGAGCCACTGCCTGTTCACCCCACTATCATCCAGAAGGCGAGGTCAGTACAGGTGCATCAAAGCTGGGACCGAGAGACTGAAAAACAGCTTCTATCTCAAGGCCATCAGACTGTTAAACAGCCACCACTAACATTGAGTGGCTGCTGCCAACACACTGTCATTGACACTGACCCAACTCCAGCCACTTTAATAATGGGAATTGATGGGAAATGTAAATATATCACTAGCCACTTTAAACAATGCTACCTTATATAATGTTACTTTACAATTCATCTCATATGCATACGTATATACTGTACTCTACATCATCGACTGCATCCTTATGTAATACATGTATCACTAGCCACTTTAACTATGCCACTTTGTTTACTTTGTCTACATACTCATCTCATATGTATATACTGTACTCGATACCATCTACTGTATGCTGCTCTGTACCATCACTCATTCATATATCCTTATGTACATATTCTTTATCCCCTTACACTGTGTATAAGACAGTAGTTTTGGAATTGTTAGTTAGATTACTTGTTGGTTATTACGGCATTGTCGGAACTAGAAGCACAAGCATTTCGCTACACTCGCATTAACGTCTGCTAACCATGTGTATGTGACAAATAACATTTGATTTGATTTGATTTAGAATTAATGCTTCAATTTAGTTGACATCAGTCAAGTTCTCTCGGTCATTCACGGAGCAAATACATTTAGGGACTGGGGAGAAAATACAATGTTAAAAAAATAACGCTAAATGTCCAAATGACATCAGTTTGACTGGATGTAAGGAAAAAGAAAGCTGTGAAAAAGACATAAGATTTCAGTTCAGCATTGGTGCATATTTTATGTGATTGAAATACTAGCTTTTATGATAAAGACAGCACCTCTACAGATGGTATATAATTGAGCATTGCATTCTCTCAAGACAGAGAAATAAATAAATCATATTTCTCACTCCTGTTCCCAAGTTCAAATTTTGTCTACATTTGGTGTATAATTGTACAGCAAGAAATGCTTAATTCTGTACGAGTTATTAATAAGGTTATGTGGGTGATGTTATAGACTTACAGTCAGTGTCCAGATTTCAGTTTCCATTCAACACATTTAAACAGTAGACCACAGTTTCCTTGACATTCCATAGGCCTATTTGAACTCCCATCTTGTGACTGTTGAATTTATGTAGTGCTTCAACATCCTCACACAACATAGCTGGCACTGCTACCATCCTCTTACCACTTCAAATATTTTCCAAACATTACATTTCTAGCCCTCCCTTCTCTTCATTTTAAACTTCAAAAACATTATTTTTGCTTCTGTAGAAAGAGCACCTGGATGTTCCACAGCACTACTGGCAAAATATTCTGTGGACAGATGAAACTGAAGTAGAATTGTTTGGAAGGAGGGAAAAAAAAATGGCACAGCACACCAACATCAAAAGCTCATCCCAACTGTAAAGTATGGTAGAGGGCTGCCTTGCTGCATGCATTCTTTTATTTTTTATAACGCCCCTTTTTCTCCCCCAATTTCGTGGTATCCAATTGGTAGTAGTGGTGCTCTGTCTTGTCGCATCGCTGCAACTCCCGCACTGACTCGGGAGAGGCGAAGGTCAAGAGGTATGCGTCCTCCGAAACACAACATAGCCGCACTGCTCCTTGACAACGCACATCCAACCCGGAAGCCAGCCTCACCAATGTGTCGGAGGAAACACCACACACCTGGCGACCTGGTCAGCGTGCACTGCGCCCGGCACGCCACAGGAGTCACTAGTGCGAGATGAGACAAGGATATCCCTGCCAGCTAAACCTTCCCTAACCCTGACGACACTGGGATAATTGTGCGTTGACCCATGAACCTCCCGGTTGCGGCCGGCTGCGACAGAGCCTGGGCTCGAACCCAGACTCTCTGGTGTCACAGCTAGCACTGCCATAGACCACTGCGCCACCCGGGAGGCCCCAGCTTGCTATCATTGATGGAAAAATGAACTCCCAAGTTTATCAATACATTTTGCAGGAGAACGTAATGCTATCTGTCCGACAATTGAAGCTCAACAGAAGTTGGGTGATGCAACAGGACAACGACCCAAAACAGAATGGCTTCAAAGGAATATATGCCTTCTGGAGTGGCCCAGAGTCCTGACCTCAACACGATTGAGACGCTGCGGCATGACCTCAAGAAAGCGGTTCACACCAGACATCCCAAGAATATTGCTGAACTGAAACAGTTTTGCAAAGAGGAATGGTCCAAAATTCCTCCTGACCATTGTGCAGGTCTGATCTGCAACTACAGAAAACATTTGGTTGAGGTTATTGCTGCCATAGGAGGGTCAACCAGTTATTAAATCCAAGGGTTGACAAACTTTTCCCACTCTGCACTGTGAATGTTTACAAGGTGTGTTCAATAAAGACATGAAAACGTATAACTGTTGGTGTGTTCTTAGTCTAAGCAGACTGTGTTTGGATGGTTATGAATTAGATGATCAGATCAAATTCTATGACCAATGGTTCACATACTTTTCCTTGCCACTGAATGTGACTTGTTAAGCAAACTTGTATTCCTGAACTTATTTAGGCTTGCCATAACAAAGGGGCTGAATACTTATTGACTCAAGCCATTTCAGCCTTTTTTGAAAAACATAATTCCACTTTGACATTATGGGTTACTGTGTGTAGGCCAGTGACCAAAAATCTCATTTGATTCCATTTTAAATTCAGACTGTAAAACAACAAAAAGTGGAAAAAGTAAAGGTATTGAGGCGCCAACTGCCCCACTTCTGGACCACAAATTGATTTTCACAAACAAATCGATCAAATTACATGAGAAATGTATCAATATTGTGGCGTTTTGGGTGGGAAGTATAAGCTTTCCGAGGTGAGAACTAGGCATTCAAAGTGCCAGAGACAGACACGTTACCAATGCTCCAAAAAGAGCTACAAGAAGAAGTGCATGACTCAAACACCATCATTACGTTTGCTGATGAAAACAGTGGCGGAGGCCTCCCGGGTGGCGCAGTGGTTAAGGGCGCTGTACTGCAGCGCCAGCTATGCCATCAGAGACTCTGGGTTCGCGCCCAGGCTCTGTCGTAATCAGCCGCGAGCGGGAGGTCCGTGGGGCGACGCACAATTGGCCTAGCGTCGTCCGGGTTAGGGAGGGCTTGGCCGGTAGGGATGTCCTTGTCTCATCGCGCACCAGAGACACCTGTGGCGGGACGGGCGCAGTGTGCGCTAACCAAGGTTGCCAGGTTCACGGTGTTTCCTCCGACACATTGGTGTGGCTGGCTTCTGGGTTGGATGCGCGCTGTGTTAAGAAGCAGTGCGGCTTGGTTGGGTTGTGTATCGGAGGAAGCATGACTTTCAATCTTCGTCTCTCCCGAGCCCGTGCGGGAGTTGTAGCGATGAGACAAGATAGTAGCTACTAAAAACAATTGGATACCACGAAATTGGGGAGAAAAATTCAACAACAAAAAATAAAACAGTGGCAGGCCTGATCACCCGCAACGACAGCCTATAGGGAGGTGGTCAGAGACCTGGCAGTGTGGATACAGGACAACAACCTCTCCCTCAATGTCCGCAAGATAAAGGAGCTGATCATGGACTACAGCACACCACCATTCACATCCCTGTTTGTAAGCATTTCTCCTTTACCTGATAGGCGTGGAATATCAAGAAGCTGATTAAACAGCATGATCACACACATCTTGTTCTGGGGGACAATAAAAAGGTCATTCTAAAATGTCAGTCTGAGCTGTTGCCAGAGAATTGAATGTTAATTTCTCTACCATAAACTGCCTCCAACGTCATTTTAGAGAATTTGACAGTTTGTCCAACCGGATCGTCTGGGGGGGGTAGCCCTTTTGTGGGGACAAAAGCATGCTGATTGGCTGGGCCTGGCTCCCCAGTGGGTGGGCTTGGCTGCCAAGTAGGTGGGCCTACGCCCTCCAAGGCCCACCCATGGCTGGTCACACTGACAGAGCACCTCTGTGGGGATGAGAGAGCTTTGCAATAGGTCAACCATCTCCGTAACATTCCACCAATCAGACCTTTATGGTAGAGTGGCCAGACGGAAGCCACTCCTCAGTAAAAGGCACGACAGCTCGCTTGGAGTTTGCCAAAAGGCACCGAAAGACTGACCATGAGAAACAAGATTATCTGGTCTGATGAAACAAAATTGAACTCTTTGACCTGAATGCCAAGGGTCACATCTGGAGGAAACCTGGCACCATCCCTATGGTGAAGCATTGTGACGGCAGCATCATGCTATGGGGATGTTTTTCAGTGGCAGGGACTGGGAGACTAGTCAGGATTGAAGGAAAGATGAACGGATGAAAGTACAGAGGGAACCTTGATGAAAACCTGCTCCAGAGTGCTCAGGACCTCAGACTGGGCAAAGGTTCACCTTCCAACAGGACAACGACCATATGGACACAGCCAAGACAACGCAGGAGTGGCTTCGGGACAAGTCTCCGAATGTCCATGAGTGGCCCGGCCAAAGCCCAGACTTGAACCCGATCAAACACCTCTGGTGAGACACCTGAAAACAGCTGTGCAACGACGCTCCCCAACCAACCTGACAGAGCTTGAAAGGATCTGCAGAGAAGAATGGGAGAAACTCCCCAAATACAGGAGTGCCAAGCTTGTAGCGTCATACCCAAGAAGACTCGAGGCTGTAACCGCTGCCAAATGTGCTTCAACAAAGTACTGAGTAAAGAACTACATGTATACAATGTCTTCACAGCATAACACAGGCTTAATCATCTCTCCAGCAGTATACTTATGAGCTCATGTTGGTTCCCTGCTATTCTATGCCTGTACAAAAGAACAGCCAGTACTCCTTCATTCCATACTGAATAAATCAATCATTGGACAACCAGTCATTTGAGAGATTGATGCCCTTCCTTGAGCAGAGAACTGTGACAAGACCGAATCAGTCATAGGCTTACTGTACAACCTGTTCTAGCAATCATGTTGCAGTGAAACCACAAACCATAGCAGTCTATATTAAATCTAGATTGCAGTATTTGCATGTTTTCTGCCAGACTGAGAATACAGTCTATTAATTCATTTCCCCTTCTGCCACTAAATGTTGTCTATATTGAACATGCCTAACTGTAAATGTTGGCTTTGTGTTTGTCTTTGATGCCTGAAAACACTATACATCTCCATCACCTATACGTCTAGGCTACATCAGTTTAAATCCTTCCTATGATAATGCTCCTTTTTCTTCAATTAATAAAATAAATCAAGAATTAAACCAAATTGACAAATCAAGTCCTTGTCTCCCAAACATCTTGTGATGGATGGCTAGTGTTGTGGATCATTGTGTACAAACAGACTCTGCCTACTACAACAGCACTAGAAATTGTTCTGCTGTGAGCCTTGATTTAATGCATATGTACTTACTGTCATCTCCAAGTTTGGACGCATGCTCATTTATCAATTCTTCACCGACATCCACAATTTGCTCACTGTTTCTGTGGTTATCCTCCCTCCACTTCCGCAGCTTGTCTCTCATTTCTGTGAACACAATTATCAAAACATTTCTCAGGATTCAGGCAATATAAAAATGACATACTTTCATAAAACATCATATTGGATCAGGTAGAGCGCGCACACACACACACACACACCATCAGCCCCTGGAGCAATTGGGTTAACTTGCTCAATAGCACAAAGGTAGTGGATGGTAATGATCCTGACCCAGCAGCCCTCTACTCTAGTATGCAGTTCAGTGCACACTTTCTGGTTACTGGTCCACGTCTACCTACTGGTTCCTGACATACAGTGTCATCAGAAAGTTTCATGAGTGTTTCTGGGTAGGCCTATAGAGCTTTGCACACCTGGACTGTTCAATTAGTTTGGCTGAGATAATGGCTGGGCTGGACATGCCGGGCGATGAGTTTGGATTGGTCGGCCATGTAGCATGCTTCTGTCTATAACATGAGCTGTGACAGCCCTCTCTACCGTGCCGTTTTTGAAAGATATAACATTTGCCATTACCAACGCTCTCGATAACATCCAAACCAGGTGTGATAGGGCAAGTAAAATGGTCAGAGTGAGATTCTCATTTGTGTCTGGAAGTAGACAACGTTAGCTTGGGTGCTTGACTGCCGTTGTGAGGTCAGAACGCTCGGAGCAACCCTACTCAGTCAGTGTCCAGAGTACGCTCTGAACGCTCCGATAGCGAAACTCTCTGAAATGACGAACAGAAATTCTGACAAGGCTTTTGCTCCATTCTGTTTCTTTTTATCCTGAAAAACTCCCCAGTCCGTAACGATTACAAGCATACCCATAACATGTTGCTGCACAACAATGCTTTAAAGTATGGTTCGTGGTACTCAGTAATCTGTTGTATTGGATTTGCCTCAAACACAACACTTTGAATTCAGGACAAGAAGTTAATTACTGTGCCACATTTATTGCAGTATTACTTTACATTCGTTTTTTTTCTGTGAGCTCATTGCGTACATCACACAGTTTCTCTAGAGATACATCGGATCATGTCTGAACTGTGTGAAGTAGTAGGAAGTTGTAGTTTCCAACAGGCCCATATTCTACATAGTTTAGCGCATTAAAAGTGGTAATTAACAACAATGACCATAATCCATTGTGCATCTACTTGTCCGGTTAGTTTATTTTCGCCTGCTACGGAAGACAGAAGAATGTGGGATCGTGAGGTGATAAAGCGCAGTTGCTCCTTTGTGAGTTCTCTAACTGATAATACATGATCTAAGTGATTGATAGCTGGTATTCAGCTGTCATAAAAGTATGCCTTATTTACTTTAAAGTACAAAAAAAATTGATTTTGTCAGACAGCATAGGCAGCAGCTCTATAAAGAAGAGATGAATTGAAAATAAATAAAGTCATCAAATAAAACAAATGTAATATACACAACTGAAATATTTTAAGTAATGTAAGTGGGAATAAATAGTTAATGTGGTAAGCAGTAATGGGCAGTCACTACCATCATGGGAGTTGTATTAATTGTTTTATTCTGTGTTACAGAATTCAACCCACATAATGCATAATGATTTTAAAACAGTCTAAAACAAACAAAACCGGAATGTGATTTAATAATCAAACTCAAAAAGCCCTAATCGTTCAGCACTACGAGCAGGATGGATGTTTTGGAATATTTTTTTCATTCTGTACAGGCTTCCTTCTTTTCACTGTCAATTAGGTTAGTATTGTGGAGTAATTAAAAGTTTATTGATCCATCCTGTTCTCTCCTATCACAGCCATTAAACTCTAACAGTTTTAAATGTCACCATGCTCAAATGGATATTCAATATCTGCTTTTTCTCTCTTTACCCATCAACCAATAGGTGCCCTTCTTTGCGAGGCATTGGGAAACCTCCCTGGTCTTTGTGGTTGAATCTGTAAGACAATTGTATGTGTGAGGTACAGAGATGAGGTAGTAATTAAAAAATCCTGAGGTATTGTGTGTAGCCCAGTGAATTTTAAATTCAGGCTGTAACAAAATGTGGAGAAAGTCAAGGGTGTAAATACTTTCTGAAGGCACTGTATACACATGTAAAACAAAGCTCATTAGCAAGGTATATAAATATCTACCTAGCAAGCAAGCTTAAGTAAACTCTGGAAAACTCGCATAACAATGCTCTGTCCTTCCGTGTCAACACGCAGGCTTTGATTTTAGCTAGCTAGTAATAGCTATCTATTAGTAGTAGGGACGTCAAACTTCCAGCCTGCTGCACAGACCCTATGGACACAGTGGCTGGTTAAATTGTGCTTAGGAGCATTTTTTATATAAAAAATGGTAGTGAGAAATGTTATTTCTTTTCTTTTTAATCTGAGTTTCCATGATGTGGACAGTATGTATTACTGCCAGGGGTAATCAAAGAACAGAACCGGAACCCGGAAAATAACTACATTTTTAGCTAAGTGCGGATGTTGCCTGTAATCCATGGCTTCTTGTTGGGGTATGTACTAGGGATGCACGATATATCGTAAGCATTTCGGCATCGGCCCAATGTCTAGTTTAACACCGATGTGCAAAAAGGATGTCAAGACTGACGTGCATACCTATATAACGTAGGTAGATGAGGGCCTTGTCGGGTGTCAGGAGTAAATCTCTCTCGTCCGACTTGTTAAATAAAAAAGTATTTATATACACAAGGTGAGTAATCGCTGTCCTGATTTCTAGAAGCCCTTTTCGTCATAAGAGACAGTGGCAGAAACAGTAAGTACAAAATAAGTTACAAATAACGCACGTCAAGGATAATTAATACTTTCCAAAGGCAATGCATCGCAAACTGTTCCTACATATTGATTTGGACACTTTAAAACAGTATTTTGGCAAAGTACTAATTATCAATATGTCTAGTCAACAGGAGGCAGCTACAGCATCATTTTAAATGTCATTTTTAGTTACATAAATTACATTTACAACATTAATTTCCAATGGCATTGTACTTAGCTAATCGGTTAACTGTTGAAAGATTACAAAAAGGTGCTGTGATTTACTTTGATCAAGAAAATCACCAAAACAGGTTCCCTGCCTATTAGTAGTATCCATTGCAAGACCGTGTATTTTAGCAAGCCATCTATTGATGCAGAACAATGACAGCAGGTAGCTAGCTAGCTAACTTAGTTATAATCAGCTGACAGACGTTAGGTACCTAGGCTGGCTAGCTAGCTTAGCCTGCTGTGCAATCCTTGTAAACTCACACATGCTGTGGACTGTTAGCCACGACAATGGGATACAACAATAACAGATTAATCAATGCTTAACGTTAGCTATCTAACGTTGCTAAAACAATGAAATAAGATAGGCAGAAATAATGTGCTAGCCAAGTGGCTCTCGTGTTAGCAAGCTGAGCTAACAAATTGGCTTGATGAGATGGACATACGCAGCTACATCCCCTGAACGATAGTTAAAATGCACTACGTCGAATTATACAAGGATTTAACAGCACACTTTCAGTCATACAGTACATTAAAACGTTTAATCGTCTGTGTTTACCTTCCCAGGTTACATCGTACATTTCTGATACTGACGCCATCTTTCTTGGCAGCACAGGTTCTGCGTCATTGAACTGGGTGTGGCTTGTTTATTTTGCTCACTGAGCCTTTACTCTAAATATTGTAAAAACAAATGATCATCCAATCTACGTACAAGCTCGAGAATAATCAAACATATTTTTGAGACATGTTCAATGTATTTTATTCATTTCTATGGACTTTAATATTTCTGCTGCTTCTATTGTTTTGTCTGCTATTAACATGAGTGTAATGTGATTGAGTGGTGGGGTGTAAACTGTCAGTTTTTATTGAAATGAGTAGATTCATGAAAGTCAAATCATGTATGATGAAGGGGAATGGTAAGAGAGAAGGACAAAATGTTACTTTATGCATGTCTTGCTCACATGCCATCTTCAAACTGCTGTGTGTAATTGAGCAGGCAAGGCTATCATGGATGTTTCCTTTGAGGCAACTGTTCAATCATTGGGGTAATTGAATCCTACTATCTGATGCATAGATACATCAGGTCCCTGTCTATTTAATTTAACACTTGACACTCAGAGCAGACCACAGTTTCAACACTTCCAAAATCTCACTTTAATCCCAGCGGAGAGGATCATAACAGACTGTTTAGCAGAAGAGTTATGACAGTGCTGGATGTAGAACCAGATGTAAACAAAAGCAATGTATGCACTTGCTCTGACCCTTTCCCCCATCATACTCAGGTACTAGATCTGACAGCGCTGATTAACACACTGCCCCCAGTTATTATTCATGTAACTGGGCCTAAAATTACCTTGTTTCAACTGACCACAAAACAGGGCCTGAACCGTAACGCTAGCCCTCTCCAGAGGTTTAGGTCTCCGAGCTCTGCAATGCTGCTCACGCTAAATTTATATTCATCTTACACCTAGCTTTCATGAGGCCTGGTTAGATTTGTGGTTGTTACCAGGGAGGACTGGAAAGGGGTCAGAGATGCTGTACAGTCTTGTGCTTAGTTGTGTAATTTATTTTCTTCTGAGGTTGGTTAAGCAGAATGTCAGGAGTGGAAGACTTGTGTGTTGAAAGCACATTTGAGATGCTGTGTTGTCCCTTTCCTTTCTTGATTTCCCTCTCAAGGGGCCTCTGACTGTCGATCCCATGTCTCTGACTTTGTAAGTTACATGCCACACTCCTCTACCACATTAGGCACTTGTTGAGGTGGACTCAACACAAACTCACTTACAGAAACATTTCAGAATCTTGATGTCATCCCCAATACCGCTCACTGCACTGTAGATACTTTGTTAATGTTCTATTGTCTGAGGTCAACAGGACTATGTTTTGTTACAGGACACTGCCAGTGTATAAAGGCAGAGCATGGTCGTTATTGGGCAAGTACAAGTGCACAAGAGGACTATAAAATGTCATCTCTGTCAGGGATACAAAAAATAACATTATGTGCGGTTGAACTTACGTTCAGCTCAAACGATCCATGGACTTGTAATTTTCAAGTCTGCACATGGCAGTCAGTTGATATATGGTCGGGTTTTTGCTGGAAACCAAAATACTGAGACGACCACATTAAAACAAGCAAACACTGTCCTTCTGGGTAAAGGGCCTTCCCTTCTCTGCCAGGGTGCTGTTAAAGGCCAGGGCCCTGCTCTCTTCCCGACCCGCACCAACAACCTGAAAAGATGGTGGGGCCTGACTCAGAGGATGAGGCCATGATGGTAAAGGCCCTCTGTACTGTGCACAGGTTTAACAAGCTGTATTTAACGTTGTCAGCATGAGATGCAGATGCATCTGGAGGTAATGAAAGAAAAATGATTAAATCTCAATCTCGATGTTTACCTTGGAGAGGGTCACTCAGCTAGAATGTCACGATGAAGAGAGATCAATAGCAACTGTTCTGAAAACCCAAATTGTGCTCCTTGACTGCTGCTTACGTAGGTTTTCATGCTCCGAGAGCCCCACATACGGCACATGGGACAGTCAATACACTGAGTGTCAAAAACATTAAAAACAACTTCCTAATATTGAGTTGCACCCCACCCCCCACTTTTGCCCTGAGAACAGCCTCAATTCGTCGGGGCATGTACTCTACACAGTGTTGAAAGCATTCTACGGGGATGCTGGCCCATACTGACTCCAATGCTTCGCACAGTTGTGTCAAGTTGGCTGGATGTCCTTTGGTGGTGGACCATTCGTGATAGACACGGGAAATTGTTGAGCATGATAAACCCAGCAGCGTTGCAGTTCTTGACACAAACCGATGTGCCTGGCACCTAGTACCATTCCCATTCACCCTCTGAATGGCAAACTTACACAATCCAAGTCTCAATTGTCTCAAGGCTTAAAAACCCTTCTTAAATCTGTCTCCTCCCCTTCGTCTACACTGATTGAAGTGGATTTAACAAGAGACATCAATAAGGGATCGTAGCTTTCACCTGGATTCACCTGGTCAGTCCATGTCATGGAAAGAACATGTTCATAATGTTTTGTCCGCTGTACATATTCTTTTCCTTTCAGTCGCCTTTCCTTGTCTTCAAAAAGACAAGCTTACAGTAGAAACACTGCACAGGCATTATATTTTGATTTCTGACAGAAGCAATCAGAGTTGACAATCACTAAAATGAACAGTTACGGCCTGAAAATTAATGTGGCGTTTAGGTGCTCTGTGGTTTTGAGAAGGTTCCTGTTAGTTTCCAGCCTTTTCTTTATTTTTCACCGGTGTCATACAGTTGCGGGAAATGAAGACAGACGCAATTAGCAACAATGTTTGGGCTTAACCCTCTGGAGCCAGCTGTGCTGTGAATGCTTTGAAAGCTGACTACGACCCCTGTCTGACCAAGTTGCTTTCATCTCACTGAGAATCACTCTCTACAGATGACTTCAGCACACGTTGCCGCTGATGATCTCCTCTCCGTAGCACCCTTTGACCTCACCCTTAGCCTGCGTGAGAGGCCCAGAGCGGGAAAACTGTGGCCCATCACAATTTAGCTACCTCACTCCCTCTCCTTAGGTTTCAATGCCAAGAACAATATTCAGCTCAATGTCAGCCCCCGCACAAGTAATTGACATTACTCACACAGTTAGAAGCTCAGGATGTATGGCTCCCCTGACACCTGGTGTAGTAGTGTGATTGCTCATAGTAGAGTAGTGTATTACCACATGCAGTACATTATGTGTTGCTGGATTGAATTTAATGTCACTGTTCTTTCTCATTCAATTCATTTTAAACAAGTTTAACATCACCAGGCAAGAGAAGACTCTCAAAAGACTCATTCCCCGTGTGTGTCCAGGCGTGTTCACCCACACGTAACCCACTGCAATTTACGCAGGTATGAAATGTCCCATCAAGATATGGGTTGATTTTAGAGGTACAAAATCAACTAAATCCCTGATTAAGTATGAGGCTTGAAGGTGTCCATTTTAATTCAACAATAGTGAGAGAAATGTTTCATTATCTTTCAATGCCAACCTTTGTTAGCAATAAAAAAAGGTGCTTGATATTATGCTGCAATATGGAACATTATTTCTTCTTTATCAATGACTGTATTCTGAAAGAAAGGATACAGATTCACTTTGAATGTTGACTTCTCACACACATATGATACCCCATACAGTGACCAATCTGTCATCTACTGTAGAGAGCCTCTCATGTTTGGATGTTGATTTCCTCATATCACTTTATACTGGAACTGATTAAGATTAGGGGAAAAAAAAGTTTACTCTGAATAGAGCCTAAATTGGAGTATCCTTAAAGAGGATACTTCTCGGTAACGGTATCCTGAGCAGTAGCGGTCTGACCTTTAGCCCAAAGCTATTGTTACAGCTTGAAACATGGATCACTTCCACATCCTCCCGGGGGTCCGAGTTGAGGTTTACCATTTAGAGAAGTTATGACTCTTGTTCACTCTCATAACTACTTTCCTCCAATTGTTTTGAGACTGGTTTTCTTCTGAGCCTTCAACTAACTTACATAAATATATGTAACTGCAATCATTCCAGAAATTCTGAATCCAGATGAAGAAGTATAAATTAATCCCATCCCTTCTTTGGCGGAAGCCATTGCTAAATGGCATTTTCATGGAGTTATTGGATTTCACATTTCTTTTCCAGTAAGAATATCCATGACCACACATTTGGAGATAACTGCATTCCCTGTAATGTCATGTTTTCAGAGATAATTCTAAATGGTAAATCAAGCTATGCATATCATGAGGACTGAGCATGGGAACAGGGTTTGGTGAGGTACTGTAGGGTTGGGGCCGAGGGGGTGAAATATTCTCTACTAACTACAGGATTTCAGCATCACATGAACATACATCCTTACAACACACGCACACAACTCCTCTGTTTCCTTAGACATAATGACACATGGCCATGTGAGAATTCTTTGGGGTTAGAAAAGTATTTACATGTTACTCTTGGTGTAAAAAGTGGACATGTGCTGTGCAGATGTTCTGCCATGCTTGGTGCAACTGGGTGCCTTGCCTGTGAGTTTGTATTGTTTTCTGGCCCCCTGGCTCGGTGGATAACCCCGATCCCACTGCCATCGAATTGGACTCTGCTGATGTCAGCGTTGGGCTCTGGATTAGGAGTGTGGGCTGCTGATTTATAACCTGACACAGACTGCGCGCGAGGTGATGCATATCTAAAAGAATAATTGAAATTCATATGAGATACTGGCATTCAGATTGAGAGGAGATGCTTGGCTTTGCAACATCCAGCACAGAGGCATTTGTCTTCAGATCGTTTTGATTTATTTTTTGACAGATAATAGAGAGAAGAGAGGCTGGCGGTGGGTGTCTTTGGCACTGTCTGCCTTTATCCCTCTCTTGGAATCGTTGACTGAGGAGGCGTTCAGAGAACTACAGAGCTGAGGTTTTTCATGGAATCCCTAGCGTATCACTATTGGCCCTTTAAGTTGATCCAGTTAGGACAAGCTGAAAAGTATTTTTCCTCTGAAAGACACACACATCAAGAGATGGACAATTTATCTGCATGCAGAAATATATTGTTGTTTCTGACAGCATCCTTTTACTGGACTGGGATATACTGACAGATGGATCATGTGTGGCCACAAACCCACACAGTCTCCAAAGGCGTTCACAACCGTTTCATTTTAATTGAAGGAAACAGAAATGAGCAAGTGGGTCTGTGTATTTACGTCAGTTATTCGTGTAGTGTTTTACAAGGCTCCACTCTGGATCACTTTCTTCATTAGCATGGATGTGTGATATTTCTGTGTCTTGTTGGGATCTCCTCATTAGTTATGTGTTTTTTCTTTTCCTACATGGTTTGGTTGACCGAGAAGCACCTTAGCAGGGGTCGACTAGACTGAGGTACAGTCAGAAATATAGCCCAGCCGCCATCACTAATTTGGAGACCACCCTGCCTCCCCCACAGAGATTGAGTGTGATGCAGAACAATGGGGGAGGGGAAGGTTCAACTTTGTGCTTCAACAATAACTCCCCACAGCTACAAGCTGAACTGAGGCGCATGCAGCGGGGCCTTGCAATACACAGACAGAGTGTGTGGTGTCAGGCCCTCCAGCTGGAAAGGTCTGCTTTGGGTTGACCCCAACCTCCTGGTGCGGTCTCCAGAGTCTGGCACCATGGTTCCAGTTTCTATTCTAGTCTGTCAAGAACTTGGACTAGGCCCTCCAGTTCTGGACGGTCCAGACTGGAACCCATCTAATAAGAGAACAAAATATAATAAATGAGAGGTAAATAATTATGTGTGCACGTTTATGTATGCTAACACCTCTCGGTGTCAAAAAGGGGCAGAGTGCGTAGGTGTGCATTCTGCATTCACAAGTACACTCTGAGGAATCCGCATCAAAGTTTCCAGACAGAAGAAGTAGTAAAAAAAAGTACCAACATTCGGTACTACTAGGGCTACTATTGAAAATTGTTCTGCCTTCCGCAGTCACGTTACCACCCATTTCCATACACAGAGAGTAAACACAACATTCAAGAAGATTCCAATGTGATATGCAAGACCACCTTAGTTTTGGGCAGTATAGCACTTTAAACCTTTGTCGCAGCCAGCCCGCCAGTGAGGGCATATATCTGTGTATGTCAACAGTGCACCCATGAGCATGGGCTTTGAGCTATGAGCTCACTCGGTGCATTAGTAAAGTACAGTAGCCCTATAAAAGAACAACATTCAAAATGTGGTCTGCCCTGAAGTCTATAGACCTCAGAGCAGTGTTCAGGTCCAAGAAAGGCTCCGGTTCAGTAACCTCAAATGACTAACGCGGGCAGGTCCCCTATTTGCTGTGTAAGTGTTTCCCTCTTGTTGGAACCTCGATGTGTTAATCACCTTAGCTCTCACAGTTTCCTAAAACTTCCACCAAGCCACAATTGGGTATGATTCACTGTAAAACACATAGGCCTAATTCTGCTTTTCAGAGTAGGGAAGTAACAAACTGAAAGGGTCCATCAAGGGAAGGTGATCACAGATTTTAGTGTGACTCTGAAACCTGATAAGATGTTTATTTGGGGTAAATTGTGTAGTTTGTATGATGACTTTTATGAAATGAAATGTGCATGCGACATAATTCAAATCCAGCACAGTATCTCCTTAGTGTTCTACTACGGGGAAATGTAAAAAGCTTCTGAAATCAAATGTTTTCCCTTCAACAGAAAACTGATGCCATCTTAAGAGGAGCGAGTATTCCCTTGCCTTGATTTTTTTCAACATACTTCCAAGGGCACCTTCATTAAAAACAGTGGCTGGTTGAAATAAGAGAAAACAAAACAATTTAGTGTTTGAATCACCCTTTCAAACACAAGATTATTTGTCAATTATAATTTAGCTTGTGGTATTCAACCTATGGTTGAAACATATTTATTGGCTGTTGTTCGCAAATGTTAGGTTTTGCCTTCTCCAGATTAATTTGTACATTTCTGAACCATGGGTATGTTAACAAAATAGGTCAAATATAAAATCTGCTGTCAAAGTTGGAAGAGAAGCACCAATCGTATCAGGGTTGGTTGTCATAATATTTACACTTTCACTTGGCAAAATATCTTAATATCTATATTTTATGATAAAAAAAACTGAGAAAGACAAACCTTAACATAAAAAATATAAAAGTCTAAACAGTCCACTTCTTCTGAGTAAAACCAAACCACTTAGTAATAGCTGGTAATTTCTACATAATAATCCATGAATAATAATTTCACAGGCATTTTCATGGACGGACTCCCAAGTAGTTTTACTGGCAAATACGTGAATAGGCAGAATTTGTCAAAGCAGTAAGCAAAAGTAATTTGGTGCCATTTTCACAAAAGGAACGCTGTTCAGTCAGTGGTGATCCAAATGCTAAAAAAAGTTAGGCTATATCATAAAACAAAAAAAGCTATTTTCATAGTGAAGTCACTGCTAGGCCTACAAGTACGTGAGCCAAATGGAGGCGCGTGGCTGCCAAATGGAGGCATGTTTGTCTTTTTGAAAGATGGATCTATTCTTTGGCAAATGTTTTATCCACCTCAGAACTGGCTGGGTAAATATAGTTTACCATTGGCCAAAATAATGCAAAATGATCAGTGTGTCAGTTATTGATGATTGTGAGAGCTCAACCTAAAATCTTGAAGGAAATTAAAGGTTTAAATCACTCCCTGGACAAAATAACAAACTAGAGAGCATCTACAGGGACATTAGTGAAATTAGCGCAAAAACAATAAAATTAACAACAGAATTAAAATATCTTAAAGATCCTTCACTCAAACAAAAGCCTCACTCAAAACTCTTGGGCAGAGGACACAAAGGAGCAATGCTATTGTTTTGCTGAATTCTTTCTTCTTCTTCATCTTCTTCTTCGAGTTTTAAAGAGTACTGGATTTATGCCAGGGCTGGCTGTGTCTGAAGCCTCAGTGAAACAGAATCGACCATGGTGAGTGGTGTCTGTTTATGACTAATTTCTACATGCAGTCGGAGGGCAGAGAGAGAGCGAGAGAGCTTCCGAGTAACAAGGGGACAATTGTTTGGTGCTATAGGACAGTGCCATGTGGTTGTCAAGCAAACAAGGTTGTAGTGGAACCTATTAGAGATGTGCCCTTTAGTATCTGATATTGGCTCTTCACTGCTAGATATGGCCAACACATGGGCATCTTTATGAGGCATCTGCTGAAGTGAGGGAAAAAAGGGTTTGCTTTTCAAATCAAATCAAATCTGGTTAGCTTTTAAAGGCTCGTCAAGACAACCAATAACTTTTTAGACAGACAGAAAAACAAAATGTTTAATTAGCCTTATTATTATTATTTAATCATGTCTATGTTTATTTGAATCTCTGTGTTTTCCCATGTGCTTTATTTCCTTGTGAAGAGTCACAGTCTTTGAGCTTGGTGAACTCTATTAGATAGAGGCCCAATGTTTTCGCTTGGCAAAGAACTCTCTCTTCATAAATGAAATGTTTCATTGTATCAACACTACAGTGAAATTATGGTAGTATTGAATGGTTTACTACATAGTCATGCTTTCTTTTGAGTGGGCCTATGCAGGAGAAAAGCTGAATATACATTTCCATATGAGCGTGCACGTAGTGCACACCACATTATACAACATCTTCATGAGACAGCCCTGCTAGTCACAAGAGAAGGAGTTGTACACTCACAACAAAAGTGAAACAATATTAACAAATTGGTTGCCAAAGGGATAACTTAATAATACGCTAATTGCAAGGTCTAATTAGGAGAAAATGCTTTCATGCACATGCCATTATCAGGAACAATTCAAAATAAATAGACTAAATTAGGACTTGAAAATTGTGAGACAGTGTTTGCACTGACCCGCGAGGTATTTTATCAGTGTTGGACATTTGTTTTATTTGTTGAAGGCTACTTAATCCACTCATTTGTTTTTATCTTGTCTACGAAACTGTCTAAGAAAAAAAACCATCTTGAATGTGAATCTTGAACGCTACAATTAATCTTGAATGCTACAATATGCCTCCAATTCGCTTTGTTGGAACAGCCAGGTCAGATAATGTACAGTATAATTAGACATGGTCATAATCGTCGTTATGCTCATTAAAATAGTAGAATTGTTATCAATATGGCCAATCCGTGCAGGTACTGAAGCGGAAAGTGACGCTGATTGGTAATTTACGTAACACGTTCTCGCGTCTACTTCCTCCCCTCTCGCAGTGAAAATGGCGGAGTACGACCTCACCACCAAAATTGCCCATTTTTTGGACAGACATCTCGTCTTTCCTTTGCTGGAATTCCTTTCTGTCAAAGAGGTAAATGCGTGTGTTATGTTAGGTTGCACATACAATCTAGATTTTCGGTAGAAGTGTGTAAATAACCCATGTAAATGCCACGTGCGTGAAAGAGTCGCCAATGAATTGGGGCCTCGCGCTGTTTCAGGTCCAGCAGCACAGACAATAGCACGAGCTAACTAGCATATGCTT
Source organism: Oncorhynchus keta (assembly GCF_023373465.1). Classification (NCBI taxonomy): domain Eukaryota; kingdom Metazoa; phylum Chordata; class Actinopteri; order Salmoniformes; family Salmonidae; genus Oncorhynchus; species Oncorhynchus keta. The sequence goes on from NC_068451.1 coordinate 3,217,606, forward strand.
CTTCTGTTAGCTAGCTATATATGTGATCTAGTAAACGCTTTGTTGGGTGTCAGTTTGCTTTATATTAACGTATGGCCTAGCGTTAACTGCAGCGCGCTACATAAACTAGCTAACTTTATTTTAAAACTTAGGCTAACAGTAGTTAGTTGCCAAACGTTAACCGGGTTTACTGTCGGCTGCTGCATCTTAAATTAAACAAGTTTTCTGGCTAGTCTAGTAAACAAACGTTTTCTACATGTATTGAGCTTTTACTTTTCAACATTGATATATATATGAAGAAATTATTTACATGACTCCTAGATGCTAGCTAGTTCCTCGTCTCGAGAATGTATTTAACTAGTGTCCTTTTCAACTAGCTAACGCGTTAACTCTTATTGTTAGTTAGCTAGTAACGTTACTGAAAGGTTGATGACTAGCTAACTATAAACATTAGGTATGCCTTAAAGTAACCACCACAAGGCAATAACATAAATTCACGATGCCCAGAGCTTACCCATGACGTTGCACAACGATTGAAGTCAATAAAGGGCTATTCACACCAAGAACTACAAATTATACATAGCTATAAACCTTGGCGAGCATCCACACCAGCGGTAGGTTGGACAATATAACGAGTCAAAATTCATCCAATGCTGAAAAATGGGCGAAGAACGTTGGCTAAGCTGGAATACTTTCGCGAGTTATTATAGCAAATGAACGTTCGCGGAGTCTGTTATAACTGGAGTGACGTTCAGAGTTCCGTTACGCCTAAAAGGATCCATTTTTATATTACCACAATCTGTTTTTAGGACTAAACTGCAAAAATAATAACTCGTGTGGAAGGTAAACATCAAATGTTATTAGTCACATGCTCCGAATGTATTAGACCTTGGAGTGAAATGCTGACTTAGGAGCCCCTAACCAACAATGCAGTTTAAAAAAATACAGTTAAGAATAAGAGGTAAAAGTAAGACGTAATTAAAGAGCATCAGTGAAATAACAATAGCAAGACTATATACAGGAGGGCACTGGTTATTTGAGGTAGTATGTTCATGTAGGTAGAGTTATTAAAGTGACTATGCATCAGTAATAACAGCGTAGGAGTGGTGTAAAGTGGGGTGGGGGGTGCACTACAAATGGTCTGGGTAGCCATTTGACCTGAGGAGCCTTATGGCTTGGGGGTAGAAGCTGTTTAGAAGCCTATTGGACCTAGACTTGGCGCTCCTTTAAACATCCACACCTCGATTGTGCCAAGTGAGCTTATATCTGCATTCTTTATTTGACATTTATTTATCTAGGCAAGTCGGTTAAGAACAAATTCTTATTTACAATGACAGCCTGCAAAAGGCCTCCTGCTGGGATGGGGGTGGTATTATAAATAGGACAAAACACATCACGGTAAAAGCGACAACACTAGAGACCTGAGACAACATAGCAAGGCAGCAACACATAACCACACAACATGGTAGCAGCACAATACACGATACAAATGTTATTGGGCACAGACAACAGCACAAAGGGCAAGAAGGTAGAAAAAAATCGAATTATACGTATTGTTTTCCATCGGAAAACAATGGGGGGAGCTCAGCATTCCAAGGGCAAAAGGTATTTTGTTGCTAGCATTTGATGACAGCGGAGTATGCTGCACAGCCTTACATAATCAGAAAGAGATTCTCATGTTTAAAATGGTGTACAATTTGAAAATATCCAATATCCATACACATTGCAAGAAATAGAAAGACATGCATATATTTCCCTATAGGAAACAATGGGACGACAGAGTTCCACAAGTAATTTTTTGTTTACATTTTAACAACCAGCAGGTCCCATTGTCAACAATGGCAAAGCAGACATTGTGACGTCGAACATTAGGCTAGGAATAGAACGTTCGGAAGGCGAGTTGGTACTCAATAGAACTAATAGGAGCTGGCAGGGTGAAAAATGCCTAAAAATAAGGCCTGTTTTTTTTTGTGTGTGTGATTACTTCAAAACTATGGCAAGCAGCTGGGACGTAAGGTAATATTATGAAACGGGCAGCAGATCATTTATCATTCATATCAAGACTTTTCAGTGCTTCAGGGTGTGTTCTTAGTCACAACTGCACATAATACTTCAATGTACATGTTATATAGAATCTCATATTTAAATTTAGTAATGGGGCAAAAACAGTTTAGCCACTAAAGCTTGGTTTGCAAGTGAATTCCATTTTTCGAATGACTGTCCATTTGTTTGGCTCTTTTTCGCTGTGCTCATGTCTGACCTATGCGACAGTTCATTTGGCCTAGGACTATTTTACATTTAGCAAGGGCAAGCCTCGTTCACTCAAGAGAAAGGCTGTTATGCTTAGTATAAACAATTAAACAAATAAATATCCTATGGCTTTTCCTGAGATTACACGTTAAGAGGAATAGCGGAGAGGCTTGAATAGTGTATTGTGCACGGAAACAGCTGGAAAAGAGGCTAGAGATGTGTAGCTGAAGTAAGAAGCTAGATATTTTGAGATTTTACCAGGTCCAGAAAGGCATATTAGCAGGACAGTCATAATGTGTATTTTGTCAGGGTGTATCGGCGTTAACAGATGGGGTTATCATCGGAAAATATGGCCTTCTGTTTGTCGTGGCTCATTCTCCCAAATCGTACTAGAATTAATGTGGCCACAAATATGCTCAGTTATTCAGGAAAGCATACGGTGCTCTCCGCTTCATCTCCTCTCCGGGCAGCCTCGTGCAGCAAGAACCAAGAACACTTCAATTTTATGCTTTATCTTGGCCAGGTCGCAGTTGTAAATGGGAACTTGTTCTCAGCTAGCTTACCTGGTTAAATAAAGGTGAAATATAATAAAAAAAATAGATTTGATTGGTTGTCATTGCTCTGAAAGTGGATCCAAACGATGGCTATCATTATCGTTCTCAACTCTTTTTGTAGTTGTGTGAACTCTCCTGTTTATTTGAATTATTATAACAAAAATAATATAATTATGGTCCTTGGTGTGGACAGCTCTTAAAATGTAAGTTATTGTTTTTAGTCAAAGTATGATGTATTTGGGCTTGAAGTGGGAAATCCAAAGTGGGGACATAATAATTTTTTCTGTGTTTCTCCTATGATATGATGTGCTAATATTTTTCAGTCCATGTTAATTTTCTGATCTTTGGTTTTATTTGAATGTTACCACCCACCAGCATGGCATTGTTTTTTATTAATCAGCAACACCTGCAATTTCTTAATCTTCAAGTTGCAACTGAGCAAAATGCTTTTTGAAGTAGCATGCACTTGGCCGCCTTAGCCATGGAGCAATAAGGGGTGTGAACTTGTTTGGTAAAGTATTCTTTTGCTGCTCTGTATTCCTCAAACATATATGACCATTTTATAAATGCGTGATATGATTGCTTTTTACAACCCTGCTCCCCTGGTCGCCCCAAGATGAATGGTTTTGACCACTAAACTATTGCTTCACGACATGCTTCGCCGCTTTGATTGGTGCAGCTAAACCACAAGTGTCTATCTTAAAATGAACAGGCACCCGCAAAATAAATTCAAGGAACTTGTATCTATTTTGTTGGCCTGTTAAATCTGTATTGGTGTTTCGTGTCCGATGCTCCTCAAGGTATTTGCGATGTGCATCAGTCATTGTTGCCTATCAGTTCACTTCCCCTTTGAGAACCATGAGCTGATTTTAATTTGCTGTACTGCAACCTACCTACCAAAGGTTGCACCGTGTGCAGTGTAATGTAAAAAAAATGCATGTCTCTTATTGAAGAGGCCAAGAGAATCACAATTGATGGTGAAGTCAAAGATGCTAGTTTCCATCTGTGGCAAAGATTTCAGCCTAGACAGCTTTTAAAAAGAAAAAGTATAATTTTTTTAAACGAGCAACTGAGAATGTTAGCTAGCTAGATACGATTAGCAAGATGTCTAGCTAAGGTTCGCATGCTAGTTAGCTACACTAACAGTAATCTATTTGTTAATGTTTCTCCACTCTGTGTGGAAATCACCACAGCGTTCTTTCCCAGCTCCAATTCGTGAATATTTACAGGTAGCTTTTAACCAAAACAAGCATTTAACCTCTAGGGCAGGAATTGCTTCAAAATGAGGGTGGCATTGCCCTCTGGTGGGTGCCTTTTAACAACCAGGCATCCATTACAGCTTAAACACGTTTTCTAACTTTGTTAGTCAGCTTAGTAGCTGAACTCCTGAACTTGTCGTTGTCAGCAGTTCTCTTAAACTGGGTAGGTAAAGTGAAGAATTTGAAACTGTACATGACAAAATAACCCCATTTACCCCTTTAACTATTTCCACTTTCAGATCTACAATGAGAAGGAACTGCTTCATGGGAAATTGGATCTCCTTAGCGAGACCAACATGGTGGACTTTGCCATGGATGTTCACAAAAACCTCTTCCCTGAGAAAGAGATCCCCGCCAGTAAGTACCCTGCACACTGCGTAGTCTACCTCCTAACATTTTTGTTAAAGAAAGCTGTACAGTGATAATGATTATGTATTGTTCAGTGATTACACTGTTTCATCAATAAATCACAAGATGGCGGTGAAACTGATTGCACACCATCCCCCTCACATTTTAGTCATGCTTAATACAACACTGTTCCAAAAACTAGTATAAACAGACACAAATCTTTTAATGTTTGATGTAATGGTATTCTCCTGGGTATTGCCTTGGTCAAAGCCTCTAATGGTTTCTCTCTGTCCATGTGAAGCCCTAAAGGAGAAGAGGATCACTGTGGTGGCTCAGCTGAAGCAGCTGCAGGGTGAGACGGAGCCCATTGTGAAGATGTTTGAGGACCCAGAGACTACAAAACAGATGCAGTCAACCAGGTGAGTTTGATCCTCCTGTCCCACTATTTAACCAATGGATGGTTTTGAAGTTGTCGTTTGCATTTTATAGATGGTCAATCATGGACAATGCCTTTTTTATTTTTTGCAATTCATGATTTCCCAGAGTAGTGGTCTGCTGTCTGACTTTGCAGGCTTAATGAATGAATCAAGTGGTGTTAAATTGAGATGGTAATCCAAAAAATTGATATGCCTACTTTTTGGATCAATTTCCCTGGAGTTGCTTTAGGGTTACATTAACTCAGCAGACGAGGAGACCGATACACAATGCTGCGGTGAATGTTAAGAATGGCGCTGACTTTGCCGTAATTAAAATAGTTTGGTTAAATTCAAGTCCTCATTCTTTACTTGGCTTCTTGGCAGGAGTGAGTTCAGTTCGTCAAAGGACACTTTTCATCCACTTGCCAATCTTGAATTGTTTATTAAAGGTTTGGTTTTGAGACATGTTTGTTTATCAAAGCAGGCATCTTATACTGACCATTGTAATGGGAGTTTGAAGCCTTGTGAATGTAAGTTCAAACTTTTTGTGCGACAGCTATTTTCTATTCCGAATCGTCTTAGGTGCACTGTTTGCCAAAATGCTTAATAGGAGGCCTGCCCTCAACTTAATATCTCCAGGAAGCAAATATCATTTTGGCCTAGCCAAATTCTGTCACTCACTTTCTGGATTATTGCCTTGTTTCTGATGATGGGTTAAGGAAATTAAACAATTACATGGATCTTGAGTTTGTCCATTTCCATTGCTTCTTTGTTCTTTTTGGTCCCAAAGTTGGTGCTAGTAATATAATGCTGTGTCTCTTTTTGAAAGGGTTTAAGGCACAATGCAGATCTTTACGTTTGGATATGTGGTGTTTCTTGCCATTGTTCCTGTGTCTTGCAAGGCAGTTGTGGATGTGAGAACCTGGGGTAGGTCTTGGTGAAGACTAGGGCTGTTACGGTGACCATATTACCACCACACCGGCAGTCAAATTCCATGTGACCGCTTAGTCACAGTAATTACGCTTCTCCAAGCTCTGATGCTGCTGATGGTCATTAGTAGCCTACCAAACTTGCTAATTGCCTGGTACTCGGCACTCTATTGCCTCATCACTCTGACATCGAATCGAACACTTCATGAGGACTCATGTTGCTCAACATTTCTATAGGCTATGTAATTGTGAGAACAGTGATGGCTTCTATAAAAAAGGATCCCACCAGCTTTCTATAAGCGACGCCTACTATTTATTTCTCAACTTTCCTAATATTAAGCACATTGCTTTGCTTTACAACAGGTGTATTGCCTACCTGGCTGGGATGATAATGAACCACAGGAAAAGCGTTCGCTATTTAAGTGCACAGATGACATGTATTTTTTTTGCCCCTGTTTTAAGTCGGGTGCATGATAATGGTCCATTCTAAGTCAAAACTAATTTCAAACAATAAAAAAAAAAAATTAACTAGAAGTCATTTATATGTATAGACAAGATTAAATCAAATAGTATGATGGGTGAAAATATTAGCCTTTTTCTTGTGAATTATACATTATCACTTTTGAATGATGCCCCGGTTAAGGCAATACAAAAATGCATACTTTTTTGTTGGACTTTTTCAAATCAGTCGCACGCACACCATGTTTTCAAGAAGGTTTGTAATCACAACTAAGGTGGCCAAATAACTTCTTAAAATTAAGCACATCAATCTGCTTTAAAACTGGTGTAGAGCCTAACTGGCATACATATCCGGCATGTGAGTTGGAAGATTGGGGAAGATCATTTTGACCATAAATGCACCTTTTTTATAATAAAAGCATTACATCCATAATTGCATTTGAGTTCATTTTTGGTAATGGTGTAAATGGACTGTTAGCGCTCATTGCCTACTGCAGTGTGTGCATTGCTGTGCTTTGTACTGTGAAAAAATAGCCTAATAGGTTTATTAGCATTTTAAGCTAAACATTCTGATCTGTTGCGTCAGCCTCCGTGCATTTGAATATGTTTTTTTTTTTTGGATGCTAGTGGTTGTATTCATTTTGGCTCTATCGCATCCCACAACTGTCCCAGATTATGTTCGTAATATTTATTTATTGTGTAGAATAGGTCAACTTTTGTACCATGGGGGTAGTAGATTGGCATCGGCTAGTTCTTTAGCTGTTTGTTAGGCCTATACTCCTCTCGTTGGCTGACAAAGTAAATGTGGACAGTTCTTCCAATATTTTCAATATGCACCTCGGAACTGGATAAGGACGCGTTCAGTTACGTCCCCAATGTGTCTTTTTTCACTTGTAGCCTGTGAGAAAGACCCAATCAGTGACAGAGGTCCATGAGAGGTTCTTCGGAGCAAGCAGGGAGAACGGGATTATAATTATTATATTCACCCTGAGGCCACAATGGCTGCAAAAGGCATGACATTTTTGGGTGGGGGGTGGGCAATACGACTACACGGGTTGCTGTCGGGAAATTCGAGGCATTAAGTGCTTGTCAAATTATGAATGAGAGACTGATTAAGTGTGTAGCTCCTACAGAAAAGAGGCAGAGCTCACACCTTTTTTGTAACTTTTTCCAAATCCTAATTAGTTGCATCATGCAGCCAGAGAATGTATTAACAAGCCAAACATGTGTATATAGCCCAACCTTTATCATAACTACAGTTACATAAATAACTCTAAGCATATAGGATTAGCTGTTTCTTTAACCGCTCCTAACAGAACAGCCTCATGTGCGCACTCCATCGTTTGGAGAAAATATCCTTTCTATTGTATTCCTCATACTATAAAATAATGCCATGGACTTCTAAGTGAATCTTGCCTGAAATGATCTACTGTAGCCTACCGCCATATAGCACAGCCAGATCAGTACCTAACATAAGGACTAATCGGTGTATGCTATTCTGTTTTGAAAGACATTTTATTAATCTTGTTTAGACCCGTATAACATAATGGCTTTATTGTGAAGGTGTAAGGTAAATTACATGGATTTATAAGACTTGTTAAATTGTAGAGGTTCCAAAGGTCTGCATCAGTGGCTTGTAAGCTGTGTGGAAGCCAGAAGATGTTAAATGTTTGTTAATTAACCTCTTCGATATAGGGGGCACTCTTAATTTTGGGATAAAAAAACATTCCTGTTTTAAACCAGATATTTTGTCACAAAGATGCACGACTATGCATATAATTGACAGCTTTGGCAAGAAAACATTCTGACGTTTCCAAATCTGCAAAGATATTATCTGAGTGCCACAGAACTGATGCTACAGGTGAAACCAAGATGAAATTTCAAACAGGAAATGCCCCAGATTCTGAATGAGCTTTGTTCCAATGTCTCCTTATATGGCTGTGAATGCGCAAGGAATGAGCCTACACTTTCTGTCGTTTCCCCAAGGTGTCTGCAGCATTGTGACTTATTTGTAGGCATATCATTGGAAGATTGACCATACTTGCTATGGGTGCCATTGCTATTTGCTTCATGACTGACATTTGGACCAGCGACTTCAGCACCATGAGCATGCTGAGTCTGACAGCACAGTGGATCGACGAGATTTCATACTGAGGAAAGCCGTATTGCATGCTCGGTTGTGCTGGTTCTCATCCCGCTGCTGCCATTTTCAATGGCATTTGAGAACTTGTTTGAAACATGAACACACTCCAAGCGCCATTTGTACAACTGACTCAAAATAAGCTAATCAACTGCGTCTGCAGCCAAAGTGATACCCTACCATGGCATTGAAATGCCTGCTCAACATAACCCCACAGTATGTCTGCAATAAACTTGGAAAAGTACTTGAGGCTGTGAACAAGCAATTCGGTGTCATTCTCTCTGAGCCTCTTTACTGTTGCCACCATGCTCAATGCTATGTACAAGTACCACTACTTCGACGCAGACAAAGGGTTTACGTGAATTGTTACATACACCGCTGGACAAGATAGAAACTGACACTGTGACCATGCGCACCGAGGAAGAGGGGCCACGGACAGACAGAGCTGAAACTTCACTGTTTCACATGTATGATGAAATCCTGGCTGAGAATGAAACGACTGAACAAATTACCAACGAAACAGCACACTCAGTGAAAGGAATGGCTTTTTGATTATGTTTTACCGGTAATGGGACGTGTAAATGCCAACAAAGTAACTTTTTGTGTAACATTTAACTACGCAAGTCAGTTAAGAACATATTCTTATTTAAGATGGCCGAACCCGGACAATGCTGGGCCAATTGTGCTCCGCCCTATGGGACTCCCAATCACGTCCGGATGTGATACTTGCTGGATTTGAACCAAGGACTGTAGTGACATGCAGTGCCTTAGACCGCTGTGTGTTACCTATTTAACTGTTCTACAATGCTTATAAGGATACAATTTCTTTTACATATTGGTGTTTTTGGGCACGTAAAATACTGGATATTGGTATAGACTAAAACATGTCGGGTACATCCCTAATGGAGGACACTGTTCTTGTGAATCTTCAGTGTTAGACATTTTTTGGTACCCTTCCCCGGATTTGTGCCTCGACACAATCCTGTCTCGGAGCTCTACGGACATTTCCTTCGACCTCATGGCTTGGTTTTTGCTCTGACGTGCACTGTCAACTGTGGGACATTATATAGAGAGGTGTGCCTTTCCAAATCATGCCAATCAATTGAATATTCCACAGGTTGACTCCAATTTGTAGGAACATCTCAAGGATGGTCAATGGAAACAGGATGCACCTGAGCTCAATTTCGAGTCTTATAGCATAGGGTCAGAATACCTATGTAAATAAGCTATTTAAAAAAAAAAAAAAAAAAAAAAACTTTTGCAAAAAAGTCAACCTTGTTTTCGCTTTTGAAAGGGTGTCAAGGGATCTGAGTACTTTCCGTGGGGGGTGTATACATATATCTGAGCACCCCTTCAAATTACTGGGTTTGGCTAGTTCACCCCACCCTTTGCTGACAGGTGTATAAAATCGAATGCACAGCCATGTAATCTCCATTTGCAGTAGACTGGCCTTACTGAAGAGCTCTGTGACTTGGCACCATCAACGTGGCACCATCATAGGATGACACCTTTCCAACAAGGATGTTACATTTCTGCCCTGCTACAGCTGCCCTGGTCAACTAAGTGCTGTTATTGTGAAGTGGAAATGTCTAGGTGCAACAACTGCTCAGCCACGAAGTGGTAGGGCTCACAGAACAGGACCGCCAAGTGCTGAAGCATGTAGTGCGTAAAAATTGTCGGTCCTCTGTTGCAACACTCATTATTGAGTTCCAAACTGCCTCGAAGTCTGCACAAGAACTGTTCGTGAGGGGTTTCCATGGCCGAGCAGCCGCACAAGCCTAAGATCACCACGAGCAATACCAAGCGTTGAATGGAGTGGGTGAAGCTCGCCAGCATTGGACTCCGGAGCAGTGGAAATGCGTTCTCTGGAGTGATGAATCGCGCTTCACCATTAAGCAGTTCGATGGACAAATCTGGGTTTGGAGGATGCCAGAAGAACAGCTGCCTGCCCGACTGCATAGTGCCAACTGTCAAGTTTGTTGGAGGAGTAATATGGTATAATGGTCTGGGGCTGTTTTACATGTTTCGGGCTAGGCCCCTTAGTTTCAGTGAAGGGAGTCCTTAACTCTACAGCATACTGACATTCTAGAAGATTCTGTGCTTCCAAGTTTGAGGAAGGCCCTTTCCTGTTTCAGCGTGACAATGCGCCTGTGGAAAAAGCCAGGTTGTCTAGTTCAGTGTGGAAGAACTTAACTGGCCTGCTCAGTGCACTGACTTCAACCCCATCAAATACCTTTTGGGGTGAATTGGAACATCAAGTGTGTGACTGGCCTAATTGCCCAACATCATCAGTGCCCGACCTCACTAATGCTCTTGTGGGTGAATATTAAGTGGATAGCCTTCCCAGAACAGTGGAGGCTGTTGTAGCAGCAAATAGGGGACCAACTCCTATATATGCCTGTGATTTTAGAATGAGATGTTTGTTGAGAATGTTTCCACATAATTATGGTCATGTAGTGTGTGTTTTTGATGCCTCCCCTATGTAGACCGGAAAGGCAACTCAGTTTATGGCATATAAAACCATAGATTGACTCTAAATAAGCCTGCATTTCCAGTTTTGTCAGGGACCCCCCTCCCTAATGGTTGTTGGACCATGAGTTTAATGGTGTCAGTGTTGAAGATGAATGTTTTAAACAGCCTGTGATTGTTCACACAAAATAAAAGTACTTTTGCTTCCCTGTCAGACTCTTGAAGGTCAAAAGGTGCAGCTCAAAGCTTGAAAATGAAAGGCCCTTGATTTGCCCTGAACTCTAGACCTGCTACATTCCAGAAATTGAAAAAGTACACCTGAATGGGGCTCAACACCCAACCTGCATCAGCCAACTCTAATGAAACAAGGCCACTAACTGTGATACTTTTTTTTTTTTTTTTTCAGGGATGGACAGGCCCTTTTTAACTATCTGGCGGAGAAACACAGCGTAAGTTTGGACCGCTTTGCTGACATTTCACTTCTAAACTGCATTTCTCATGACTCCTGTGTGAACCTGCTATTTAGGGAAGGGGGGCGGGAAGGCCCAAGCAGGGAGACATGTAATGACTTCCCAAAACTTTAACTATTTTTTTTTAGGGGCTTTACAGCTTGCAGAAAAATCTGTGGACATTTTACAGTCTGTGGTGAATTGTTAAGAATATACAGAACAGCTCGAGACACATTGGTCTACCCGCAGAAATGCTGGTTGTCTAGATTTGGCGTGACCCCCCCCCCCCTGGAATCCTCCCACCCTGGCATCCCTGCTGACCTGCACTCTGTCCTCAATGCACCTCTGCAGCGCGAAGGCCACTCGGCTGTGGGAAAGGGCGGTCTCCCTCCGCTTCGCTGTGGCTCGCAACCACTGCCTGTCAAAGCCACACTGCATCTGAGACTGGCCTCTGTTCCCAAACGGACGACAGCACGCTGTGATATGTCCTGAGTTAGCAGGAGTGTACCGTTCAGAGATATTCTACCCCCCATTAACATGTACCCGGCCTCCACCCACCTAATGGACATTTATCATTGTTACGGCGTAAAGATGGGGGCGAGTGTATCTGATTTCATTGGTCCTCAATTAGTGGCTCACACTAGATTCAGGATAAATGGAGTTGGCTCTGAGTTAGCCTGCCCCAGAGTAGGTTCGTTCTGAAGGATTTGTACTCATATAAATTTTTCTTGGCTAAAAGGTTAGCCACTTAACTCAAGTTGAACTCAGACTTGACCAAAGTTGACTCCTCATACCTTATCCGTAGTATAGGGCTCAGGTCGGTTGTTGAAGACTTTTCCCAAATAGCCACGGGTGACAGAAGTAAATAGGCCTACGTATGGTAATGTTGTGACAGTCCATATGGGATGTTGACATGGAGCTCCTTGTACACACAATTACACAGTGAAATTGCTCAAGTGCACGACAGCAGATAACTGTATCAAGAATGTTACCAGCAAACCTCTGGTTGACCGTGCACTCTGCACCATATTTTACTGTCTGAGCAGGGATTCAAACCAGCAACACTCCCACTTGTGTAAGTGGTCTAGGCAGCAGCTAATGGGGATCCATAATAAATACAGATATGAACTGCTCGGCTACATGCTATGCTGACCCCAATAATTAGTGATGGTAATCCAACAGAATGGGCTCTGAAATCGAACATGATTCTAGAATTGCCCTCCTTAGTTCAGCCACTCTGTTCCCAGTGGGGTGATCTGGCATATTGACTGGATATAACACCATGGCTCATCTTGGACTATACTCTTACATGAAACCTGTGAGAAAGCTGACAATATGGTCATCATAAACTATTGCTGGTGTCATGTGTCTATGCTCTGAATAGTTATTGGATGAAACCATTGATCAGCCCTCTTCTCTTCCAGTTCCGTCAGGAGTACCTGGACACTCTGTACAGATATGCCAAGTTCCAGTACGAGTGTGGAAACTACTCTGGGGCTGCCGAGTACCTCTACTTCTTCCGTGTCCTGGTAAGTCTAGTACCCCTTATTTCAGTGTACTCTTATGAAATATCAAACTGGTGACCTTGGATGCTAGATGTTCACAGCAAGTTAATAGATTTAGAGACTTTTTATTTTTTTGATATTACAGATTTGTACCCTTAACTTCATCCGTAGTTTTTGGAATAATAACTGGACCACTGACAAATGGACACTATTGGGCAGTGCTATATATTAGTAAGCTCTTTAAGGGCAAACAGACGATGATTGAAGCTTCATTAAGAAGTATTAGTTTCTCAGGAACGACTCCCATTTTGTGCATTAATCACTTGTTCGTGTGATTATTTTTTTCCCCGGCAGTGGACAGTGTCAAATGCCATAAATTTATGAGCAGTATACATCCACTTAACATTGCATTTTTGGAATTACACAATGTTTCCGTTGATGTACACTTTTTTGGCTCGACTCGTGTTATGAAAAATTGAATTTCCTACTTCACTGCTCGGTTGTTTGGCCAGGTTCTTTAATTTTTCAAAGGGCTAGCAGGTGGAAGAGAACACCCTCAGTTAATTGCATGTGAAAAGCTGCCTTTATTCCCTCATTCAATTCTCCACACGTCTTCAGTATTAGGATGAGTTGACGTTCAAGGACAAGGGTAGGATTTTTTTCTATTTTTAACTGTGCCAAGTGTTCAGCAGCAGACTTCATAATCTTTCTTTAGTCCTCTCGCTGGGCGGGCTGCAGTGGACGACTTATTGATTTGATAACTCTGATAGCCAGAACTCCTTGTCAGGCTTACGAGTTACGTAACGTGTTCTGGTGGGCTTTGAAAAAGTGTGTACATGCCTACATACAATAGGCACACTCAAAAATAATCAACTGACTGAGAGAACAGGTTTACTAAACAAAGAACTGGCCTACCAGTTAGGCTATACATTTACAAAGTCCACTCATTTAGGCGTATCTTGTTTGAATTAGGGATGTACATTTTTTTTGCCTATTAACTAACCCCGGTTAATGTGTTCCAAACAGTAAAATTGACGTGACCAACAGAAAATACGATGCTGTTTAAGTGACTCAACTCTCTTTTCACTCTAAATGCAAAGGTCACCTTTTCTAAATGCAAAGGTCACCTTTTCTAAATGCAAAGGTCGCCTTTTCTAAATGCAAAGGTCGCCTTTTCTAAATGCAAAGGTCGCCTTTTCTAAATGCAAAGGTCACCTTTTCTAAATGCAAAGGTCGCCTTTTCTAAATGCAAAGGTCGCCTTTTCTAAATGCAAAGGTCGCCTTTTCTAAATGCAAAGGTCGCCTTTTCTAAATGCAAAGGTCGCCTTTTCTAAATGCAAAGGTCTGAATTTTGCTTCAAGTGGCAACCAGCTGTCTGGGGAGCTGCTAGGTAATATTCCTCTCTAACTATACTTTATATGCGGTGCCAATTTAATTCCACTAAATTATGAAAATGAACCTATAGACCGAGCTTGACCGGTCAAATTTATTTTCGGTTAACATTGCTGGTTTTTAATGTTTTGCCGCTAATTCCATTGCGTTTCTCAACCTGTGTGGCTATACACAGTATTTCCTTTTTGTTGTTTTGGCTAACATACGAGAGTCCGTGGTGCATGGAGGAGGGATTAAATCATTTTCACCAGCAGTAAAATGCTTTGGAAATCAGATAATACCAAATAGGGTTGGGGCGGATAGTAATTACAGTTCACTGAAAGTACTGGCAGTATTCTTGTTACACATGCGTACATCTTATTTCCTCCAAACAAAGGGATCATTGCGCTGGTGTTTGTGGCTTCTCTCCCGCTGCCCTCAGAAATCAGTGAAAGATGAACTACACAGAGAATGGGAAAGGTGCAGTAGGACTGTGTGCACTGCTGTAAAGAGTTGGAAACCTCTTAGGCCAAGAGAGGTGGTAACCTGACTGAGAGGGGAGGCCAGAGGAGTGTTTTGTGTCACAATAGAGTGGTGTAACACTAGATAAGTCCTGGGAATGGACATCCTGTGACCTCAGTGGAAGGTGCCACCAGATCTTCAGTGCTGCCTTTGTTAGTCTCTCTCCAGTACCAGTGGCATCTAAGGGCTACTCATTGTCTGAATGCTCGGCTGACCTTTTGCGCTATCGTTGACTTTAACGAGTTAAGTCGCCTAATGTTCTTCAGAAAGCCTTGGCGTCAAACTTAATTTCCAAACAAAAAGAATCTTTTGGCCAATGAGGTTCATTTCTACTGTAGGAACCACCAGACCCAGTGTTGGTGCTTTTAGTCTGAGGTATGTTTTTATGGTCACACTGACCATGCACCATCACTACTATTACCTTGTGTTCCCCCTTTCAGAAGCCAATGTTGTTTTTTGTGAAGCTGTTTGCAAATTTGATGATCAAACTCGCCTACGTTTTTGGTGGTAGATTTCACCATCGTTACTCCAAAGCCAGGGTTTACCATTTCGTCTCTACTATCAGTGTCCTGTAATTCCTTCAACCAAACGAGCACAACCAGTAAGTTTTCCAAGTCTTATTCAATTGTTTTATTTTTTGGGGGGTTGCGTTTGTCATTTGAGATCTGGGGTATAGCAAAGACTTGTGCCAAAGCCAGTCTCGAAAAATGCAAAGAATAAAATCAACACTTTACAAGTTCATCAGAATGACAAATATTACAACCAACTTAGGTTTCCCATTGTAATTGACATTTGATACTCTCTCCCTCTGTCGTGAAGATGTCTGTGACTGGTCATGCACATTGGTGATGCTGGTGTCCTCTCCTGATAAACAGGCTTAGCAGAGACTGAGCTCTACTTTCTGTGAACCGCCTCTTAACCCAAAGCAGTTGGGCTCTTTTTTTTGTTGTTGATTGATTCTGTGATGCACTCACATTTAAGTATGCTAGCGAGAGACATTGAAGACCAGATGATGGCGGCTCTTGATTAAACATGAGCAACCCCCCCCCCCACCACCACCACATCAAAAGCATGCAATTGATGCGCTCCCTCTCCGCACAGTTCTTTATGGTTTTTAGCTCAGTCTAAATAAGTTATGTAGATTATTTTCCCATTTTGAATTTACTCCTCAAATCATTAGCCCCTCATTTTAAATTTCAGCCAGGGCAGTTACTGTTACCAGATAGCCGCTGCCTCCTCTTGACAATCCAAAGGCTCGTTTATTTAAAAATATCTTCTTTTTTTAACAAAAAATGCCTACATGTCTGTCTTTATACTTAATACCTGCTGCCCTATTGTTTTGGACCTCCTATTTTCTCAGACTGCCCCTGTAAGGTAGAGGTGAGGCTCCGTAAGTCATCAAACGTGGGAAAGCCAGTCAATTAAACGGAGGAAGCCAGGCTTGCAAAATCCAGGCCTCGGGTTCTGTTACAGTGTGGCGTAGCGCGAAAAGAGCAACTTATTCATAGCATCAGTGAATGTAGGTATTGGATGTTGCGAATAAAGATTGAGTGTCCCGACGGCTTTTCAGCACAGTAAATTTATTGTTGCTGGTCAGTAAGTGAAAATGTGCCTCTTTTCGCCAACAAATGGAAACTCTAGGTAACTGCTGGAAAAAACCCTGGTATTGAAACTATTGTTGCGTGGCCACCAGTGAATGTCAGGCAGTGTGTAGAAAGCTGCCATAATGACATGGAGATCGGCCAAACCTAGCAGGCAGGGACTTCCAAGGCAGAAAAAAACAAACAAACTTTTTTATATATATACTTTTTTTAGACCGATGAAACAACAACCTTTAAATTGGCACTGTGGTTGGCTTTTCTCCTAAATTATAATGCTTAATCTTTCTTATGAGGTCTCTTTTTTTAATAAAAAAAAAAAGTAATTTAAAGCAGTCCCAAGTTTTTGTTTTATGATCAAAGGACTCTACTGTTGTGAGTGGATGAATGGCCTTCTGCTCCTCTTTGTGTGTTTTACTCTGGAAGACTACCTTGCTGCTGACTTTCCCCACCTGTTTTTTCCTTACCAGTATTCTTTTCCACCGATCACCCTTTTTGTCGCAGTTCATTTTAAAAGTTACTGTGTAGCCTAATGGTCTTCATGTAGCCTAGCAGGTAACCTAGCGGTTAGAGCGATGGGCCGCTAACTGGAAGGTTGCTCGTTCGAATACCCGACCCGATGAGGTGAAAATCTGTTTGCCCTTGAGCAAGGCACCATAATTTGCTCCAGGGGCGCTGTACTGCTATGTCTGACCTTGTAAAACAACACTTAGGTGAAATTATCTGTTGTATGTAATATAAATATGTATTAATCCTTTATCTTGATTATGTTTTTCTCAATCACTAAGAGATCTCAGCTGGTTTCCTTCTCCATCCATGGATCATTCGTGTCTCACAGTCCACTCTGCTGTCTGAAAGAAGGGGGTGTGGTGGATTGCGTCTAGGTTACCTGTGGCCTTACAGCAGGCACCCGCCCTCACTCTTGTCACTGCGTTTGGTGTTTATCATAAGCTACTGTGGGCCGGCGGTTCCCATGAGCCATAGGGTGGAGGCCTAGCTTTGATTAAGCACAATTGGTCCAGGTTTTGCCGGTGTAGGCAGTCATTCTAAATAAGAATTTGTTCTTAACTGACTTGCCTAGTTAAAGGTAAAAACAAATAAACAGGAACTCGTGACTTTAAGGATGTCTATCCCTTCAACTGTTTCTTGTTAGCATCATTTCATATATCAATGCATTTAGCCTGTGATAATGGAAGAGTTGTATTAAGACTATAGATGGCATGATTCAACTCAAGGTTTTCCTTTTGTGTTAATGGTAGGAGGTTATCGCAATTATATTTTAACATGCTTGAGAAGCTGTAGAAGTTATTTAAACATTCCTCAAGACATGCAGTTTGTACAGCTAACTGAAATTAAGTGTCCTGGCAATGTACCAGGCATAGACTTTGGAAAAGCATTTTATCTGGTTAGGACTTTTTTTTTCTTCTTTCTAAAGCTTGATAGCCAATCGGGGACATTTCCTAAGGGCATTAACAGATTTGTCTTCGATGCCCTTTTCCATCAAATTAAGCATCCAAACGCTGTCATTTATCTAGACGGATTACCCTGGCTCGGCGTAAATTATGAACACCTCCCAGATGGTGTTGAGAAACCCAGGCTGTTGCTGGTCACAGTGCATCAAGGTTTCTGTGGCTGGAGCAGGACCTCTGTTGGTGAACTCCAAGTGAAAGACATTTTGGTAACTCTGCCTCTACTGCATGCTTCTATTTGTGGCCTTGTTGATCAGTTATCTATCAGATGTTGCGCAAACCACCACCAGAAGTAGTAGCACCATACACACTTCATTAATGTCCATTCAGAGAGGGGCTGAAGGCAAGAGGGGATTGACCGGAGGTCTGAGGAACAGCGGTGCAGTTTTCCCTCAAAGATGCTAGATGTGCCCTCCATTCCATCTACTCTCATTTTGCGTGTATATCTTCAATGTTCTCTCCAATTGCAACTGCTAATTTAAATATCCAATTGAGTTATTTTAAGGGAGTAATATCTGAACCCAGAGTTGTGAACTCAAGGTTTCTTCAACCATTGTCTTTTAGATAGAATCTGAACCATGTAATTGTGGTATGGAGATGTTACCGACAAGCTGACCTTTGACCTGCTGACTCTGCCCCAGAAACGTCACAACCACAGGGACCAAGGTGGTAGCTTGAACTAGGCAGAGCTAAATTTTAGATGACACATTCCTTTCTTGACTACAGAGTAGGGCCAAAGCTATGTCCATCTTTAGTGATGTGCGTGTTGTCTTCCCAAGGCCGTGTGCCACCCTGCGCATTTTTCAAGAGTTGCAGCATTAATTAAATAACAGTAACAATGTTTTAGCACATTGTATGGAGAAGCTCACATATGCTTCAAATGTGCTCCTAGTTAGGGTGGTAATCTGAAAGGATTGCGGAACATCTGCAATGCAGCGGTTGCCGTATCACAAAGTGCAGCAAATTAGGTTTTATAAAAAGCTAAACATTCATTTCTCTTTCTGTCAAGTCCCATTCCCTCAGGATGACATAATTTAATCAGTTTATCCAGTATAAATAAGAAAAGTAACTCCACCGAACAGTTTTGCTTGCCAAAGCCAAGCGGCGGTGGCAACAGCCACTACTTCACTGACTGTCCCTGAGCGTGCGTGTGTGCGAGCACACGGTTTGTACACTGAGGCATTTATCAGGATTAGATCTGCCAGTGCCTGGTCGTTTTGCAGGTGGGTTGAGTTCTGCTGCTGTGTGAGTTGATGCTTTGTTTATGTTCTAACAAGTATGACATGTCTTTTCCCAGGTCCCGGCCACAGACAGGAACGCCCTGAACTCCCTGTGGGGGAAGCTGGCTTCTGAGATCCTGATGCAGAACTGGGAGGCTGCGATGGAAGACCTCACCCGCCTGAGGGAGACTATCGATAACAATGTAAATGCCCCACTTCTCAGAATTTGACACTGCACTCTGGTTCCCTTACGTAGATTCAACTCCCTTATTGACCGCTTCGTGTTTCAGCAAAGCACTGTTGCGGCTTGATGCCCCACCCCCTTTCAGTCCTGACTCCAGAGGATCTGAAAATGGAGCAGTTATGTGGATCTATTTTCTTAAAATAATGTATTGGATGGATAGCTGGGAAGGATGCAGGGGTGCGGCCTCTGGCTTGAAAGGAAAACCTTTAAAAGGGAACTGAGACCTCACGTTCTTAAAGTACTCTGAACTTTTTAATTGTCTTCAAGTATACTGTATTGTCACCTCAATCAGAACTAGTAAATAATGACAACTCTCTCCTGTCCAGTCGGTGAGCTCCCCTCTCCAGTCTCTTCAGCAGAGGACCTGGCTGATCCACTGGTCCCTATTCGTCTTCTTTAACCACCCCAAAGGCAGAGACAACATCATTGAGCTCTTCCTGTATCAGCCACAGTAAGTATTTTCATCTCGGACACACTGGAGTTCTGTAAAACAATGTTGGCTCATTTAGACCTGATGACTAACCCTCCTTAACATATTGCTCTGTAGAAGCTGCCATCTCTATAGTCTGAGGTGCAGTGTCTTCACTGATCCACACTAAACCCTTGAGTGACCCAAGAGGTGATTGTTAAAATGTGGCCTGCTGGCATCTTTGGTGGGGACAATTGAAGGAAATTATCCCTAAAGAAGAGGCACAGTAGAGGGCTGAACCTTGGGCCCCAGGGTTTGCTCCTGGCCCAGGAGAGACAAAAAGTGGTTCAGCTGGCAGCCGCCTGGGTCAGGTCCTAACTGTGGAGAAAGTACACGTTTTTATTAGACTAACTTGATTTTGAAAAGGAAGCCATTTACTCTTAACTTTGGGAAGGGGGTTGCTTTAAAAACCTACTTGGGGTATTTTTTAAAAGTGGTTTCAGTCTGTTTGTTTTTGTGTGGTCTCTACTTTCGAAGCTGCAAGTTAGTCCATGTGTATTGCAGATCAGAAACTCAGAACTGCGTAAAATTTACACACAAACTATTATAATGCATCCCCCCATTCTGATTGCCGGTTTGTGTAGTTGAACCGATGATTGTAGTCAACTGAAGGTATGACATGCCACCACAACATAGCAGATATAAAGGTCTGGTTCTGAGTTTTACTCAGTTTTTAATGTTACGTAATTTTTTATTTCACCTTTTATTTAACCAGGTAGGCAAGTTGAGAACAAGTTCTAATTTACAATTACGACATGGCCAAGATAAAGCATAGCAGTTCGACACATACAACGACACAGAGTTACACATGGAGTAAAACAAACATACGGTCAATAATACAGTAGAAACAAGTCTATATACGATGTGAGCAAATGAGGTGAGATGAGGGAGGTAAAGGCAAAACAAGGCCATGGTGGCAAAGTAAATACAATATAGCAAGTAAAACACTGGAATGGTAGATTTGCAGTGGAAGAATGTGCAAAGTAGAAATAAAAATAATGGGTTGCAAAGGAGCTAAATAAATACAGTAGGGAAAGAGGTAGTTGTTTGGGCTATGTACAGGTGTAGTAATCTGTGAGCTGCTCTGACAGCTGGTGCTTAAAGCTAGTGAGGGAGATAAGTGTTTCCAGTTTAAGCGATTTTTGTAGTTCGTTCCAGTCATTGGCAGCAGAGAACTGGAAGGAGAGGCGGCCAAAGAAATAATTGGTTTTGGGGGTGACTAGGGAGATATACCTGCTGGAGCGTGTGCTACAGGTGGGAGATGCTATGGTGACCAGCGAGCTGAGATAAGGGGGAACTTTACCTAGCAGGGTCTTGTAGATGACATGGAGCCAGTGGGTTTGGCGACGAGTATGAAGCGAGGGCCAGCCGACGAGAGCGTACAGGTCGCAATGGTGGGTAGTATATGGGGCTTTGGTGACAAAACGGATGGCACTGTGATAGACTGCATCCAATTTGTTGAGTAGGGTATTGGAGGCTATTTTGTAAATGACATCGCCGAAGTCGAGGATTGGTAGGATGGTCAGTTTTACAAGGGTATGTTTGGCAGCATGAGTGAAGGATGCTTTGTTGCGAAAAAGGAAGCCAATTCTAGATTTAACTTTGGATTGGACATGTTTGATGTTGGTCTGGAAGGAGAGTTTAGTCTAACCAGACACCTAGGTATCCACGTGTTCTAAGTCAGAGCCGTCCAGAGTAGTGATGTTGGACAGGCGGGCAGGTGCAGGCAACGATCGGTTGAAGAGCATGCATTTAGTTTTACTTGTATTTAAGAGCAATTGGAGGCCACGGAAGGAGAGTTGTATGGCATTGAAGCTTGCCTGGAGGGTTGTTAAGTGTCCAAAGAAGGGCCAGAAGTATACAGAATGCATGTAGTGTGGTTTTCCACTTTAATTTTGAGTGTGACTCCAAATCCAGACCTCCATGGGTTGATACATTTGATTTCCATTGATCATTTTTGTGTGATTTTGTTGTCAGCACATTCAACTATGTAAAGAAAAAGGTATTTAGTAAGAATATATCATTCAGATCTAGGATGTGTTATTTTAGTGTTCCCTTTATTTTTTGAGCAGTGTGTGTATATATATATGTGTATATATATGTATATATATGTATGTATACATATGTATATGTATATATATATATATGTATATATGTATACACACACACACACACACACGTACATATAAAGTTGTAAATATATATATATATATATATATATATATATATATATATATATATATACAACTTTCTTCACATACCTTTTTATATATATACACTGCTCAAAAAATAAAGGGAACACTAAAATAACACATCCTAGATCTGAATATATATAACACACACACACACACGACGACAAAAGACGTCTGACTGCTATGCCATCTTGGTGACACATGAATGAAAGGCTGCCCAATAATTAGTCATGAAAAGCTCACACAAACATCTGTTTGGACAAACTTGAGGGAGTGTTTGCGTTGCAATTTCAGTCAAGAAACCACTTAATTCCACAGTGAGTCTTGGCCTCATTCCCTCACCCCTTGACCATTACTTCCTTTGGCCAAAGTTGGTGGCTAGGCCTTAGTTTAATGTTTGACCTCTGTTACCCACAGTCAGCAAAAGTTGCATCAGGCCTTCCTAGTTTGTTATTGAAAACCTCTACTGAGTTCAAGGGCACTCATGGTGAGAATGTTGTCATGAGGTGATCTATAATGAAATCTTGCCCTCTACCCC
The DNA here is from genome assembly GCF_023373465.1 of Oncorhynchus keta. Lineage (NCBI taxonomy): Eukaryota > Metazoa > Chordata > Actinopteri > Salmoniformes > Salmonidae > Oncorhynchus > Oncorhynchus keta. The sequence goes on from NC_068451.1 coordinate 3,239,986, forward strand.
TCATCTCCACCCTCCTATCCCATCTCTCTCCTCATTATTCACGCTCACTCACACGCACTGGGTTGAAATCGTTTTGATTTTTAAATTCTTGGTTCAATTCTTTTGAAGCGTCCTCTGCAACCAGTACAGCGTTGTTGTTGCCTTAAACTCCAAAATGATTAAGTGGGGTATGGTGAATGCTACATTTTTCCCCCCTCAGTTAGTCCCAGATATGACTGCATGACTTGTGCAGCTTTGAAGACCTGCCAACATGCATGCATTTCACGTACCAACTACGCAATTCTCTGTCAATGTACGAGATCCAAGTTAAAAGTATGCAAAAATGAGTAGGGCTTAATCATTTTAAAATGATTTAAATGAAATATATATATATATATATATATATTAAAATCAAGACCCTACTCATTTCTGCGTACATAACTTGGATCTCGTACATGGACAGAGAATTGCATAGTTGGTACGTGAAATGCATATATCTAGAAAATATATCATTTTAAACATCCCTGTTCTCGAGCTGCAACACAGACATGTACCGAGTTTGTCAACAGACATGTAGATTAATAGTCAACGTAGCTACCCCGTGTCTGCCCCTCCTGTTTTGATGCAAAATTTTTCGACTGTCAGCTGTGGGTAAACTCATCCCTTTTCGACACGGTGTGTTGTGGAAAGGTAAACCCTAATTGTTTCAAGCTAACGTTAGCGAACATAAGATGGACATTCAGTGGGCTCTAAAGTGCCAGCAGTTCACTCGCATTTCCCAGTGAAATAAATTAAATGCAAATACGAAACTATAACTGGTCGCATTTGCCAGTGATACTTTTAATTCTGCGTCTCGTTAGTTCTATTTTCCACGTAACATTACGAGGATCACACAACCTGATGCACTGTAATTAGTATCTACAGTGGAGCAAAAAAGTATTTAGTCAGCCACCAATTGCTCAAGTTCTCCCACTTAAAGATGAGAGGCCTGTAATTTTCATCATAGGTACACTTCAACTATGTCAGAGAAAATTAGAGAAAAAATCAAGAAAATCACATTGTAGGATTTATGAATTTATTTTCAAATTATGGTGGAAAATAAGTATTTGGTCACCTACAAACAAGCAAGGTTTCTGGCTCTCACAGACCTGTAACTTCTTCTTTAAGAGGCTCCTCTGTCCTCCACTCGTTACCTGTATTAATGGCACCTGTTTGTACTTGTTATCAGTATAAAAGACACCTGTCCACAACCTCAGTCACATTCCAAACTCCACTATGGCCAAGACCAAAGAGCTGTCAAAGGACACCATAAACCAAATTGTAAACCTGCACCAGGCTTGGGAAGACTGAATCTGCAATAGGTAAGCAGCTTTGTTTGAAGAAATCAACTGTGGGAGCAATTATTAGGAAATGGAAGACATGGAAGACATACAAGACCACTAATCTCCCTCGATCTGGGGCTCCACGCAAGATCTCACCCCATGGGGTCAAAATGATCACAAGAACGGTGAGCAAAAATCCCAGAACTACACGGGGGACCTAGTGAATGACCTGCAGAGAGCTGGGACCAAAGCCTACCATCAGTAACACACTATGCCGCCAGGGACCCAAATCCTGCAGTGCCAGACGTGTCCCCCTGCATAAACCAGTACATGTCCAGGCCCGTCTGAAGTTTGCTAGAGAGCATTTGGATGATCCAGAAGAAGTTTTGGAGAATGTCATATGGTCAGGTGAAACCAAAATATTACTTTTGGTAAAACTCAACTCGTCGTGTTTGGAGGACAAAGAATGCTGAGTTGCATCCGAAGAACACCATACCTACTGTGAAGCATGGGGGTGGAAACATCATGCTTTGGGGCTGTTTTTCTGCAAAGGGACCAGAACGACTGATCCGTGTTAAAGGAAAGAATGAATGGGGTCATGTATCGTGAGATTGAGTGACAACCTCCTTCCATCAGCAAGGGCATTGAAGATGAAACGTGGCTGGGTCTTTCATCATGACAATGATCCCAAACACACCGCCCGGGCAACGAAGGAGTGGCTTCGTAAGAAGCATTTCAAGGTCCTGGAGTGACCTAGCTAGTCTCCAGATCTCAACCCTATAGAAAATCTTTGGAGGGAGTTGAAAGTCCGTGTTGCCCAGCAACAGCCCCAAAACATCACTGCTCTAGAGGAGATCTGCATGGAGGAATGTGCCAAAATACCAGCAACCGTGTGTTTTATTTTTTTCCACCTTTATTTAACCAGGTAGGCTAGTTGAGAACAAGTTCTCATTTACAACTGCGACCTGGCCAAGATAAAGCATAGCAGTGTGAACAGACAACAACAGAGTTACACATGGAGTAAACAATTAACAAGTCAATAACACAGTAGAAAAAAAGGGGAGTCTATATACATTGTGTGCAAAAGGCATGAGGTAGGCGAATAATTCCAATTTTGCAGTATGGGGATGAGGTAGGTAAAAATGGGTGGGCTATTTACCAATAGACTATGTACAGCTGCAGCGATCGGTTAGCTGCTCAGATAGCAGATGTTTGAAGTTGGTGAGGGAGATAAAAGTCTCCAACTTCAGCGATTTTTGCAATTCGTTCCAGTCACAGGCAGCAGAGAACTGGAACGAAAGGCGGCCAAATGAGGTGTTTGCTTTAGGGATGATCAGTGAGATACACCTGCTGGAGCGCGTGCTACGGATGGGTGTTGCCATCGTGACCAGTGAACTGAGGTAAGGCGGCGCTTTACCTAGCATGGACTTGTAGATGACCTGGAGCCAGTGGGTCTGGCGACGAGAGCAAACAAGTCGCAGTGGTGGGTGGTATAAGGTGCTTAGGTGTGAAAACGTTTGACTTCTGTCATTGCCAACAAAGGGTATATAACAAAGTATTGAAACTTTTGTTATTGACCAAATACTTATTTTTCACCATAATTTGCAAATAAAATCATAAAAAAATCCTATGTGATTTTTCTGGATATTTTCTTCTCAATTTGCCTGTCATAGTTGAAGTGAACCTGAAATTACAGGCCTCATCTTTTTAAGTGGGAGAACTTGCACAATTTGGTGGCTGACTAAATACTTTTTTGCCCCACTATGTCACAAAAGGCATTACAAAAGTATTATCAAAAATAACTATCTCTGCATTAAATGGAGTCGGGGGTTTAGAAGACTGCGCGATGAAGAATGAATGAGTGTCCTGTATTAGCTATATAGGAAATGCTTCTAAAATCCCTCAGCACTAGATTGTTGTACAATTAACTCATGTTGAACACTCCATTTGAAAAAGGAATGGGGTTGTATGTGTGTTTTTTGTACGGAAGTGTGTTGGGAAAGGACTTGTAACACTGTCTGCAGAGTAAGAATGTTGTCTAGGGTTCTAATTGGCTTCTAACAAGGCCCCCTCTCGTGCTCAGCCCTTAGCAACTTGACCTGTGGCTGAAAAACAAGGCCCTGAAGGATAGGGTTTTAGCTACTGGGCAGATCCCCTGCTCGGTGATCTGTGTCTACTGCGGAGGCCAGGGTTTCCTTTCCTCCCCTCAGCTTATACAGGGGGTAATGGAAAGGAGTGCTTAAACCCATGTCATGCAGAGAATGCGCTATTACAATGCACATGTCTGTTTGGTTGATAAGGTCAGAAGTCCTAAATGCCATGGGCCTAATTGCTTAGTTAATTGTGTATCAAAAATAGACCTTTATGCCCTTCAACCTATGCATATACCAAAAGTTGATCAACTTCGTATAGCCTTCACCTCCGTAAAAATCAACTCACTTTTTTTGTTGCCATGTAGTTCCTCCAGTCCTTAAGACTCCTGATTATTTGTTCTTGTCATAACCTTTTTTTTGTCATTTCAGGTACCTCAACGCCATTCAGACCATGTGCCCACACATCCTGCGTTACCTGACCACTGCTGTCATCACAAACAAAGACGTTCGCAAGCGGCGTCAGGTCCTGAAAGATCTGGTCAAGGTCATACAGCAGGTAAAAACAATCTGAACACATTCCTTACCCCAATTTCTCAAACATTTCTTACAAATGTTCTATCACAGTAACATGTTAGCCAACCTCAGTCAGTGTAGGATTGGCCATTTTGACACACGATGTCACCAACTATTAGGGAAAGGTTGTACAACTGAATGCATTCAACTGAAAAGTCTTCTGCATTTAACCCAACACCATTAAAGGCCAGAATCCACACATCTATGAGCAGTGTAACGCCTTGGCTGATAAACATGCTTCTCTTAGAGTATATTCTATCAGATATCTGGTCCTGGCTAGAGGTCTTGAACCCATTACATTTGATAAATGGCAGCAGACGGTCTGATTGTAGAGTACCGATTTCTTCCCAAACCCAACATCGGTAGCTTCTTCAGAGATCAATGGCTCTGAAAGCTAAATAAGCGCCGTCTCGGTGTGCTCTGTGTAATCATTAAAACATGTGCTCTATGCTTGTTCTGTCTTTTTGGTCTTCTTGGGTCTCTCCCCCCCTAGCATTGGTTTGAAATTGTTTAGGGGACTTTTTGAATCTGCTTTTATTCACTGCCTTGTAAATTCTACTGTTTGGTTCTCCACATTTGACTTTTGTTTTTAGTAATGGGTTGGAGGCATGCTGCCCTGCCTGTCGAACCTGTGCTATGTCCACTGCGGAACAATAAAGAGAGCACACACCGGCATGTGCAAATTGTTAGAAATCTTCTTTTCCATTTCCAGGAGTCCTACACCTACAAAGATCCCATCACAGAGTTTGTGGAGTGCCTGTATGTGAACTTTGACTTTGACAGCGCTCAGAAGAAACTGAGGGAGTGTGAGTCGGTAAGTCCCAGCTGCCCCCCCCAGCACGCACCCACTCATCAATGTGCAATAGATTTTGAGGAATTTATCCTTTTCAGAATGGTTGTTCTGTGTCCCGCTCTCTATATATTCCTTGATTTACAGAGAGATTTGGATTGGCCAACCAGTCCTTCCAACGTTCCCTTGTAGCTAGCACAGACGTAAACGACAGACGTGAACATGCAAGATTGGCCAACCTCATGCTTTCTCACAGCGTTGGGCTTTTTTTAAATGTATTTTTATACATGGGCTTATACATATTGTCCGATGGTAGAATTGTATTAGGTCACTTGGGTGATTTATTTTACCTTTAAGAATAGTTAAGAACACATTCTTATTTACAATGACTGCCTAGGAACAGTGGGTTAACTGCCTGTTCAGGGGCAGAACGACAGATTTGTACCTTGTCAGCTCGGGTTTTGAACTTGCAACCTTCTGGTTCCTAGTCCAACGCTCTACCCACTAGGCTACCCTGCCGCCCCGTGATACAGAAGTCCTCTGGGAAACCCTATGACTCATTGGTCTGGACAGATTTTTATGATGGCGTGTAATTGTCCATCAGCCTGGTAGTTAACAGTAAAAGCTTTATAAGCAAAGGTCTATGCAGAGGCGTTCAGACACTCAAGAGATGTGTCATAGACAGCCATTGGGATAATTTATTTCCGTTTTGGTGTGTAATGGCTTGATGTGTACTACCATTGAAGTGACTAGTGCATCAGCTAAAAATAAAGGCTGCGCTTTGCTTCCAGCAACGCCTTTGTCCATCTAGGCCTGGTCCTCAGTGCCAAAAATTTGGTAATAATGAGCCAGCTATTTGTCAGGTGTTGGCTCGCGGTGGACTGTGAAGAGGACATTTTTCAAAATGTACAAAAACGACTCTGGGCAACGCCAACCACCATTTTGTGATGGGTCAAATTGAATGGTGGGAGGGTTACCGGTGGTTGTTGCCGTGGCTGCTTCCTGCAGAACTCTTCACTCGTGCAGACTGTAGTAGGTGGTGAACTTAGTTCATCTCTGCATACCAATCTGAACTAATGACCTATCTCTGGTTTATGTTCAGTTTCCATAGTGATTGTTAGCGTTCTTTTATGCTAGCTAGTTATTTGCCACTAGGTATAGATGGCTAACAAATCCAGTTAATTTCTAAGTTACGTGCTGACCAGACCGCTCGTTCATGTGCCGCTACGCACATTTTGATAAAAAGGGTAAACTGAGTTTGTTTCTAGTAATCTCTCCTCAATGCTTCTTCTTTGGACTTTATATGGCGGTTGGCAATCAACTTTGAATAACGTATGTGTAACTTTATTTTGCGCGGCTCCCGATGCGAGTGGTGTGGTCAGCGTGTTAGTTGGCTTTCACATGGGTGGGCCTGGGAGGGCATAGGCCACCAAATTGGGAGCCAAGCCAATCAGAATTAGTTTATCCCCACAAGGGCTTTATTACAGACCGAAACAATCCTCAGTTTCATCAGCTGTCTGGGTGTCTGTTCTCAGACATTCCCGCAGGTGAAGAAACTACAAGTGGATGTCCTGGGCTTGTGTGGTTACACGTGGTCTGCGGTTGTGAGGCTGGTTGGACGTACTGCCAAATTCTATAAGATGACGTTGGAGGGGGTTTATAGTACAGAAATTAACATTACATCTTCTGGTAACGGCTTTGGGGGACATTCCTGCAATCACCATGCCAAGTGCACACTCCCTCAACTTGAGACATCTGTGGTGTTGTGACAAAACTGCACATCTTAGTGGCCTTTTATTGTCCCCAGGACAAAGTGCACCTGTGTAATGATCATGCTGTTTAATCATCTTCTTGATATGCCATATCTGTCAGTTGGATGGATTATCTTGGCAAAAGAGAAATGTTCACTGACAGTGACGTAAACAAATTTGTGCTCATAATTTGAGAAGCCTTTTGTGTGTATGGAACATTTCTGGAATCCTTTTATTCCAGTTTATGAAACAAGACAGACATTTTACAGGAAGGCTGTTTCGTTTGTGCGGACCAGCCAGAGACTTGATTTGAATTGAAGCCCCTCATTAAGAGTATATTAGTACTACAAAATAATGTGAGGTACAAGGTAAGACCCTTCGGCAAGAGGAATTACTTCTCTAGTACATGTGGATGGCAAGAGAAATGATCTACTTAATCTGTTCCCACCATGGCTGATTTTTAAGCCCTTCGGCTCAATGTTTCACCTTTTATTTGAAATACGTTGTGGCGCACCAGCAGAAGGATGGATCCTTGCAGCAACAGAAGGCTTCTGTTGTGAAAGCAATTTTAGAAAGGTTGCAGTTTGTAGACAAAGCTGTATGCATGGGAATGAAAGTGTCTCCTTTTGTAGCAAAACTCAAATAAGTGTTCATGCTAACACTTTAAGATATTACATTTAGGCATAATTGTTCATAGCATGAGGAGACTGAGTTAGACAACTGTGGCCAAACAAGGAAAAAGTATCCAAGGTAATGTTGGGATTTGTTTTATTTTAATCAGACGCTAGCTGCCCATTTGGGGAATTTCTGGGAGTAGTATTTCCAGCGTATCACTCAGTTCAGAATCTTCGAGTGTAGGTCGAAGACTAAACCACTCTGATTGAAATGCTGTGGAATAACACAATGAACTAGTAATACACCATTGGTATTAAGATTTCCTAGGTGTGAGTGTTGATAATGTCCCTGTGAACATATTTACAACTTGTGGTTTGTTTCATCCACTCCTAACATAGGTCAGAAGTTCATAATTGTGTGAATTTGTCAATCATTTGAGGTAAATTATGTGGTGCTTTGATTTAATATTCCCAGGAGATTGCTCATTTACTGAAGAGGGGCTGGACATGTTCTGGAGACTGAGCAGGTGTGCTAATTGGTGCAGTGCTCTGTGTGGATTTCAGAGAATATAATCTCCCAGCCTCATTCTGTGCATACAAGGGTATAATTGAGATTTCCCAAATGATTTGTTAATTTGGACCTGCAGATAAATCAAAGGCTAAACTTTGGGTTATTCTGCCCCCTCTGCTTCTTGATGATAAACACTCAATGGAAAAACATCTGGCCTGATCAAATGGCTCTTTCACAGAAGTAAATTGTCTAGCCTTTACTGAAGGTCCCATTTCATCTTATCTATTTTTAAGCTAATATAAAGAGCCTCTAGCTCCCCCAGTCTGATTCTTAACGAATGAGGAACCCATACCTAAACTAACTTGTATAGATATATTTTTTTATTTGATAGTTTTTCTCTGACAAATTTGCTCTGACAGAGTATCCAAAGCACTGCCTCAAAATAATATAATAATAATAATATATGCCATTTAGCTGACGCTTTTATCCAAAGCGACTTACAGTCATGTGTGCATACATTCTACGTATGGGTGGTCCCGGGAATCGAACCCACTACCCTGGCGTTACAAGCGCCATGCTCTACCAACTGAGCCACAGAAGGACCACTGATATCTTTCCATCTTTCCTGTGCAAATGCCTCGGTGGGTGGGGGCGGCAGCAATCGCTAGATGACGTACAACCAACAATATTGGAACTGTATCCCATTTCAGCGAAGACTTTACACATGCCCTCAATCACCAAGCTCGTTGAACACTCGCACACTTTTAAAGAGCCCTCTAGGTTGTTCTCGACTTCCCTGCTTGGGGTCTTGTTTAGAGACTTCATGTGGTTGGCGCAGATGCTGCTCCCTGTTACTCCTCAGGTTGGAGACCAGTTCTCCTTAAGGTGCTTCAGCAGCATTGCCTTACCTTGTCAGCAGCAAGTCCTGTCAGTCTTCTCAGAGCAGGTCGAGCACACACACAAGCCTTCAGCTTTTTCGCCCATGAGTTCCAAATATCTGTAAAAGTTGCCCCATCAAGTTTTTTTTGTCAATCTACTGATTTGTTACGCAGCAGGACAGTTAACCCCCGCTGCCTTCAAACCAAGGCATGCTGCCTGCTAATTATCTATAGGCTATGGTTGAACTTGTCAATTGCAAATTATTTTCTAGAAATTTGAGTTGGTGTGTAAATGAATTCACACATGAAGTAGCCCATTTCACTGTTGCGCACAATTTGAGGCTTTACTGAGTCAGATAGTGCCCAAGCACTTCCCCAGTGTTTCCCCAGATCAAGTATGGAGACATTGCGCATCTCTAGTGAGAACGGGCCTTGCACGGCCTCCCGAGTAGTGTAGTGGTCTAAGGCACTGCGGCGCTTGAGGAGTCAATACAGACCCGGGTTCGATCCCATGCTGTCCTTGACTGGGAGACCCATAAGCCGGCACACAATTGGCCCAGTTTCGTCCGAGTTAGGCTAGGGTTTGGCTGGCCGGCCGGGGGGGGGGGGATCTGTTATTTAGACTGGTTTATGGAATGAGTTTGGCTGTGGATGTGTAATGTTTGGATGATGACGTTAGCATTTCTTACAATAAAAGGTGAATTTCAGGAATACGATTGAAGACCTTTATTTCCCATCAGTACATATTGTTTAGATGCTTTACAGACAATGCTGTTTTAGCATCCATATGTTCAGCTGCTACTGTTCCAATCACATTTTTGGGATGGTTTGCTGCAGGGACCACTCAACAATTATCGCAAATATGTGGTTGTATACGCCAAAGGGTTAATCAGAGCGCGCTCCGTTCACATGCAGGACCACCTGTCTGTCGAGGTGGGTGGCTGTGCAACAGTTAAGCTGCTGCACTCCACCTTTTAAGTGCATTAAGTGTGATGGGTCTGCAAACATTTTCACAAACTGGCCTCATTTGAAAGCAATAAAGGCAGGGGGGTTTTGCAGACAGACACACGCCACGAAAAAGAATATCCAGTCAAATTTGTGGAGTGATGGTTGCATATGTAATGCATCAGTTTGGCGTCATTGAGGAGAACAAAAGGGCTACATTACTCTGGGTGATACTGATTGCTGTAATAGTCAGATATCGGTACTGTTTTCCAACTTCCCTGTCTTCACTGCAACCTTCAACAGTGAGTGGCAATTGATTTGAAAAGTGAAGTGGAGAGACCAGTCTTATTTGAATCCGCCCCCTGTCATGTAAGTAAGCGCCTGGTGTTTTTTCTCCTAGCAGCCCCCCGATTTGAAGTTGAGCTCATCAGATTAGGCATAAAAGCCCACTTCTAGCCCTTTCAAAACTTGTTTGAGGATCTTGGCCTGAAATCCCAGATGACAGTGATTAGGACACTTGGCTGTTCAAAGTTTATCATGCGTAGATAAGCATTGTCATAGCTGAAATGTGGTGTTGCCTGATAGTGCTGTGTAATTGAGTTTTCTTCAAGCAGAAATGGAGGGTGAAAACAGCTCTAAGCTTTAGGCAAACAGAGTTTTGAGTTCTTGGAGAACTTATGAAGACTGAGGTCTGTGATGTGAACTAGTGCTCAAAGACAGTAGGAACGCAGTAATGACCACAGAGGAATGTATGCCTTTTGAAGCAACGTTTGAATGCACAATGGGTTCATGAACACTTAAAGTAGCTCTGTCTGACTGCTTTTTTTATGGCGGTGTAAACTTTGCAATTTTTGTGTAGCCCGTCTGTCAGTGTAGCTAGACCTGGAAGTGCCCCTAGCCCATGTGTTCTAATGTTGAGCAGAGGGTGTTCTTGCCCCTTTGGTGGCTGTAGAACCCATGAGAGTTTGGTGTATAAATTGGTTTCTCCCGCACTGCACAATTGACCCTGCACCCCTGGGCACAGATGAATGGTGATAAGTCACAGCCACTGTGGTCAGTGGCTGGCTCCGTTCTTGTTTCTCGTTTTCATGTGGAGGCAGCTGAATTAAAAGATTTGTGGTCGATTTTTGGAGCACCCCGAGTGGCCTGGGATTACTTGCAGTAATGAGTTTACAAATTAGCTTACCTGTCATTTAACTCTGTCCTCATTTTAACTGCTTTACTTTCCTGAAACCCTGCAGTGGTATTTTATAGAAATGCATACACAGACAAATACTCAGTAATATTTGTGTTACTGTTAACTTTTATTTCCCTCCATCTCTTCCAGGTGCTTGTGAATGACTTTTTCCTGGTGGCTTGCCTGGAGGACTTCATTGAGAATGCCCGTCTGTTCATCTTTGAGACTTTCTGCAGGATCCACCAGTGCATCAGCATCAGGTGAGACCAAAGGAGTGACATAAAGCACCAGTTGGGGAACTGACAGAAAGGAAAGGTGCTGCAGGACTTAAGTATGGTGAACATTGCAAGAGATCAGTCTTTGCTAGACCGTTATTTGCCATCACTGTCCAAATGCTAAGATGTGCACATTGCACTGCAGTGGTCAGCTTAGACTAGCTAAAGACTTACACAGGAAGGTCATCACCAGCCAATGAGCTTGCTTTGCAGACCAACTGCAGGAAGAGGGTGGGTGGATATGTGGAGTGATTACAGGAATGCCCCCCACAGAAGTGTTTATTGCCCCCTTCCCCAGTCAAATACTCATCTCCACATATATATTTTATGGATTAGGCAATGGAGCATTAACGGCTTCCTGGTTGTTCTGCTCACTAAACTTTAAAGACCACCTGAGTGAGAGACCAAACCAGGGACAAGTTTCTCTCAGGGAGAGGTCAGGTTCTTGATGGCTTCAGGTTTTGCCAGCTGCTGATGGAGAGGAACTGCTTAGCTCCACTTCTGAGTCTTGCTGGGTCAGGGCGGCTGGTGTTCAGAGGGTTCTGAAGTGCTTCTTTTCACTCGCTTCCTAAGCCTTGTCACATCCAGTATAATAAATTTGCCTTGGATAGTCCTCAAAACAATACATTTAGTCGATGCTAATTATGGTGAGCATTAGGGAGTAAAGATAATGGTCCACAATTAAGGATTTGGCTACCTCTTGTGCATCAATTCTAGAAAATAACGAATGCAGATTAGGTGCACTCTAGTCTGATACTTTTTTATTTTTTACCTCTAAAAGCATAGTCTACACTGGACATTTGTGCTTATGGAAATGTGTTGAGAAAGATATAGTAACTGTACTAAGGCAAAAATGGTTAGACTCAAACTTTGAATGGAATATTTGGAATTTGCTGTAATGGACATTGAATGGAAAGGGTGAATGAATTGTAACTTTTGACAGAAATGATTGCACTGCCTGTTATATGGAGCTGTGGGGGTCTGTAGTCAAGGTTGAACCATGGAACACGATAGGGCTCTGTCAATCTCCAGATTGTCTGGAATTGATTAGGAGTCCCGGCTCTTTTTTTTTTTTTTTTTTGGCAGACTTGCTGCAATTGGATATATTTACTTGTTAAAGACCACAAAGGTTAGTGGTAACAGTAGGAAGTTGAATTGTGACTTTTCCAATTTTTTTCTCTCCTGTGTTTGTAGGTATTTGTTAGCTGAGGTAACAAGCTGAGTTGAGGTGCAAACACAGCGGCGATCGGCAGTGTCAGGGATTTCCGTGTTTATTTAAAATCGTTGCGATGACAATGGACAGAACACGTAGTTTATTTTTGACAAACGCTCAAATTCCATGTCATTAGTCAGCTACCCAGAAGCTCTCTGCATCCAAGCATGGACTCAAGTGAATCTGATGCCTGTTTTTAATGAGACATTTTTACAGCTGTTGGCTATGAAGGTTTCACAGATATTTAGCTTGCTTTTTTTGCCCATGGCATGGGACAAAAGTAGACCAGAAGTGCGGGTAATTTAGTTAGTTTATGCAGAAAGGCTCATGTAAAAAAGGAGGCAGTGAAAATGTGACCCCACGATTTGATCTTATGCTCCGTAATTGCATCCACATATCCTTTTGTCTAGACTTTTTACAATTTGGTTTTCATTTTTTGAAGTCACAAACTTAATATTACCATATTTGACTTCCTTTGAATGTTGGTAGCCAGTCGTATTTCATTGACCCCAATTGGTACACTGTCCAGTGACTTTGTCAGTATGTACATAAGACAGTCTGTCAGCTGACATTGAAATGTGGCACATGGAAAGGTAGTGGATGTCTTTTCCCATCACTCAAAATGTTTTCCTAACACTTAAGTTCTCTGATAGTTGGAGTAGTATTGTTGTGGACTTGGATGTAAAATGGAAGATCTTTCCACTTCACAATTGAGTCATTAGAAAGACCACACGGTCATTTTCCGTTTTCCCGAAAAATGTATTTTACCCCAACAAGCTGAAAGCGGGGGTCGTTCCAAATGGCTTGGATTTACTTAATGCTATCATATGGTAGTGTTTAACAATGCATTCGTCTGAGCCCAGCCACTTTAAGAAGGGGGGGCACTTCTATGGGAGTTTTCCCTCTCTAACACAGTTATTCCCCCCCATGCCTAACCTCTCCCCGAGTGTGAGGGTGGTTGAGAGACTCACAGGAGTATTTCCGTCGCCCCAGCCTGAAATTGAACGCTGAGAAGCCAGAGTGAGTAAGAGGTTGAAATGAAAGCGAGACCCCCCCAGGAACAGGGCTATGGCTGTGTAAAACAAAACCAGTCAAGTAGGCTGTCTAGTTGGCTTAAGGGCCAAGGGATATGTCTATATTTGAGTTTAGGTCTGCCCCCCCTTCTTCCATTCATATCCCCTTCCCCATCTTCTGGAGCTCCAGGTTAAGATAAAAGTTAAGACCCGGGGCACTGCGTGTTACTGTGGTATGCTGGGGAGATCACATTCTGCAGGGAGTTAGGGCCGAGGTGAACTCCCTGTGAGGAAACAGGATCATGTTTGTCTTGATCTCGGATCTGAGTCTGGTTTGACTGACATGTGCCCTCCACTTGATGGAATTGCCAAACAAACACTCTATTCGTACCCCTCTGCGGCAATCGCAAATCTCTGGGGTTACATTTTGAAACGGATCATTTAATTAAATTGTGGCGAGTGTCAGGACTAGGGTGGAGACGCAGTTTGTCCACCTACCCTGTTTCTTGACTGACTTATGTACAGTCTTCAAGGGATTTAAAAGTTGGATAACGCCTACTACTGTTAGACTTTGTTAAACACAGATTGTCTGTTAAATGCATTGGCTTTTGCTGTGAAAATTGCTGTAATTATCAATCAATCTGCCGAGTTTACACTTCATGAACATTTGTTATAGACCTACACCAGAGTCTTTTTGCCCCGACTGGCGCGGCCTGTCTCTCCTTAGTGTTTGTGTCACTCCTGAATGGCAGACACATGTTAGCCATCACAACCTAAACTCACGTGAGTGGACAACTGACAGTTTTCCTGCTTGCTAGGTCCTTCATAATGAGCCGTAAGTGCAATTTCGTTTTCCACAGCATTTTGCCGTAATCGGCTGTCCGGCCGACGCATTGGGGGGGGGTGTGATTTAGTTATTTGGGTGTGAGTGACAGGTTGATCGTGCCCCTCCAGCCCGTGGGGATTCAACGTTAATCAATGCTTAACTGGTGTTTTTCTCTTCTGGTATCCCACCTCCTTCAACACTGCTGTGGTGAAAGTGGTGATGGATCATCACGCTCTTGTTACTTGGAATGCCCCGAGGCAGTGCCTCTTTATGCTGAGGTAATGCTGTTTATTATTTGTTGTGGTTTTTTTTATGCCCCTTTCAGACATTGATGTAATTTCAACCCCCTCTGTACGTGGTTTTGCTACGTTTTTCAAAAAAGATGCCAAGCTGGGTCAGAGTGGCGAGAATGTGTTTTTGCTGTCGGCCTTGAGGTAAGGCAAACATTATCCCAAATGAGGTTATTTCCAAATGGGAATTTACGAGGGAGAAAGTCTTAAAGAAGTCAGCATTTGGGAAGTGACAGTTGAAACGGGCCTGCTGGTATTGGCGACTATTGTGGACTGGGTCTGAACCCATAGCGTGAGAGGTGGTTTGGGGCAGCGAGGATCTGGCTTACTCACCGGTCTGTCTCTCCGATCTCCTCCGTGGGGGAGAAGGAACTTGATTAATGGAGCATGAAATTATATTTAGTGGGGTGCACTTTTCATACAGTACTCACGGTCTCTCGCACACTAGTATCTGTTGTTAAACGAGCGTATTGATGAGGTTCATTCAAAGCGGAGTGTGTTCCATTTGTGTGTTAGGTGACTGGGTTGTGGGATGAGAATGAACTAGCTGTACAACTTGTGGTGGTGGAAGAAATGGGTATATTTATAGGCCCCTAATATGAAATGGGGGACCAGCAGGAAACGTGGAGGGCGGGAAAGAGTGGGTCTAGGTGGTGGTGGTAGTATCAAGGGGGTTTAGTTATTTTCAAAGCCGCAAGGGAGGCCAGCTGCACTGGAAGAGGCTTTGGTTCAAAGAGTGCCAGGCGCCCCCCACCTCTCTCTCTTGGTGACACATCCATGTCCCACCGCTCTATCAAAGAGCACCCCGGCAGCAACCTGGCTTTCATTTGGGGGACAGTAGCAGGTCCCACTCTGTCATGGCAGGCTCTGGGCCAGGTGGGGAGAATGTAAGTGTGTGTGTCCAGGAGAGAACATCAAAGAGTAAAGTGACTGGGGGAGAGAAACCCGGGATTCCAACGGACTCCTAAATGAGTTAGCCTGGGGAGTCATTACATCCTCTTTTCTAGTTCACGTAAGACCATTTGCTTTGTTCCCCTGATCCCATTGCTTTGACATGTCATTGTATTTTACTTTATATGCCTTTTAGCCTAAGAATGTGTATGACTTAGTATTGTATTAGCGTTGTCCTGTTAGCTTTGTTACGGTCCTAATGCAGCCCATTCATCATATTGAGTAGTGTAGCAAATCTGGAGGTATGACATCAGACATCCACTGAAAAGGATTGTCATATACACAGAGTGTACAAAACATTAGGAACACCTTCCTAATATACAGTTGCACCCCCTTTTTACCCCCAGAACAGCCTCAATTCATCGGGGCATGGACTCTACAAGGTGGCAAGTGTTGCACAGGGATGCTGGCCCATGTTGACTTCAAACATGCCGCCTCCCTCTACACTGATTTGAAGTGGATTTACAAGTGACTGCAATTATAGATCATAGCGTTCACCTGGATTTACATGATCAGTCTGATGGAAAGAGCATGTTTTGTACACTGTTAATCTTGGCTTTTTTTCCTTGGGTGGATGAGTGGTCTTTTCTACGGTCTGCTTCAGTACATTAGAGTCTGTACTGAACTTTTGCCCCTGGGCACAAAAAGGTTCCCCTAAAGGGACAAATATTGCCCAGAAATGGCCTCATTGGACAGAGGGGCACACCTTTCCACGCCCCAATTGATTAATGTGACGTCGTATGTGTGTACGAACTTTTCTTTAAACAATTAGCAACTAAATGTCTGTACCACCTATTTAATCGGCGAACACGTGTATTGTTCCACTCTGCTTCTAAAAACCCGGTTTCTCCTCTGCTCTTCCTTAGCATGCTGGCAGACAAGCTGAACATGACCCCCGAGGAGGCGGAGAGATGGATTGTCAACCTTATCCGCAACGCCAGGCTGGATGCCAAGATAGACTCCAAACTGGTAAGACTGACACCCTGCGTCTTCCTCGTCAATCAATGACCTCGGCTCCCACGCAATTGATTAGTTAAGTTTATTTTTTTATTTTTTTAAAACTCCTTGCTAATCGAGGAGCTTATTCTGCGGTGTACCTCAAGATGCAGTATAAGTGCATAACTGTAGAATGATTTTAGATGAGAATACCAAGGCATGGGATTTGTCTACCATTATCATAATAGGAGGGAAATCAACACAGTATGAAGTAAGCAACCACAATACCTTAACCTTTTTATGTCCTTGTTTTCCTCCACATTGGGTTTTGCATGTTTTGGCATACCCGTCACGGCGCAGAGTTCTCTGTAATCATCAAATCATACCCTAGCCACTCAGTCTGGAATGACAGAATTACCTTGATGTGTACTGAGATTTACATAAATGTGTCCGAGAGGCTGGCGGTTAATGGTACGGTGTCTGAGACCAGATGTGATTGGCTCTCCCAGCTGTGTGTTTAGGCCTAACTGTGCGCCCCTCGCCCTGTCCTGTTCTTATCCAGGGTCATGTGGTGATGGGGAACAACGCTGTGTCGCCGTACCAGCAGGTGATTGAGAAGACAAAGAGCCTGTCCTTCAGGAGCCAGATGCTGGCCATGAACATCGAGAAGAAGATGGCCCATGCCAGCAGGAACGAGGTAAGCGAGTTGTCACCACTACCCACCCTCCCATCCCTTGTCAAAGACTAGACTACCTATTCCCTTTTCCAGCTGACTGTCTCTTACGTGGGTGACAGAGTTCAAAGCCCTCTTGAAATGATCAGCTCAGAGAACGGGGCTAGAAGAATGTCGGCGAACCATCTTCAACAAAACGTTCCACTTGACACGGAATCAGCCAGTAAGAGCAGTTTTTAACGGAGCTAGCGGGCACTTTCATCATCCCTTTGATCTTCATAGGCCTAATGACAAGGTAGATGTCAACACCGCTGTAAAACAGGGCTGTGACTCAGCTACCTCTGTGCAAATAAGGTTGATTCTCACACTAGCCTCACTGAACATTACTCAGACTACGGAGTTCCCTCCACTTAGTACAGGTCCCCACAGATGTTTGGCTTGGGGTCCAAATTTCGGTCTGTTTTGATCTTGAATGTGTATGAATGGTATGTAAGACTATTCCACGAAGGCGATCTTCATTGATCGCGCACATCCCTGAGCCCAATCCTCTCCCCACGCCAGCAGTGCTCCTTGAAAACCACAGTCAAACAGATTCTTAACCTTTTTTTAAACGAGTCAGTCCACCACCTCCCCGACCCTCTCAGATTGTATTTATAATAACTATCTAATCACGACGGGGCCAACTAGTGTGCTTTAAATGTCCCCCCTTTAAATGTCCAGTTCTGAGTAGGTATCTTTTGATGTGTTTAGTTACCACCTCCCTATTGTTTGACTATCTGCAGTAAGAGCGCTGCTATAACTCTGTTCAGTAAAAGCAGAGGCCCTCATTAAGTGATTTCTGTAGTTAGACAAGAGACTGCAAACAAGTGTCATTACATCCTCAGGGCTACAAATCACTTCTAATAAATTTACTGCCTGCTGTCTGGATGGGCTGTTTGGGGGTTCGGCACGCATTCCATTTTAAGTCCACTTCAAGTGTACGACTACATACACTCATGGGGATTTCTGTTTCTAATTCGTCACGTAATTTATTTGTAATGTGGACACAGAATTCATTAAATCTTAAACAAAATAATGTATGTCTGTCAACTGGTAGTCTAACCTCTCCTCCCCTTTCTCTAACTTTTTTCCCCCTAGACACCCAACTGGGCAGGTCAAGAGACTGGCTTTTAGCAAGACACCACCGAGAATATTTTTATTCCTGTTTCTACACAGCATTCCCATCCAGCAACAACATCCTGTTTTTTTTCTTTTCTTTCTGCTTGTCCCTCAAGGAGCAGAGTTTTTTTTTTTTTTTTTTTCTTGGTTCAAGTCATCAGTGATTCAATAAAACAGACGTGTGAAAACCATTTCCACCAATGATTGCTTTATTTCTGGACATTACAGATGGCGGTTGAGGCCTAAGTGGTCTGACTTTGCATTGGTAATACTTGGAAGTTTTAATGTGCGCATTAAGTCACTGAGTGGGACAGTTAATACTGTTTTGGGTGATACGGCTCATGTATGCGCTGTAATGATGAATGACTGTTTAGTCTATTGGGTTTTATGGTGTTTTAGTGGCCCAGTTCACCATGGCAGTCACACAGCAGGGGAAGTGGGAGGAGGGGGCAGACAGAGGTGATGTACAGTTAATAGTGGTCATATTCTCTGCCAGTCATCTTTCCCTCTGAGGACATGAGGGACTCGTAAACCTCCATTAGTCAGACGAATCAGTTTAATGTGCCTCTAGCGCTCCTCACCTCCTGCTCTCACCAACTCTTCCTTCAGCTTCTGTGTTCTCATGTAACTTTCTTTCCCTTTACCTCAACTTTACCTTGTTTTTGACAGGGAGATGGTTTCAGGTAGGTGACTACTTTTGTGTGTATGGTGGTCCTTCGGTAGACTGAAACTTCCATAGGCTGCTGCATCTCTGGAGAGAAAGGAAGAGGTGCTTCCTGCTTCCATGGCACTCGGGGCTCGGAGCCAGACGATTCAAACACTGACGTCACCTTGGACCAGGCCAGCGGGGAGGATATAAAGTGATTGGTTTACCGGTCCTTCGCCATGACTCATCATGAAAATAAGTTATCCTAGCCCTTAATTATTGTTCACCTTACCAGTGCACTCTCCTGTGTTGTTTTAGTCGGATGTCCAGACCAATACCAGACTTGCCGCAAACAACCCTTTGACCACAATGTCTGTCACTGCACGAGAATAAGTAATAAACAGGCAGAAGTTCACTATTGGTTTTGGCTGGGAAACTTCCACGATTTTGTTTTTACATATTGTCTGAGGTTTTCATCCCACAAAAGGTTTGTAAGCGGATCCTCTGATGAAATGGAAAACGTGCATTGTGTTATTGCTTGAGGTTAGAACACTCCCCTTTTCTCCTGTGTCTTGTATAAAACCAGCGTGACAATGTGTAACAATGGTAAATGTCATGGAAGGTCTGGTTTTGTCTGTGGGTTGATATTCCTATATGACACAGCTCCTCCCTCCATTGTCTACAATAAATAATTTTTAATCGTGCTATGTTTGAATGTTATATAACTCGAGTAGGGTATTGGTAAATACATTTACATTAAAGTCATTTAGCAGACGCTCTTATCCATTAATGGTTTTCACTACAAAGCCTTTGGTAGTGATTTATAACATTAATTGAAATTTTGATGGTCCTTACTGTTTTCTTGTTGACTGGTCAGACTGAATTGACCTCTGGCTTTTCAGAAGAAAACATCCAAGGTTTAGATGTGTGCATTCTATACAAGGACTACGTATGGGGCGTAACAAATGCTTTACACCAATCTGTAACCCCTGGGCCTCGGTCATTTCCTAACACTTTATTTTGAGTAGGATATTGCTTCCCATTTGGTGGCAAACAGTTGTCCTGATAAGCACCTGACAAACTAATTTCCTAGAATAAATAAAAGATTAAGTGCCACACCTAGTGGTCCAAAGGGGGTACAGCATTTGCATCCTATTTCTACCAGAACAGGAGGTGAACACTGGACCTTGTGGGTATCAGGAAATCTGAAGTAAGGCCTAACCTGAGATTTTGTCTTTTTTTTTCAGGGCAGGTAGTAGGCCTATCCTATCCTCAGGTATTTTGAGGTGATGCAAGTGGCTAATGGTTTGTTTTTAGTTTTGTGTCAATTGATTTAGGTAGATTGTTAAGCCGTTAGTAACTAACTTTATATCACATTCATTAGTGGAGCAAATAGATGTCCAATCACATGACGTTCTCCCAGAGTAAGGCCTTTGCAGCTTTTGAAGTTCATGCATTCTTGTTTCTTGGGAGCAAATGACCGCAACGACGAAGGTAAAAAAAACATTGATGATGATCATTGTCTTCCCAATTTATCCATTCAAATTAGACTATTAAAAACATCCGCGAAAGCCATACATCTGTTTTCTTTAAAATCCTAAAATGAGAATAACTTGCAATGCAATTACTAGCTTTTTGAGACGTGAATAGACATATGTCATATGGCGGAAATAACAGTTTAACCATGCAGGTACTACTCCCGACAAGATATATCGTTGAGAAGACGTTTCCTGTTGGTGTTAAATGTGATAGAAAGGGTGCACACATGTCGGTGATAGGCCCATTTTGAGCAAGACCACTTCTCATTGGTCAATGGTTCATAATTGAACGACCAAACAAACTGTTTCCAAACCACAAAGAAAAATTACGTAAAGTTTCATTTGGAATTTGAGAGTGCCTATAGGTCATTCAACTTCCAAACTAGGGGTGATGATAGCTTACAACAATACCCCACTCAAACGTCACGTGTTGTGCCTCATTTCACACGAGAATCAAAACGGCTGGGTTATTTGATTCCTGCACTAGGACCCGGAGGGAGCCTCGGTGTTGTGTGAGAGGACCTAGGCAGCTAAATAGCATGTGTCATCTTCATTATCTAAAATAATAAGAAAAAATACTTCACTCTGGTCAAGGGGCTTCTAATTCTGAGCAGCCCCAGAGATCTCCACGTGACAGGAGCAGCTATATGAGAAAGCAACCCAAGCATCAGGACCAGTAGTAACCTACCACTTCACCTCCGCTCGAAGCGCAGATGCAGACAATCTAGAGGAGAATCTACTGGCTTTATATCCTTTGCTTTAAACCCCAAGGTAAAACAAGCCGTCTGAATGGTGTAGACAAGTTTGTTGAATTGAAGAAGGACACGCTTTCACCGGGGAAGCAGGTATTATCGGAATAAAACTCGCGTGCATCTCAGGGAGAAGGGAGATCACTCGGACCTCTGTTCTCTTCAGAATAACTTTTCATACAAGAGGTGATGCTGTATGCTCCAAATCCACTGTGGCTTTCTGAAGTGGATTTAGACTGTCACATATGCAGGTATGTTTCATGTTGTGTTCATTGTTAAACGCAGCTTCCTGCGCTCATTATATTGGAAGGTTATTGCTTGTTTGAGAAGCGTTAGAATGTTATGCATTAATTTCATACCAGGCTCTTTTGTCGAGAATGGAGAATAAATTAACACGTGGGGCAGATTTTTTTTCATTATTGCAGTGTATTTAAATACAATAGGCTTAGCCTCTTAAACTCCATAGATCAAGTATTCTTCCCGTGTTTGGATAGATGTTGATATTGTCACATTTGTTATCACAATAACCCATATCTTTATTTTTACAGCACTCAAAGGGACACTTGTGAATGAAGGGTGAACTTCATAAACTTCATAAAATGATATTATTCAGTGGTGAGATATTATGTTGTCGCTGCTCATTTAATGTGTGACAAATTGGAATCATTCAAGAAACTGGAGGACACGAACCAGATAATTCATCCCAAACACCACTGGCACTTCTTATTCGAGTCGGAACACCAGCCGTCCAGATGCAGTTTCGACTTTTGTCATTGGCTTTAATCGTGTTGCACTGTATGGAGTACAGCAACTGTCAAACGCAGTCAAATCGCTGGAGGAGGAACAAAAGAGGTAAGTGAAAAATCGTCTATATATGCATATATCATCCTTGCCAATGTGACAGTTGAGAGCGAGAAGTTTTGGATAGTTTCTGAGCCAGCAACATTATAAAAATAAAAATGGTCGAACAGCTAATATGAAACATTTTGAGACCAACAGTTGAATCAACATTTGTTGCCATTGTATATCCGGCTCTTCTTATTGATTAGATAATTACCTTGTCAATTTATTCAGACATAACACGTCACCTACACGTTGACACTATCATCGCCCTGAGCGCAGTGTATTGATTAGGATACAGTGACCGTCCAGCATCCTGTAGATTAGGGCTAGGGTATTTGATTGAGGTGATGCATTTCTGGTAAGTGCGTTCGTGAGCCCCTGGATGAGTTTTATGCACTCTGATATTATCAACCAACTGCCACTATAAGATTAAAAGCGCAGTGAAAAAATTGATTCGAGCCACCTAATATATCCATCCCGCCAAAACGAATAGTGCCACAGCGGTGTAAACCAGTAGCCGAGTCTGCCCAGACTGTGGGTATATTTTACAAGGCAACTGTTCGCGACTTCATGAGTTCAACGTGGAAAATATTTTACTAAATTGTAACAAATTGGCTAGACTTCACCACTCCAATACATAGTTAGTTGTATTACTAGATTACAGGTAATTCTTGAATTTATGTTTTGGGGACATTTTGGCAAATGCGCAAAATGTGCGTTTTGGACACATAACGGTCATTGTTTGCTGCGGACCCAAGTATGCCTGATAAGATTTGTGATATTGTTATCTGCTTCGCGTTTCTTACATAGTTGCGGTTGGTGAGTCGTTTGGTCAAATAGCCTAGGCTACCCCACATTGCTTCGGGCTCTCTGTGCTTTTACCTGTCCGACTGTCCGTTCCAACAAAGAGAGGTCTGTGTCTTTAATTAAATGTGGTACTGCTTAGTAGGCTACAGCGACTAGACGGTGAAAAGATGGCAGTGCGGCTCTATCTATTGTCGAGCGCAGCGGCTTTGGGGGGCGTATTGTGGGAGTTTTAATGAATAGATGCGGAACCCCCTTCCCCTGTCATGAATTCGTCCTCTCCAACCTCCTAAGCTGGATTTAATTGATCTCATAACCGCAGAGTTATCTTTGAACAGTTGGTACACGCATAACAATCGCCTCTGGGGATTTAGCCCATTGGTAAAAACAGCAAGGTGGAATGAATGAGCAGACTGTGACATCAGGGTGCCTGCTGTTAGCAGCCCCCCTTGGATCTGTGGCATAAGCAAGGTCCTTACTCCAGTGGTGGCAAGGGAGAGTGGGAACACTGCTTAATCTGCAGTGTGTGTGCTGTTTCTTACTTTTTTTTTTTTTGGGGGGTTGTAAATTGTAAGGCAATCACACATTTAATCATATGCAAGGCATGCCAGGGGGAACCTCCACTCCTGGCTGCAAGCCTTCCACTGCCCATCTGCAAATAATCAAGCAATCACTATAGGGTACTGGCACACACACTTTTCTCTGCTCGTCTATTTTTCTCCTAGGATTGGTGATCTCAGATGCTCCATAAATATAATGTTCTTAATGGGATCAAACTTTTTGGCACGGAGTGGAACTGGTTAAGTTTGAGATGCTTATAGGAAGAGAGGCAAATTGATAATGGCATGTGTGTGTGTTTGTTGATAGAAGTGGTTGAAATGCTTTTGGCTATAGCAGGCTAGAGAGGTATAACCCGTGAGAGAGTGAGAGAGTGAGAGTGTGAGAGAGGTGGCTGGAGGTGATAGCAAAAGGTTAATTTATACATTTGACCCTGAGGGTGGGATTAGGCTGAGCTGTACACACATTACCGTAAACTCTCTGAACATCTCAAACTGGATGCTCCAGCCCTCAGCAATGTATGGGTTTTGTACAGATGGAGGATTGGTTCCTGTTGTTTTGGAATGGAATGGCCCAACTGAGGCCAAAAGCGACATTTAGCACACACTGGCAGGCAGCAAAGCTTTAGGTTTTCACTTCCTTCCTTTATTTATTATGGTTATTGAGAGAAGCATGTGAGAGAGAGATCACTGTTCAATGTGCACTGAGAGGGCTGAATATTTGTGCCTTGCCCTCGAGGTTCTCTATGACAGCTCTACATACAGTATGTCTGGCAAGCAGCAGTAACATAGTGAGGTTTCCAAATCAGTCTGCAATGTTCTGTCCCAGACACATTTTAAAAACTGAATATGGAATTGGTCACGTTAAGCTCCCCAGGCATATATATTTTATGGGTAAAGAAAAATATCCTGTGTGTAGAGGAACAAATGTCTTTACCTTTCAGGCTGAAATAAATTAAAATAATTTGGCTGAAATAAGTAGTAGAGCCGTTGACATAAGAGTATATGATTGGATTAGCTAGGGAAGTGTATGGGAATGCAAGAGTGAAAAGCAGGGCAGTTTTCATCGGCAACAGTCTGTGTTCAAAGGCAAACTGTAAGAGAGTCAGGCTAAGGCTAAATTAAGGGAATCTGTGGTGTAAATGGTTTGATCATGTCTTGCAAGCAACTCCTATACTCTACTACATGACTCAATCCCCTGTTCCACTGTAGTTATTGTTTTTTTTCTCTTCATATTAAACCAATGATTTACACCTCCTTACTCCCCCACCCCGCCCACTAAAAAAGGGGAACTCATGCCAATGAGGCCTCCTATGATATCATTGCTACACTCAAGGATATTGGTTTTCATTTTTATTCTCTGGCTAATGATGCCACCTGCTGACTACATAAAAAGAGACTCAAGTACCAATGTTGCCTGGAGGAAGAGATGCACCATGGGTCAGGGGAGTTTGTAAATCCACTACTAGGAAATGGCTATAGTAGTGAAAGACTGTACAGCACTAGGGTTGCACATTTTGGGGAATATTGGAAATATCGAGTTGGAAACTTTCCGTGGGAATATATGGGAATTAACGGAAAGATATGCAAATTAATATTAATACCATTTAAATCTAGATGTTTTTTACATTGGATATATTTACCATATCATATGGAGACAGAAACATGAACCTTTTACCTTATCATAAGTAGACATAATTGCAAATTATTAAATCTTTCCAATAGAAATGTAAAAAAAACATTTAGTTATGAATTGAACTTGAATTAAATGAGTTGACTCTTCACATTGGGATGATTTCACTGAACAACAAAATAAAGAGAATATTGAATGATCCCCAATGATCCATCGCATCTCCCAAAAACGCTTTCAACATACATCTGTAAAATGATAGTCTAGAAACTAAAGCTTTGGTTGTCTTCCTCTCAGGCTTCCATGTCTTCTCCCTGGACCTCCTCAATGTCCACCTCTTGAACATCAGACTCTGAGGTCTCATCTACACTGTCACTTTTCAACCTTGTTGAGGATGGCTCATTGTCAGGCTTAAAAAGCCTAACATTTTTCCGGATTGCCACCAATTTTTCAACTGTTGTATTGGTCAGCCTGTTGCATGCTTTGGTGTGTGTTCCCAAACAAGGACCAGTTGCGCTCTGAGGCGGCTGATATTGGTGGGATTTGGAGGATGATGGAGGCAACAGGGGAAAGAGCCTCAGATCCACAAAGTCCCTTCCACCAGGTGGCTGATGAGATATGCTGGCACTACTGCCATATTGCATCTCCATCCCAAAGCCCTTGCTTGGAGGTGTACTTCGCCAGACTGCCAAGAACCTTGCCCTCATCCAGGCCAAGGTGGTAAGACACGGCAATTATATCACATTATAGGCCTCGTTGATCTCTGCACCAGACAGGATGCTCTTGCCAACATACTTGGGGTCCAACATGTACGCTGCGGCGTGTATGGGCTTCAGGCAGAAGTCTTCACGCTTTTTGATGTATTTCATAACTGCAGTTTCCTCTGCTTGGAGCAACAGTGAAGTAAGTGGGCAGGGCAGTACGGATTTCTTCTCTTACATCTGCAAGCGGAGTCTGAACATCAGACAGGATGGCATTGTCTCCCTCAATCCGTGCAATGGCTACTGCTATAGGTTTCAGGAGATTCAGGCTGCTTACCACTCTCCCAAAATATATAATCCAGTAGGATCCTCTTGATAGGAGATCCTCTTGACTGTGATATGGCCATTTCCAGGAGACTGTCAAACATGATGACAACACCACCCCAACGGGTGTTGCTGGGCAGCTTCAATGTGAGGCTCTTATTCTTCTCACTTTGCTTGGAGAGGTAGATTGCTGCTGAAACTTGATGACCCTTCACATACCTAACAATTTCCTTGGCTGTTTTCAGTGCCATGCTGTCCGTGATGTGAAGGTAGGAATCATGCACTTTAGACCAAGCAGCCTTCATGTTCGCAGCATTGTCTGTCACCAGTGCAAATACATTCTGTGGTCCAAGGTCATTGATGACTGCCTGCGGCACATCTGCAATGTAGAGACTGGTATGTCTGTTGTCCCTTGTCTGTGCTCTTGTAGAATACTGGTTGAGGGGTGAAGATGATGTAGTTAATTATTCCTTGTCCACGAACATTTGACCACCCATCAGAGATGATTGCAATACAGTCTGCTTTCTCTATGATTTGCTTGACCTTCACTTGAACTCTGTGTCCAGCAAATTAATAGATAAAGCATGTCTGGTTGGAGGGGTGTATGCTGGGCGAAGAACATTCAGAACTCTTCCAATACACATTGCCTGTGAGCATCAGATGTGAACCAGTTGCATACACAGCTTGAGCAAGACAGTCATCAGCATTTCTTTGACTACGTTCCTCCATTGAGTCAAAAAAACATCTGATTACAGGAGGACCATGAGCTGTTGCTATCGATAAGGTGTCTGATTCATAATTTTCACCTCAAATAGAAGTAGAGGGACTTTTGTCAGAGGTTGCTTGTTGTGAGCGCTGAGGGAAGTTTAAGCACTTGGCCAGATGATTCTGCATCTTTGTTGCATTCGTCACATGATTTGGCATAGTATTTGCAAATGTACACAGCTTTTCCTTCTACGTTAGCTGCAGTGAACTATCTCCACACATCAGATAGTGCCCGTGGCATTTTCCTGTAAAGATTAAATGAGAAAAAATAAAATAATAATACAATTCCATGTACATATACATAGTTAAGCAGTTACATTAAACAACTCCTTTGTAAGATAAATGTTTTAAAATGAAACATGTATGGAAACGGGTGAATTAACACTCCTCAGTTAGCAGGCTCAAGCAAGCTAAAAACCCACATGGGAGCTAACTAGCAGAAATGGTTAAATTATAAATGATTTAAAACACACTTTGCTGTAGGCTACTATTTACTATTTAACAAAACAATGATGTATGTCATAAAATATATTCACCCCACCCATTATTGTAATCAACTTACCAGAAAGCAGGTAGTCCTTTGCTCAGACAGTGTAGTTGTGTGGGCTCAATAGCATCTCATTGGTGTGCAAGATCTTGAGAATCCCTTGTTCCCTTGTTTGGGAACACACACAACAAAGCACGCAACAGGCTGACCAATACAACGGTTGAAAAATTGGTGGCCATCTGGGAAAATTTTAGGCTTTTGAGCCTGACAACGAGACATCCTCAACAAGCTTGGATAGTGACAGTGTAGATGAGGCCTCAGAGTCTGATGACATGTTGAAATGGTTTTGGGAGATGCGATGGATCATTGGGGATCATTTGATATACCTTTTCTTTTGTTGTTCAGTGAAATCATCCCATGTGAAGAGTCAACTCATTTAATTAAAGTTCAATTCGTAACTAAATCGTTTTTTTTTAAATTGGAAGGATTTAATCATTTGCAGTTATGTCTATTTATGATAAGGTAAAATGTTTGTTTCTGTCTCCATATGATATGGTAAATATATCCAATGCAAAAACCATCTAAATTTAAATGCTATTAATATTAATTTGCATATATTTCCGTTAATTCCCATATTCTTGTTAATTCCCACGGAAAGTTTCCACCTCTGAAAATTCCCCAAAATGTGCAACCCTACTTAGAAGGATATGCCTTACATTTACATTTGAGTAATTTAGCAGACACTCATTCAAAGCTACTTAAAGGAGCAATTAGGGCTAAGTGACTTACTCAAGGGCACATCAGCTGATTTTTCACCTAGCCGGGTACTGGCTCAAAACTCTTAACCCGCTAGACTACCTGCCGCCCTGAAAGCACTCTGACCGCACTTGCTAATTCTCTGTATTTTCTGTGAGAGAAATGGATACAAATAGCATGACTGTAAGTCCCTTTGGATGAAAGCATCTGCTAAATGTCATTATTATATATTAATAGTATGACTGTCTATTAAATAGCTTATTGTCCCTCTTATTGTTTGGTGGACATGAAGCCATTTTAAACCGACTCCACGAAGCCACTCTTAAAGCAGCTTTGCCACTCTGTCTTTGGAAAAAGGGAAAAAGGGGCCCGCAGACGGCATGTCTTTTAACAAGGCCTTTTCACATAATGCCACTCTAATCCACGGGATGGGCGCCCTGTATCCTGTTTGTGTGCACGCTCTCTCCTAAGCCAGGAGCACTGTGTGACTTTTTTATTCCACAGCAGCAGTGCGTTTCTCCTGGCTGGTTATGAAGGAGCCCTGTACGTTGTGCACCGGCGTGTCTCCGCGCAAAGTGGCACATGGAAAGATCACTTTACAGAAAGGCTGAAAAGCAATCCGGGGTTCGTGGTGTGGAATAGCGGTAACCCCCATCCTCCTAAATGCTGCTCCTTGCTGAGGGGGTTTTTAAAGATGAGAGGGGGTGGAGGGATGGGAGAGGACATATTTAAGCAGATCAGCTGGATGTGGCTGAATGTGAGCAGTATCACCTGAGAGGGATTACTGCTCGCCAAGTCTTGACCTGAGCCCCGGCTGCAGCGTCTAAGAGGAACCGTGTTCCCTTTCTCTTCCCAGGACCCATCAGCCAAGCAGTTAATGTGTGTGTGTGTGTGTGTGCATGCATGCAAGTGTTTATGCAGGTGTGTTTTTGTGTTTGGACAGTGGCAATTTTGTGGAAAATCATGGCAGGTAATTCAAGTTTTCAGCATTGACAAATAAATTCAGTAACTTTTGCGGCGAGGTCAGTCTGGTGGGACCCAAGCATGTCCATCCTGTCTGTAGTGTAGCAGACCTACTAGGTCTCATTCACAGCCGTATCAAATGAAGCCGGTGAAAGGGTCCTCAGTCCTCAGTGCACCGATGCCATGCTACACTGGTGGAAATCCCCCAGAGGAAAAAAACAACACAGGTGGCATGAACTTGTAGTCAGGCTCAGAGAGATTCCTCAGGACCCACGTGATAAGCTGTGGGTTATCTGTTTCTGTTTTGTCTTCATTTTCTCTCACCACAAAAAAAAAACATTGCCTATTCACCCTCTGCATATTCACCCTCTGCCTAGCCCCCTTCACCCTATAAACTCAATTAGCCCTAATTCATTTAAATGGGCACCGACACGTAGCTTTCTGATTTCGATGGCGGTGTAGTAAGTTTGCGAACTAGAGGGCTTTAGGTTTTTCCACTTTCTCTCTTCTTTTTTTTTGTGCGCTGTTTCGTGTCTGAGCGAAGACTGAGGAAGATCCATTTCACACAGAGGAGAAGGCTGGTTTTATACACTTCTACACGTTTCCATTTATCAGGTCACTGCAGAGAAACAGCCATTGTGTGTAGATTTGGTCCCTGTTTTTTGTTGTTGTTTTTTCTCTGGGAAATACACAAGATCTTCTCATCCACCCTCAATCATTGTCATCAGAGGATCCCATATGTTGGCAACACTAAATGCCAAACAGATGTTTTTCTTTCAGGCTACATTTTACCACACTGTGAAAGTTCATTTTCGGAAATGTGAAGTAAAATGGACTTATATGAATCTTATAATACACCCCATATTTCCCAGTGGTGATTGGAAACTCTAGAGGTGGAGACAAAAGGTCCAGTGTCCCTTTCGAGTGCGAGGGGAAATTTTGCAACCCTCACTCACCTATGTTATTCTCACAATAGCACGCCTGCCTACAGCAATTACACGTTAATACGTTTTCCTATAAAGCTACTAAATATGGCCAGCCAGTTTGGTTCGATACGCTTGAGTTTATTGGGCCATAAAAGTCATCATGTGGGGATCGTTTCTAAGTGGTGCGAATAAAACAACAAAAAATAAGCATTTAAACACAAAAGTGAGTCATGCGAGGGCTTCGGAGGTAGGTGAGAGGACCAGAGACCGAGGGAGGCCCTCGTCAACTAACCTCTCACTATACTCATGTGAAGAACAACACTCAAACATTTACTCAGCATTTACTCAGAACAGTGTATTGATAATATGGTCATAATTGGTGTGATTCTTAAGTAATACTATAAGTATTTTATAATTGTCATAGACTCCAGCCACCCCAGTCATAGACTATTCACTCTGCTAACGCGCGGCAAGCGGTACCGAAGCGCCAAGTCTAGGTCCAAGAGGATTCTAAACAGCTTATATCCCACACTCCTGAACATCTAATAAAATGGATACCCAGACTATTTGCTTTGCCCCCCTCTTTTACGCCGCTGCTACTCTCTGTGTTGTTATCATCTTTGCACAGTCACTTTAACAACTCTACCTACATGTAGATATTACCTCAACAACCGGTGCCCCCACACATTGACTCTGTACCAGTACCCCCCTGTATATAGACTCACTTATTTTACTGCTGCGCTTTAATTACTTGTTACGTTTCTAATCGCTTATTTTTTAAACTGCATTGTTGGTCAGGGGCTCGTAAGTAAGCATTTCACTGTTGTATTCGGCACATGTGACTAACATTTTGATTTGATGTATGGGGATCACTATAAAAAATGAGGGCATATGTTAAGAGGTTAAAAGCTGGAACTTGATTGGCCAGCAGTTTAGCAGCCGTTGTGCTGCAGGTGATTAACATCACCACTCCTAGGGACATAGCCAGCGACACAAAGGCAGGGAGGGAATAGGGATGGTCCAGTGTTGTACTACTGCAGTGAGCCACATATCTGACTCTTGTTTGCCATGTCTGTGTGTGTTTGTCTCCATGTGCCTGCAGACTAGTACCTACTTTGGATCGATCTCTGCAAGGCCCTGGTAACTTGAGATCAGGAGCCCCCCTCCCCCTGACAAATACAGAGGCAGGCAGACAAGCGTGTGGGGTTGGTCTTTGGCTCTGCAGAGTATTTACATCCACGCCTGCTCTAATGGCTGCTACAACAGACAGGGAGGCATGGTGGAGCTGTGTGATCCAGAGAGCAGAGCAGGGCTCTCTCTACCCCCTCCCCACCCTTTATTAAGACTCGACAGATGGACATGCCTCCTTTTTCCCTAATCTCTGCTTTTATTGGACCTCCTAATTATGCTTACACGCCACATCAAAATAAGGCCCAGCATGCAATGCCTTTGGTATGGGGAGGAAGTGAGCCGGTCAGATGCAATAAACCGTCTCACTGCTTGGAACTTGCCTGTAAATTAGGAATCCGCCGGACATGGATGTACTGTACTGGAGGTGATGGTGGTGCTCCGGAACCCACCCACTGCGTGAGGCTGCTGGATTGATGAATGCAGCTGGGGGTAGGGCTGGGGCTTGACTGAGGCTGTGCTGGGGTAGGGCTGGGGCTGGACCTGCGGCTTGACTGAGGCTAGGCTGGGGGTAGGGCTGGGGCTGGACCTGCGGCTTGACTGGGGCTGGACCTACGGCTTGACTGGGGCTGGACCTGCGGCTTGACTGGGGCTGGACCTGCGGCTTGACTGGGGCTGGACCTGCGGCTTGACTGGGGCTGGACTTGCTGCTTAACTGGGGCTGGGCTGGGGCTGGACCTACGGCTTGACTGGGGCTGGACCTACAGCTTGACTGGGGTTGGGCTGGGGCTGGACCTATGGCTTAACTGGGGCTGGACCTACGGCTTGACTGGGGCTGGGGACAGACCTGTGGCTTGACTGGGGCTGGACCTACGGCTTGACTGGGGCTGGGCTGGGGACAGACTTGTGGCTTGGCTGGGGCTGGACCTGCTGCTTGACTGGGGCTGGGCTGGGGATAGGGCTGGACTGAGGCTGGGGGTAGGGCAGGGCTTGGATCTGAAGCTAGAGCTATAGGACATGGACATGACTTGGGTTGAAGCTTAGGCTGGGATATTGGACTTGTGCTGTTTGGGGCTGGGACTACTCAGCTGGGGCTGGAACCGGGGCTGTATTTGTATTTATTAAGGACCTGTGCACTAGGTTGGATCTAGGATTAGGTCTCGGGCTGGGGCCAAGTGCTGGTAGTCATTACAGGGCCCTGATGCTGAGTTTAGAGAGAGAGAGCGAGATTGTCGAGACGAACCAATGAGATGCCTCATCAATCATCTAATTAGGCTCACTATGTTGCTTCTATTAACAATGTTGACTGTTGACAGTCCCATACTGAAAAGGACTGTCAACACAGCACCGTCATTCTGCTCTAACAGAAGTGAACAGAGCACTTTAGCCATGCCATGCACAAACCACATGGGTGACACTGGCAGTATATACAGTATGTAGTTACAAAGTTGTAGATAGAGAGTGCTGAATATGAAATGTCCCATTTAGATGCACTAAGTTACTTTCTCTGGATGATTATCCTGGCAAGACTCAAATACAGTGAAGGCAGAGCTAGTTAAAACCATGGTTCCTAATCCTGTGTACTTGGGGCGTCTGATGCATTCTGCTGGGTGGAAGGCATCCGAACAACCGTTCCCCTCTCCCTCAGACCTTGTCAGAGATGGAATGCATCCCGAGTCATTCCACATGGGCCCAGACATAAGACTGTCTGTAATATAGCTTACTGCATGGTTGGGTTTTGGTCAGTGTGTGGTTGTGGTCATTGTTGTTGCTTGTCTTGTTGTTGTCTGTGTTAACTCAAAGTCCATGTTCATTTGTGTGCTTTGCTCTGGCTTTATGCCACACAGCCAGGACACACAGAACAGACAGAGATGGAGAGAGATAGGAGAAATAAACCATGTTTAAGTGTAATCTAGGGAAATTTACAAGCCGCGTTAAGATTTTAATGTCGCGTGTGGCTACCTCACATTTCCAGCTTGTTTGGTTACTGAGTATGCTTTGTTGTGGTACTTTTATGCATTCTCGACTCCATTCAGTTTTTTTTTTTTTTTTTTTTTTTGCTAACTTGGTTTAGGGACCAGACAGTGGAGCAAAACTGCGGTAGGGAAGATTGGTGAAGAAAATGTGAAAGGAGAAAAAAAAGAACTGATTTCACATTTTTCAAATTCCTGTCTTTTTCTTACAGCTATTTGTATTACATCTTGGCTGACTTCCCCTTAACTCAATCAGATTTTTTTTTGGAACGGCAGCCAGGTCTCATGAGCACACTGTGTAAACTACTTTCACAGACAGAAGCCCTAACTAATAGGTGTAAGTAGGCAGGGGTCACATGTAGTTTACATACTAATGGGTTTCGAGATGGCACGGCCATGATGGGGTAAGGGACCGTAGCAAAGTGTAAAGGACAATTTAGGGCTGGATATCATCGTTACAGCACAGTCGCTTGTAGATGCGCACACACTGTACAGTATGTGTATGGTTTTAGTAAGCAGTGTCTGGTTGAAAACAACTAAAACAATTTCAATGTAAGAGTCAGGGGAAGGATTATACCTAAAACCCATCAGCTTTTAAGGATGTAGAGAACGTATGTAGAGAAGATTAGCACCTTTTTTCTAAGAGTGTATCTGGAAACTAAAAGGGTTCTTTGGCTGTCCCCAAAGGAGAACCCTTTGCAGAACCCTTTTTGGTTCCAGGTTAGGGTTGCAAACCTACCGGTAAGATAAAGGAAACTTGAGTAATTAACAGAAAATGTATGGCAATCTTGAGTAACTTTGGTAATTTATAAAAAATGTATTCATATACAACATTTATTTATTATATCTATGTCCATATTTTCCATGAGTTTCTAATAGATAGACCATATGGTTCAAGAGAAAATAGCCAAATGAATGAAAAAAAGCATTAACTCTTCCAAATCTTCCAAATATTGAATCCACCAGTTTGATACCTAAACATTGACAACAAATACATATTGACATAGTCAAATAATTAAAAAGAATATAAAGAATATTTCATGCTGAAACCCTCATATTTAACATCAGTATTCACTAAATTGATGGTTTGTATTTAGTATAATGCTTTTTCAGCTTTGTCATTATATATATTTTTTTAAATGATCTTATTTCATATGTTTTACATGTGATAAGGCCAGACACCTGATAAGGCCAGACATTACAGACACCTGTGATAATCTGAAGTACTCAAAAGGGCCACTAGATGTCTTGTGGTAGATTACCTAAAAACCTTGAAAGATACCAAAATTCTAGTAGTTTACTGGTAAACTTACAAAGCTTCCAGTAGTATACCCCCCCTTTGCAACTCTATTCCATGTAGATCCCTTACAGAGGGTTTACATGGTCTATCCACTTGAAACTCAAAGAAAATATGGAAACAAAAAGGGTTCTAAATGGAACCATAAAGGGTTCTCCTATGGGGACAGCAGAAGAACCGTTTGGGAACCCTTATTTTTAAGAGTATAGTTTTCTAAGGATGTATGGTAGGAATTCCATCAGGCAGGATTGTTTAGACAAGAGAAGAAACTCGTGTGGTTTGAGTTATCATAACTCCTTAGCACAACCAGTGCCTCGGGGGCTTGGGTAATAGCAGCGGCTCTTGCATAAAAAACAATTTGTTGTTCATTTGTAATGGTAATTAGTGTGGCATGTTGACACCTGCCAGGTAGGGACTTAGCCTACTCTAGGCCGTTGACTTCATTGTAATAAGACACTAAGGTCTTACATGCCACCCATGTCTTTGGATGGAAGCCACCCCCTAATTCACACGTATCGCATTATTTATCCTATCTAACACGTTTTGTTTTGTTTGTTCTTTTTTTTAGGAACTCGGTCCGGGTCTCAACTTACTGTTGAGTTAGAATAGTAGAATACACAAGGTGCAATTTCTAAATCTGGTCGTGGATCAGCAGTTTTGTTCTTGTCATGTCAGTCACTCCCCTGTCAGCAACAACAACAAAAAAGATGGATAAATTAGTCTAGCCAGCTATCTAAACTTGTAGTAATCATGGTCGAATTACTGACCGAGTGGTCCCCATTGGTTTTGTTAGTCACTCTCACTCAGATATCATATTCAAAGCTGAAAATATTTCTCTCCAAACTATGGCAAAATGTGATAAATTGCTTGAAATTAGCTGTAAAACTACAAATGTTTCAAATTCCAAGCAAAACATTTTTCACTTTAGGGACCTCAAAAGGCATGACTGCATGTGTGGGAATGCAGAACCGCTAGCCACTGCGGCCCCTCATGATTAGTTCCTATTTTTTGTGGCCCCCAACCATCCATGTGAGTTAGATTTAATGGTTCACTATTCTAATTTGAACACCTATTGCACATACCATACTGCCCCAAGAGGTGCAGTGTTTCAAAATGTTTCTGTACTTTGCCATCCAATTTCATTACTTCTATCGGAAATGCTCTCTAATACAGTCTTATACACCTTTCAAATCAATATGTTTTTTCTCCTACTTTAGCATCCCACCAAGTTTTTAGCTCAATTTTCTTTATATGTGAAAGGTATTGCCAGCAATAAAACCTCTACTTTTATTTTCCGCCAACCGACCGAGTCATGATTGCAGTAAAGTTCTGCCTACGGTATGAAATGTAGCCGTAATGCCGAGGCGGCATTGACACGCACTACGCTCTTAATGTTTGCTAGGCAGCGCCAGTTACTACCATTCTCCTGCCAGTTTTAAACTTTGCGAGGCATGTCACTTCACCCATCTTTTCTCATAGCCCACCGCATGCAGTGTTTTCTTAACCACAACAGGATGTATCCATAAAGAATGACTGTTCCACTAAATAACGGAAATATTGGAATAAAGTAGGCTAATGTTATTTAAGTCATCACATTTTTGCTGACTGAAACTCAGGATGAAAGTCATCCAATTGTTAGAATACATTTGAAGCAACAGCCTACCCGCCAGCATGTGTTCACTATTTCAGCACCGTATCACGCTTTTTTTTGAGACAAGCGTGGAGACTCGTCTTGATAAATCCACATTTGAATGTTGGTTAGGCTACAATTAGGCTGTAGAAATGTTAGCTATGTTGAGGTAAACGCTGCTCATGATCATCTTGTCTAGTTGGCTCATGTATTAGCACTGGCGAACATTGGCCAGCATGTTATGTAGTTTAACAAGTGGATTATGTTGCTCTTCACACGCAGTTGCTTAGTAGCCTACTCCCGACCAAAAGACTTTGACTCGTCTTAATCAATCAATGTGATTTTGTTTCATTGAATCAGCGTCTGTGTTGACTGTGATCAGGGTAGCCTAAGTGTCTTGTCTGTTTAATGAACACAATAACTATTGATTTCATGTGCATGGCACAGCCATGTAGCATATAGGCTGCACACACCAGCAACATAATTTAACTCAAAATATGGCATTCTATTCTTTGAAAATAAATTATTAGTCTTATGTTTCTTAGGACCTGCCTAAAACAAATTAATAATGGATTTTGTTGTGATGGTATATATATTCAATGGATTTATTAAAATAGAAGTTCACCCACATTGGCAAAGGTCTACTCATGTGCACGGAGATATAAAACGCTTATCTCTAAAAAAAAAAAAAAAAAATTACGGGTAACATACCATTAAGTATATCTGTAAAGGGTAAGAAACAGTCCTCAATTACTAACGTTTGAAAACCCAAGGCGGTGCAATTCTCTTTCTCTCTCTCTTTCTTCCTCTCTCTCGAAAGGTGGTGGTGGGATTGGCGATATTGGAGCCGGGGAACAATGCTTTGAAGTTGGCTTTTTGTGGGGTGGACCATGTGTGAAAGTAAGACCGTGTCTCAGCCACCCCCCCTGTGGAGCGCTCCACTTTTGAACCTGCGGATCACCTCAGATCTCCCTCCAGGCCGCAGGGCCGAGCGGGGGTGTGAGGATGTATCTTGTTAAAGGGTTAATGAGGTAAAACTGTGTGGCACGGTTCATGTTCACCCAGTGGAGAGAGGGAGGGCCGTAGTGATAGTCAGTGTGACTATGTATACAGTGTGCCTGCAGGGCTCTAAAGTGCGACCATTTTGGTCGCATATGCTCCTAAATATTTTGCACCAAAAATGTTTACCAGAATAATTGTTGTTATGATTAGGCTTTGCTGTACCACTGCCTCCAAGTGCCATACCCCCCGGGCCCGGAGAGCAAATCAAGTGCACCTATAGGCCTACGGCTGGCTAATCAGATAGCTCAGATTACCTTGTCTGCAGCTTCCTCGAGCGACGATACTATGAGATTTCAAAAATGGTATAACCAAGACTAGAGACCCAGCTAGCACATTAGGTTCATTAGATGTGGGAACGTACATTTTTTTGGTTTACCATTGGTTCTGGGAACGAAGCCATACGTTTCCTGACCGGTTAAACGGAAGTGAACATTTCACCTTCTTCTTGGAACGTTTATTTTTTAGGTTGATAACATTTTACTCTTGTTCCTTGAAAGTTTTCCTGGGAGGTTTTATTAATGCTCTGAGAATGGATATTATAGGTTATTTGGAGGTTTTTAAATTACTTCCTTAACTTTAACTGAATGTTTCAGTAAGACTGCTAACTTATTTTTGGTTAACTTTTTTTGAACTCCAAGCACAGATAGAACATGGAAACTAATTTGCTTTAATCATGGAAACATTCATTTATTATTGTGACACAGCATCAGTGAGATTCAAACCGATAATCTTCTGTTCATGGATCTGGTCCACTATCCCACCAGGATGGAGCTAGCATTCCATGTTTTTTTTTTAACACATACAAAGCTGTTCATTTTTGTCTATTCAAACAGACCCCATTTCAAGGGAAACAAGCACTCATTAAGATCAGGTGTGGCCAATTAGTGGGTGAGGCCAACACACCAGAACACACTTAACAAGGTAGAGGATAGAGAGAGTTTTGTTAATGATCAGAACGGAATGGATGTTTTCAAATAACATTCTTAGAACGTTCTCTGAGCGTCACTAGTTCTTGTGGTTTTTATGGAACATTAACGTTGTCGGAGCAATGAGAACATGACTTTAAATGGAACCATGAGTAAACCTGTAGGAAACATAATGCTGATGTACTGAAATTCCCACAGAATAGCGTTGTTTCTTATGTTCTTGGAACAATTTGAAATAGAACCATGAGGAAACCTTTAGGAAACGTTATGCTGAAGTACTGAAATTCCCACAGAATAGCGTTGTTTCTTATGTTCTTGGAACAATTTGAAATAGAACCATGAGGAAACCTTTAGGAAACGTTATGCTGAAGTACTGAAATTCCCACACAAGAACTTTGTTTCTTTACATTCTCTGAACTATTTGAGAACATTCTCAATGTCACAAGTTGGAGAACTTTCCTAGAACATTATCAAAATTGAAATGAAATTTAACCATGTTTGAACTTTTAGGAAACGTTCTGTTAAAGTAATGAAATACCAAGAAAATAACGATTCCCAGAACGTTGTGGAAAGGTTGTATGCAAAATAATCATAGGACAACCACGCTCTAAGAAACATATGGTTCTCAGAATGTTATGTACTAAGTGGGGAGAGACTGTCATGAATACAGCAAAGAGCTGCTGTTTTTAAGAGCAGTTCAAGTTCATTCAGAACTGTCAAATCTTTTTAGTCAACACTTTTATAAGCCATAAAATGAGCTTCTCCCTTCATCCACTTGCACTTTAACCACCAATGCAACGAACGAATAGCAATATGTATTGAAAGTCTTGCATTTTTAATATTAGCGCATGAGGCTGAAATAATGGGATGCGACTCCAGTTCCACCATCAGCTGGAAGAGCGTGCTCACTGGGCACAGACGTCAATTCAACGTCTATCCCATGTTGGTTCAATGTAATTTCATCGAAATGACTTGGAAACAACGTTGATTCAACCAGTGTGCCCATTGGGCATGCCCCTTTTTGGTCACCGTCAGTCTCGGCGGAGGGATGGTGAGAGGCGGACCCTCTACTGCTCCCTCCTTCTGCTGAAACTGACCATCAGATGCAGATGCAGACAGTAAAATAAAATAAATGTTTTTACCTTTATTTAACAAGGCGGTTAAGAACAAATTCTTATTTTCATTGATGGCCTAGAAACAGTGGGTTAACTGCCTGTTCAGGGGCAGAAAGACAGATTTGTACCTTGTCGGCTCGGGGGTTTGAACTTGCAACCTTCCGGTTACTAGTCCAATACTCTAACCACTAGGCTACCCTGCCACCCAACGATTTAAATGAATGCTCACTCAGCTGTGCTTCATGAGTAATACAACACCTGATCTGTTACCAGTCTGATCATATACGGTAACTGCCCAAATAAAGGAAACACTTGAATAAATGAGGGATACAAAGTATAATGAAAGCAGGTGCTTCCACACAGGTGTGGTTCCTGAGTTAATTGAGCATGCAATGTCCCATCGTGCTTAGGGGCCATGTATAAAAATGCAGAGTTTCTCATTATTTTGGCTACCATGGCTAGAAGAAGAGGTTTCAGTTACTTTGAAAGAGGGGTTCTTAAAGGAGCATGCGCAAGCGTGTGTGTAACCAGATCTCAACCCAATTGAAAATGTATGGGAGATTATACCACCATCAACAAAACACCAAATTATGGAATTTCTCGTGGAAGAATGTCACATCCCTCCCATAGAGTTCCATACACCCGTAGAATCTATGCCAAGGCACATTGAAGCTGTTCAGTATTTTTTTTTTATCTGCAGTAAATCTTAGCTTGCAGGTGTTTGTATAAACATTTTAGCTTTTTAATAATAAATATCTTTATTAGTGTCTAGGGCACATCATTGTGCTTCAGAAGTAGATACAGCCTATATTGGGTCTATATGAATTCTATCTCAATCAATTAAAAAAAATCTGCTTTTCTTGTGTTCCTAAATGTTATGTTGTGCTTGGAGGCATCGGTGCTACCAATTGATGTTAATTTAGAACCCTGTGTGTGTGTTCATTTGTGTGGATGTTTTTGCTTGTTTGGGATGCCTCAAATAGACCCGAGCCCTCAGGGATGTTTATTTTCATGCTACAATAGCATGGTGAATCTTGGTACCCATCCACCTTTTCCTTCAAATGTGAAGAACCTAAAGTATCCATGGCTGGCAGAGTAAAAGCAGTATGAGCAAAGGAGGGGTTGGAAGATGCCAGACTGAGCCATGCTACACGTGGTGCAAAAATGCCAAGCATGTATGCCCATGTCCACTCTTCATAGGCCGTCATGTCCCCTCTCCTCTCATTCCGAGCCGGGCGTTGCGGGGAAACCCAGGACTCATACACCATGTGCCACACTCAAACACCATGTGGGAGTGAATTACTGGGACAGCACATTGAGCTACAGGTGTGAAAATTAGGTGTGAGGTTTATGTGTGATAAATTACCAACAGGTGTGCTAATTTAAGCCACTTCCCCTCCATCCATCTCATTTTATTTCTTCCCCTTTTCAGAGAGAGGAAAACACATTTCACTCGCAGCTTGAGAGGAATTCTGGGAGTGGAAAATACCAAATATAAAAAGATTCCCTCCCAAAAAAGGGCGAAAAGAAAGAGAGAAACATAAACCACAGGGCAGAAACATAAACCACATGTTTGTGTCTTCGAGCAAGGCCAGAGAGTGATAAGATCCATTGTGTTGAGTCACCCATTAACTCTCTGTTATCCTGCTCTGGAGAGTAGTAAACCCTGTAGCACCTGCACAGACCTACATATTGGCCATACTGGCATCTAAACAGCATAGCAACATGACGGAGGCAGATGCTGTATAGAACAAGAGCACCGTGCCAGTCAGTAGCTGGAAGATCATTCAGAGTGATAGGAATAGAAGTAGATCACAGAGCATGCTCTTGAGATGTTCCACAGAGGGACAACTATACATGGTTATAAAAGGCATCATTGTAATGAAGTTAGTTTAATCGAAATGTCAAAAAAGGTAATGCTTTTTAATGGGATGTTTAAGTAATGTGATTAATGACGTTAAATAGTATTGCTGTTGCTTCTACTTTCCTCTCCTGATTGCACCATAAAGCATTTGATGGGACCTCATGTAGAGATGACACTGACTTGTCAACTGCACATCAAGGCAGTTCTCACTGCTTTTCCTTTTACAATTCAGTTCAAATGAAGCTATGAGTCTTTCTAGTCCTTTAAAAGGCACAATCCTTCATTCATTTTCTTTATTATGCTAGAGGTATTCTTTTGAAGCTATACGTTCTGAGTTTACAACGACTTGTTAACTAGAGTAAAAAAAACAGATACATTTTGGGTTAAGACAATTGTACTAAGTTAATGGGGCTTTATAAGTTATATTCTTATAGAATCAATGGGTATATATTATTAATTCATTGAAATGACCACATCTGTAGGATATTGCAAATTGCACCTTTAATGTGACACTTCCACCGTACAGCCGGATCTCAACCAACTAGCCGACTTTTCAGAACAAAACAAGATGAGGCTCATCCCAGCAAAGTGCATGTATACCTGTTTCAGCCATAATCCTGCCCCACCTCTGCCATTATCCGTCGCCGACCACACACTTGAGGTGGTGTCCAGTGCCAAAGCCCTCGGTGTGACATTCCAAGCCAACCTAAAATGGGAAACACACATCTCCGACATTACCACCAAAGGGATCCGAAGACATGATGAACCGTCTTCGCCACTTCAACCTTCCCTTGAAGTTTAGGGTCACTTAGAAATGTCCTTGTTTTTGAAAGAAAAGCTCATTTTTGAACATTAAAATAATATCAAATTGATCAGAAATACAGTGTAGACATTGTTACTTTTGTAGCTGGAAACTACATATTTTTTATGGAATATCTACATAGGTGTACAGAGACCCATTATCAGCCAACATCATTCCTGTCTTCCAATGGCACGTTGTTAGCTAATCGAAGTTCATCATTTTAAAACGCTTAATTGATAATTAGAAAACCCTTCTGCAATTGTTAGCATAGCTGAAAACTGTTGTTCTGATTAAAGAAGCAATAAAACTGGCCTTTAGGCTAGTTGAGTATCTGGAGCATCAGCATTTCTGGGTTTGATTACAGGCTCAGAATGGCCAGAAACAAAGACATTTCTTCTGAAACCCGTCAGTCTATTCTTCTTCTGAGAAATGAAGGTTATTCCATGTGAGAAATTACCAAGACACTGAAGATCTCA
Source organism: Oncorhynchus keta (assembly GCF_023373465.1). Classification (NCBI taxonomy): domain Eukaryota; kingdom Metazoa; phylum Chordata; class Actinopteri; order Salmoniformes; family Salmonidae; genus Oncorhynchus; species Oncorhynchus keta. Next base: position 3,281,916 of record NC_068451.1, read on the forward strand.
TACAACGCTGTGTACTACTCCCTTCACAGAACAGCACAAATTGTCTCTAACCAGAATAGGAGTAGGAGGCCCCGGTGCACAACTGAGCAGAGGACAAGTGCATTGAAGTATCAAGTTTGAGAAACAGATGCCTCACAAGTCATCAACTGGCAGATTCATTAAATAGTACCCGCAAAACATCAGTCTAAACGTTAACAGTGAAGAGACGACTCCGGGATGCTGGCCTTCTAGGCAGAGTTCCTCTGTCCAGTGTCTGTGTTCTTTTGCTCATCTTAATATTTTTTTAAATATTATTGGTCAGTCTGAGATATGGCTTCTTCTTTGCAACTCTTAATAAAATGGTCACCCAGATTAACTGTTTCTAATACAGCAAACAAACATTTCTACTCAACTATGTCGAAGGGCTTTTCGGCATCGAGAGAGACAATGAGTGCAGGGCCTTTAACTCTGCAAAGGTGGTTTATTATATTCAAAGCACCTCTCACATTGTCCGTTCCAAATCTGGATTTGACAAAGCCAGTCTGATCAGGTTTAACGAGGTCTGGAAGTATGACCTCCAACCTGTGCGCAAGTGTTTTAGTGATTATTTTAACATCAACTCCCAGCAAACTGATAGGTCTAAACAAAGAGCAGTTGTACTTTTTTTAGTATCAGGATACAGATTTCCACAACTTTTGAACATATCATTTAGAGCAGGCATATCTCAGGCCAGAACTTCTTGTAGAACTCTGCAGAGAAGCCATCTAGGCCGGGTGCCTTTGCCAGGAGGCATGCCCTTAATTGCCTGAGGTGGCAGGTAGCCTAGTGGTTAGAGAGTTGGGCCAGTAATCGAAAGGTTGCTGGCTTGAATCCCCGAGCTGACAAGATAAAAATGTGTTGTTCTGACCCTGAACAAGGCAGTTAACCAACTGTTCCCTGGTAGTTTGTCATTGTAGATAAGAATTTGTTCTTAACTGACTTGTCTAGTTAAATAAAAGGTAAAACAAATACTATTTAAACATTTACTTTTTCACAAACTAGGTGTAAAGGGGAGCATTTACTCTCTATGCTCATCTGATATAGTGGGCAAGATGATCTTATTCAGATATTTTGTCTTTTTTTTGTTCGATCTTGTACATTGTGAAGTATAAAGAGATTTATAGAAGTCGCAAAACGTATTATTGATAAGCAATGGATCATAAGTGGAGCCATCTGCCATCCTTACAAACTTAATCAATCTTTCATTCTGTTATTTGTTAAGTTGGTGTGCAAGTAGACGTCTTGGACGGTTACTTAACTCATAATATTTTTGCTTGGTGAAAATGCTTACATGCTTTGTATGCTCTAAATTGAGTTTGGCCTTTGCACAAGCTAGTGAATTCCAGTTCGCCTGGGTTGGTTGTTATTTATGAAAATATTCTAAATGCTTTACTTCAGCCTCCAATTTTCCCTATTTTCAATTCTAAGCTTCTTGATCATTAACCCTTATGGTTACTTTAGCAGCATCCCAGATTGTTGCAGCTGAGACAGGAGAGAGTAGATTGTCGAGCCAATAATAGTGATAATGTATCTTTTATCACAGAGCAGAATCCTTCAATGTTAAGCAGAGACGTATTATGTCTCAAATCTCATTTTGGGGATTGTTTTGCAAATTTCAATAGTTATACACTGGGGCATAGTCAGAAATTACTATAGAACCAATAGCACATGACTGGACAACATGCATGTAAGTAGAGGGCATAAACAAATAGCCCAATCTAGAATATGAATTATGGGGTCTTGAGTAAAAGTATAGTCTCTGACATTAGGATTTAGCTCGCTCCATACATCTATTAAACCAGATGAATCACAAACATTTCTGAGAGCATTTGAGGCTCTATTATTTGAGACTGGAGCAGTTGATGATTTATCCAATTCACCCAAAGTACAATTGAAATCTCCTGAAATAAACGCAAGTCCCTTGCAGTGTTGATTAAATCATGAAATAATGCCAGACATACATTTGGGGGAGTCTGTATTCGTGCCACATAGATTTAGTATAGTAGTATGTTGATATACAGTATATTACCTGTAATCAAAATAAATCATGCTTCAGGGTCTGTATCTTGGTGCTCAAATATAAATGGGACATTTTTTGGTTTGAACTAAAGAAGAAAAGTACACCTGGCCCACCCAGTCCCACTTCAGCTTATCATGTTCTGTTAAATGGGTCTCCTGTAGCATAGCAATTGAAACCATTTCCTTTTTTAAGAATGTTAGAATTTTCTTCCTCTTGACCACATGCTTACTGCCCCGAACATTCCAGGAGACTGGTTTAAATTAACTGTTTATGTTACAGTAGTATTAAATAATAACTTAACCCAGACTGAGTAGTGCATCACAAAAACATTTGTGTAACCCTAAACTAAAATACAACATAAAAATACAATTTAGAAAAACCCCATTGCTGAGTCCCCAAATGACAGACCCCAAAAACAGTACCTACCCTGTTTTCTGTCACATTACTAAAATCCCACTAAGAGTTTTTAATAAAAAATAAAGTTTCACTATGTCCTATGTTGAATAAAGGGGAATTAACATAAGTCTGTGGACATGTGGATGAAAAATGAATAACCTAAAATGTTCAATTGTCCTAAGCATTAGCGCTATTGTACTCACATGCACTTAACCGAACACACACACACACCATAGTCACATGTAGCCTATCCTATATAATAAATAAATAAAAAGACAAATTACGGTCCTGAAGTAAAATGAACATAGCCTAGTAATTACGCCCCTTTGTCTACCTTGACGCCCAACTAAAGGAGCAAATGAACAGGAACGTCATAGGGATTTGGTTTATTCATTAATAGAAAAAAAAAATGAAAAAGATCCTCAGTTCTATAAATGAAAAGCTTAGTTACATTTCACCATAACGCTTATTAACTATTACTTTGTATAACATGGCATGGTAGACAGTTCCATCCTGAGATAGGCTGACTATCTATATGCGGTGCATGGACTGGGCAAATAAAAGTTACTCACGTTCACGTCCCATAAACTGACCATGTGTGCACCCTAATAACATACCTTGCAGTGGACCAGCATTGCTCTGGGAGGGCGACCGGGCTCTGGGTTTGCCGTTAGTGTGATGCCCTGTCGATGACTGGGGGTCTGTCAAACGTCTCTCCGCCGAGGACGTCTTGCAGGAAAGAGGCCATGAACTCGGTAGGATTGCGCCCTTCCGCCCCCTCAGGGATTTCGACCACACGAAGGTTCTGTCTCTGGGAATGGTTTTCCTGTTCATCTAGACTAACCTTTAGCTTTACGTTCTCGGAGGTAAGCTCGTCGTTTTTGGTCTCCAATTCGGTAAGCCGCTTATTGATGACTGTCAACGACATTTCCCTATCCTTTATTTTTAGTGTTTGTGTCGTGAGTGTTGTTTGTAGTGTAACCATAGTTGACTGGACTTCTGTCGTAATTTCAGCTCGTAGACTTGACCACAGAAGAACAAAGTTGGGTCATGAAATCAGAGCGTAGTGTAGCCATATCTGCGCAGATGATCTCCATATCATTGTGTTGCTAGTCTTCGTCATGTCTTCTTGTTTACCGTTTTGTCTCGTTTTCCCAGTTGCAAACATATCCAAAAATGCCACCCAAATGTTGCTAGAGCCAGTAGGTGTGCAAAATGTCTTCTCATTTTGACAGATAAAAAGTTAAAACATAAAAGTATCAACCCTTAGTGGAGAGGCCTCGGGACACGTCTTTACTTAACCATGTTGAAACCAACAAGGAGTTCTTTTCAATCTGAGAAACCAGCTGCCTGTGTAATTGAGCAGTCCGTTTTTACTATATCTCTGCTATGCTCACCTCTTGACAGGTCGTCATTGCAAATAACAATCTGTTGTTAAATGTCTTACCTGTATACAAAAGTTTAAAAATCAAAGTATAGGGTTGACTATGAGTCAGGCCTTGAGTAAAATATGCTTTTCATTAATGAGGACCAATGGCCTCTTTATGAAGAGTATGTTAATAAAATATTGACAGTTGTGTGGTGACACAGTGTGTGACTTCTAAAAGGGAAAGGGCTTTTAAGGACTGAGTGGACTTGGTCAAGGGAGTAGCTTCAGAGAGATGAGATTATTTGATTGAGTCATGGTTTGTTTGAGTAATTGATTGATTGAGTGAGGGAGGGAGGGAGGCCAAAGCCAGAAAGAAGCTGTGCTGAGGCCTACTGTAGGCTAGGAGTCTTCAACATGTGGCCTGCAGGCCAAATCTGCCCCACAAGCCAATTAATGTGGCCTGCCAAGGATGTGTATCCACCTGACATTGAGTCAGTGATTGTTTCTGTGTCATGGAAATGGGCACTCATGCTAGGTACAGGCCGTGCCACAACTCTTTTTGCCCACCCTATTCCCTATTATAAACTCTAGGTTCCTACTCCTATAGCTGCCTGTTTTCCCCATTGCTTTGGAGATCTCTAGCTCCTTTCAAGTGATGTGATCAAATCTCTCCACGCCTGCCTTGTCTTGCCTGCTGTGTCTTGCCTTGCCTTGCCTGGTGGGTCTGTGTCACAGGAACACTTTGGCTATAATAATAAGTCTGAAAACAAATGTGTTTGCTCAGACACATGCTGCAAAATCATTATAAGCAGCAGAATTGTCCTAAATTATAAACATGTGCATACAGTACGATCTGTTAAAGTAAACTCTGAAAAAAACATAGATCCTAAATCCTGACTGTTTCCAGCTGGAAAGGAGTCGGAGCCGAGTCCAACATATTTTCTGCTAAATTGGAACAGAAATGTGCCTTCAGCGCATAGGGCTGGTGTGCCCCCCTTTCCATGTACCGACTTTAACAAGCTAGAACAATGTGTAGCCGTTCCGGGGGCTGGTTAACATTGTGTGGATGGTCTGTGAGTTTTACAGTGTAGAATTGGCTGTTCAGCCTCTCGCTGCTACAGCGTAAGCCTCAAGGGTTACGTGGTTTGAAGAGGGATACAACGAGCGGTCGTGTCTCCAAGTTCGATACGAGGCCAGCCTGTTGGTGGTTGTGATGGTGTCCCGCACATCTCTCGCCCAGGGGTGGCACATCCAGACCCACTAAAATGAGAGGGATATGACTTCTCTCTCTCTCTCTCTCTTAGACTGAATAACAGTAAGCTTATACCATCATTGCGGGTAAAAAAAATAATACAATAATCGCCTAGTTGCTATGAAGAAAAGTCCACATATATAGTTCTGTTGGCGAATGTTCTTCTCACCACATAAGAAGAGAGAACCTCCTAACCAGGCTGCGGCTTTGTGACTTATGAGGCCTGAGGTTTCCCTGCACCATGTCCTCCCTCGCCATTTGCATCCAATATCAATGAATCCATACATTAATGTAAAGTAATGTAAACTCTTTCAAAACTCTGGTTAGCTACTAGAGATCTAGTTATCCTAGTGTTATTAGATTGACATACCAGGGCCCTCCTGGAGTAGATAAGGAGACATATAAGAATATAACCTCTTGTGTTATGTTTGGTGCGTTTGACCCTGAATCCCCTGTACTGTATCATTAGCACAAGCCTCCCAGTCACAACAGTTCTAGTAAGGGTTTTCCCCCTCTACAGAGAAACATTAGTCCTTAATCAGACCCCGAGTGAGTTTTGATGCATAGCAGCTTTAGTTACTCACTTAAAGAAAGCCTGATGATGAGAGAGAATGGACCCTGGCCCCGGCAACCCTCTTCCTCTGCCCTCTCATGACCTCCCATCTATCCCTGCCTTTACACAACTTCAACAAATGGGATCAACAGTAAATGAGCCCTAGTAATGTGGGCGGGATGCTCCCTTTTACTTTTCCAACCCGGGCGGTGGATGGATCGAGGGGTGACTCAGTGTGTGATTCCTACAGGGAACAATCAAAGTTCTCACATAAAAGAAACACCAAAAACAGATCTACAATTTGCCTTATTATGGTTTATAAGTTACAAAGTTATAATGAGTCAGTGCGGTTGATGATGTCATGGAGAGCGGTAGGTGCGTGAGAGGCAGGAGGTGGTTGGCTCAGACCAGGCCCGGCTAACTCCCCTGCCTGCATGTGGGGCTTTGGCAGCTGGCGGTGATACCCATTACGCTTGTTTCAGAGTTGTTAAAACGTACCTGAGACAGACTGTGTTCCTGCTGGATCTCACCGTGGGCCTAATTGCTCCTGAGCTGCGTTCCACAAACCTCCCAACAACAGCACCGCTGCCCTGCTGAATGAAACCGCTACCCTCCAAACATGTTGTCATAACTCACATTATGGGCCTGTGTTTTGCATGAATGGAGGACCAAAGCTTTGTGTTCATCTGAATGAACTAGAATATCTCTCCCCAAAGTGGGCAGTGCAACTGGAACACTGTTGGAGGAACATGTTGCCTATCAGTTTAAGTTTGTTTCACCAGAACTGTTTGTAAAATGGAGACTAATTGAAGCCCAGAGAGAGAGAGAGAGAGAGAGAGAGAGAGTCAAATGAAGCATGATTATTACTCAACCCAAGCAATTGATTTGTAGAAACTTATCAGGACTTCCCAGCAACACAAAAACACTGCACATATTGGTTCAGTTGAGAAACTTAGCATCGTAGAATTGAGGCTGCCAATAAATACAGTGGAGGACTTCAGATATATGTTAAATTGCTCGCTGCATATCTCACACTGGCACATACAAGGAGAACCCTCAAACCCACTACCACAAACAAATAGATGTCTGTGGCAGGGGGGGTTTCTCACATGATCTACTGTATGTGGTGTCAGTAGAAAACCAATATTAACTGGCAGCTATATGTCAGTCCCATTTCACTATACAACCGTCACACTTCAAATGATTTGTAATATTTGTCTGCTTGGTTAGCTTGCTGTGCTAAGGAACCATTGTGGTGGTGTCTTCTCCAGTGATGTTCAAAGGGCCCCTGATTTTGTAAATACAATACTTGAGGCACAGAGGGATCATTAGATAACCATCAGAAGTGGGGACTGCAGAGATGTTTTGTTTTTTAAGTCCTATTTATTCTGTGGTTGAAACTGTAAACTATGTTGGTTGATCATGGAGAGGGAGTAGCATTTCTAATGGTGTGTTGTTCACTGCTCACATTCTCTCTCTCCACAGTAAAAAAAAAAAAATAAAAAACAGGGTGTTCTATGGCATCCATAATCTCACGATGACCATTACTGCTAGGCCTATGTTCTGGTGATGAAAGATGAAATGAAAGCGCTGAGCTACTACAGATGCCTTGAAAAAAATCTAGCATGTGAACATGTCAAAATATGGTTTGCATAGTTGATTGGTTGGTTTCAAATGTTTCTGCTGTTCGGGAAAACTATTTATGTACAATGTCAACTGTTGCCTATAACTTAGAGCGTTGCAAATTCACACAACATACCATCGCTGTGTGTTTAGGAGTGCACATGGGTGCCAAATTAGGTTATGGTGCTGTAATTTTCAGAGAGCCCGAAATTCCTCCAGACCGATGCACTTTTGATCGTCTCCTCTCTAGTGTGACTTGAAAACATGGCTATAGATGCTGTTTACACACCAAAGCCGAATGGCTTTCACTGTTTCGGTTGGAGGCACTGTAGCATGCGAGCTAAGGTAGTAGAGGCTTCTCTTTTGATATCTATCTGATCTCTTCACCATGGATCGATCTCCCCATTGGCACAGTGCCTCTGTGTACAATGCACTGAACTGGTGGTGGTGGAAGCCATATTCCTCTAGAACAGTGGTTCCCAAACGTTTTATAGTCCCGTACCCCTTCAAACATTCAACCTCTAACTGCGTACCCCCTCTAGCACCGGGGTCAGCACACTCCCAAATGTTTTTTTGTTTGTTGCCATTTTAAGCCTGCCACACACACTATACAATACATTTATTAAACATAAGAATGAGTGAGTTTTTGTCACCACCCGGCTCGTGGGAAGTGACAAAGAGCTCTTATAGGACCAGGGCACTAATAATAAATATAATAATAATTTTGCTCTTTATTTAACCATCTTACATATAAAACCTTATTTGGGGCGGCAGGTAGCCTAGTGGTTAGAGCATTGGGCCAGTAACCGAAAGGTTGCTAGATCGAATCCCCAAGCTGACAAGGTAAACATCTGTCGTTCTGCCCCCAAACAAAGCAGTTAACCCACTGTTCCTAGGCCGTCATTGTAAATAAGAATTTGTTCTTAACTGACTTGCCTAATTAGATAAAGGTTAAGAAATAAATTGTTAATTGAAAATTGTGAATAACTCACCACAGGTTAATGAGAAGGGTGTGCTTGAAAGGATGTACATAACTCTGCAATGTTGGGTTGTATTGGAGAGAGTCTCTGTCTTAAATCATTTTCCACACACAGTCTGTGCCTGTATTTAGTTTTCATGCTAGTGAGGGCCGAGAATCCACTCTCACATAGATACGTGGTTGCAAAGAGCATCAGTGTCAGGATACAATGAGCACAGACCAATCCAGAAATCTGGCAGTGGCTTCTGATTAAATTACATTTTCACAGAACCGCTTGTTGCAATTTTGATGAGGCTCTCTTGTTCAGATATTGGTACGTGGACTGGAGGCAGGACATGAAAGGGATAACGCATCCAGTTGTTTGTGTCATCTGTTTCGGGAAAGTTCCTGCGTAATTGTGCACCCAACTCACTCGGGTGCTTCGCTATATCACATTTGACATTGTCCGTAAGCTTGACTTTATTTGCACACATACAATGATGGAAGGACCTGTGTGTTGTCCTTGTTAATGCAGACAGAGAAGAGCTCCAACTTCATAATCATAGCCTCAATTTTGCCCCGCACATTGAATATAGTTGCGGAGAGTCCCTGTAATCCTAGAATAAGATCATTCAGGCGTGAAAAAACATCACCCAGATAGGCCAGTCGTGTGAGAAACTCGTCGTCATGCAAGTGGTCAGATAAGTGAAAATTATGGTCAGTGAAGAAAACTTTAAGCTCGTCGCTCAATAAAAAAGTGTCAATACTTTGCCCCTTGATAACCAGCGCACTACTTTGTTGTAAAAGTGTTACATGGTCGCTGCCTATATCATTGCATAGTGCAGAAAATACACGAGAGTTCAGAGGCCTTGCTTTAACAAAGTTAAAGAGGATGTCTTCCTTAATTGACCCCCCCCATAAACGTAACTACCAGGAGCTGTGCCAGGCCCGCCACGTCTGTTGACTCATCCAGCTGTAACGCATATAATTCACTGGCTTGTATGAGAAGCAGTAATTGTTTCAAAACATCTCCTGCCATATCACTGATGCATTGTGAAACAGTGTTGTTTGATGAAGACATTGTCTGTATAGTTTTTTGTGCCTTTTCCCCCAGCATTGTCCCAGCCATATCCACGGCAGCAGGAAGAATGAAGTATTCCACAATAGTATGGGGCTTGCCTGTCCTAGCCACTCGGTAGCTCACCATATAAGACGCTTCTAGCCCCTTCTTATTAATGGTATCTGTTGCTTTGATACACGTCTTAATTCTCACTCAAAAAACTCCTGTGGCTTATTTTTCAAACTGGTATATTTTGTTTCTAAATGCGCAAGAGTGAAGGTTTCATCGAGTTATGAGATAGAATTTTTGCACATATAACACACTGTGGCTGAGGAAAGGCACTACTCCCAATATAAGTGAACCCCAAATCAATATACCGTAGTTCTTGTCATTTTTTTTTTGCCTCTTCGATGGTCCAATGTCCCTGTCTGTTGTTCGGTGCGTTCCCGGGTAAGGGGGCAGTAGCTCTTCAGATGCATCAGATTCACAACTGTCAGTGTCCATGCTAGCTGGGCTAACAAATGTAGAATTACTGATGCTAGCTTTGGATGTGCTCGTGGGAGCAGAACAACTTGTGTCGTCAACAGGTGCATGTGTAGAGTGCTGGTAGTAGCAGTACTACCAGTAGAGGTGGTATGTGTGTCTATGGACGCGGGCCTTACTTAAAAAAAAAAACATTTATCCTTTTTCGAACAAACGGAATGAGCAGCAGCTAAGTTTGGCTACATTCGGACCGTTTGTGGAATTCCCTCTAGAGAGTAACGGTTAATGTGATTGGATGTTAATTATTTGACTAGGCTACCTGTATTTGACATTGTGTTGTTATTTCGCTGAACACTAGATGGTTTAATTTTATTTTTGGCAGTTAAACGAGGCTACTCAGGCGAGAGAAACTCACCCAAATGTAAATATATGTTTTTTAATTAACAAAAAAATGTGAATCACATTTTTATTTGTTGTACCCCCGACGGCATTGCTCGTACCCCTGGGGTGCTGATTTTCGAACCTTTGTTTATTGGAATTTTTGAAGGATATTGTTGGTTTTCTGGACGAATATTGTATCTTGACCATATGTTCCTGCTAAATATCCAGGTCAATGTAGGCATGAAATTGGCGAGAACTCGTTTGGACACCTTGTCGTCCTTAGAAAGCAAAACTGTTTTCCTTTTTTGAGCTTGTTTCATGTTTGGTTCACATCGATGTGTCTGAGAATTGATGAATGACTGAAACCAGCTGGCAATATTGATGTTTGAATGTGTTTGACACCACTCCAGTAGGTTTAGTTGAGTTGGACAGGGCCACTCCAGACGGACAGACAGACTTAATAATGGCCTCCCTTCTGACATGCCTGTGGGCTGTGCTTTGAATGTGCTCCAGACTTCGACCTGATCCAAAGAAGTCTCCAAAGAACAGTTACCAAACAAATTCTCACTTGCCTGGAGAGTGTTTCCTTCCTTCTTTCCATTTCTAACTGTAGAATGTGGGATCTGCATCGGAACCGAACAGTGTTGTTATCCTTTATCAGCGTGTGTTGCAAGATTAGCAACGAGCAATATTTTCTTTTCAACAACTTCAAAGAGGAAAGGCATGGAGTGTGTGAGCCAGGGATGTGATGAGGCGATTCGCTGACGACGTTCTCACTGATTGATTGACCAGTGGGCTGAGGTGATCAGGCATAATGAACGCACAGTTAAATGGCGGCTAATAGAAGGCAGCAGGCATATTAGTTATCAACCACTAAAAAGAGGTGAGCCAGAGGCACCGCACCGCTGGTCAGATCAAGTGAGTAACTAACCCGCCCAGATGCCGAAAGATCGGGACATGCTTTGTGATAGTAGTGCCCCGCATTCGCCACTGTTAGATCCCAGAACCCCTTCTCTCCCAATGGGTGGGAAATGAACTCGCTAACTTCTCACAATTTTCATCTTCATTCTAAGCCCGGTGTCCCCTGCTCTCAACGTTGTGTGTTAGCAATCATGTTTGGATGGGGTTTGGGAAAGGGGAGGACATTTGGCCAATTTACAGTGGATGTCAGGTCAATGTAAACATGCCCAGAGTGTATATTCTACATTAATGTATGGCTGTGTGAGGCGATGAGGAAGAAAAATACCCCTGTTTATTTTCTCTTTGTGGAGAGATTGACAGCATGAAGCCAGATATACAGTGAACATCAAAAGTACTGGAACAGTGATACATACAGTGATACATTTTTGGTCTCTGTACTCCAGCACTTTGGATTTGAAATTATACAATGTCTATGAGGTCAAAGTGCAGACTGTCATCTTTAATTTAAGGGTATTTTTAATCCATATCAGGTGAACTGTTTAGAAATTACAGCACTTTTTGCACAAAGTCCCCCCATTTTAGGGGACCAAAGTATTGAGACAAATTCAATTGTATGTATTAAAGTAGTCAAAAGTTAAGTATTTGGTCCCATATTCCTAGCACGCAATGATTACATCAAGCTTGTGACTTCACAAACTTGTTGGATGCATTTGCTGTTTGTTTTGGTTGTCTTTCAGATTATTTTGTGCCCAATATAAATGAATGTGCTATCTGTCTGACGTATTGAGGTCTCTGTTCGTTGCTGAGTGAGTAGTCGTGCAGTATGGAGATGAGCAATCAGTGATGAATAGGCCACTGAGTGCATTGGGTGCTAATCTGGACGTGATCGACGAGGTGTCGGGGTGAACTTAATCCCTGGAGACGATCACAGACACACTCTGATTAACACTAAATCTCAGTGTCTCTACTCTCCATCTCGCCACTCTCCAACACAGATGTGTGTGTGTGTGTGTGTGTGTGTGTGTGTGTGTGTGTGTGTGCGTCGTCTGCCAGGCGGGTCTTCTCTGTGAATCCTCAGTACTCTGCGTCAGTCTTCGAACACTGTGGTGGAAGAGTGAACCCCATGTCAAGCACTGACATCTCCTTGCTGCTGCTTCTCATATGATTACACCATGCTGTTATAGTTTCACTTAGCAATTTCTTGTTGTCTTTAAACGGGTTGGAGAAATGTAATATGCGAATTCATGGCCAACGGAGAAACATGCTCTGCTCAGTCTCCCACAGTTGACTTCTCCTCTATGATGTGTTATTAAGCACTGTGGTAGGTTGCCCATTTGGTGGGAGCTGTTACCCTATATCAGCCTGTGATATTTAAAAACTTGGCTCCGATCGATAGCGGTGTCTCTCGTTTGCAGCTATTGTGTTCGCCCAAGGACATTTTCTTGTAAACGGGATCGCTACGGAGTTTATATTAAGAGACGCTTATTGTGGAATGGACTGGCTGTTACTGGCTCCTTTGTCCTCCGCCGGCAACTCGATCCGGGCCCATAGTCAATGTGGTTTGGGGCTTTCATCGGCTGTCTCAGCACAGCGTCAAGACAGTTCTTAGAAGGGCCAGTTCTGACCAGAATTAATGCAATATTCACGTTCAAAACCAATCACGATTCAAAGTTGCAGAGGGGATCCAAAGAGTGCATGAATGACAAATTGCTGAATGAGACGGATTTCCTACAAATTAGAAAATATCTTTGTTACATATCTGTTACTATTGTTTGGCTTATATTGTGTGATGGACTTTTCAACTACTGACTTTTCCCCTCTGGTTTAGTCTGTTGCCTCAAGTGTACCTTTGTCCTCAGCTCTGAGGCCATCCACAGTTCTGTCTTACCACCGTGACAGGAACATGTTGTTGTTGTTAGGCCCAGTGAACTCAGCTGCACTACCACATGTTAGTTACAGTAGTTACAGTGGGATATACTATCAAAGGCCGTTTTCATTCATACTGACTGTGCCTGTATTCCACACTCTCTCTAACTCAAACATTGTTCAAGGTTTTTTTCTTCTTCATTGCCACTTCTCCCTGCTTTTTGGGGTCTAAACCAAGTTACTCTAAGGCACTTTGTGACCTGCTGATGTAAAAAGATTTTATAAGAAATTTGATCGTCGTTGAAACTAATCACACTTCCTGTTTGTGCCTTCTGTCTCTCGTCTCTCTCCTGCAGCTAGCTATGGAGTGTACCCCATCTGCAAGGGCTGCTCGGTGTGCTCCAAGGACAATGGCTGCGTGAACTGCCAGCCCAAGCTCTTCCTGTTCCTGCGGAGGGAGAGGATGAGACAGTACGGCGAGTGTCTCCACGCATGTCCGACGGGATACTTTGGCATTCGAGCTCCTGAGATCAACACGTGCTCCCGTAAGTCCTCCCTCCTTCATCCCTCCATCCCCTGCTCTCTCTTTTCTATGTCCTCTCTTGTCACATGATGTATTGTCTCGTTACGTGCTCCTTATGCAGGGAAGAAAGAGACACACATACATCACATTTTGAACGGCTGAACCATTAGCACAGGTGGATGTTAGTGCCGAGACAAGACTTTATTAAGAAGGGCCTTTCCTCCAGTGGCGACCAGTATAGGCCTGGACATGGGATCTGAGGCTGTAGATGTCTGATAAATCCAGCTTCTCAACCAACAGTCCCGCTTGGTGAACATTTGGAGGCTTGTTAGAGCGTGTTGTGGATGGGCTTCAGAACGAAGGCTGGGAAGGAAATTCAGACGTACTTAAATGGGCTGTTATTCAAGTTCTAGGCATACCTTGTTGCTTTGTTCTATGGAAGATTAGTAACGCTTACCAATAGTTTGTAGACTTTGCACAAACAGAACGCCGCCATGTGTAGATTAAAGCGAGTGGAATAGGCACTCACAGAGGGCTGGATGATATCATTCTGAGGAAGAACAATCCTGATGATGATGATGATGTAAGGAAAAAACATAAATCATATTAGATACTTCCATTCATCGATGTCAATAGTATAAATGTATAGAATTTTGTGTGGGCTTTATGTGCTCATGTGTTCAATGTGTTTTCTGTGTGTAGTCAGCTGTATTCGATATCAGAATTGTTTTGGTCCCATGACCACCTAAAACAGACAACAACTTTAGACACAGATATTTTTATATTTGCTATATTAAAAACTGTAAGGGGAAAAATTAAAACCCAACAATTTCTCCCAGCAAAAAATATATATATAAATAATAAAAATATTACAAAATCCAATGAATTAAATGTATCCCTCTCCTCTCCTATTGGACCAGGCAGAAACCCATTGGGTTCTGTTAGCCAAACTCCTGACAGACATGCTGAAATGAGGCCCCAGAGGAGCGTGTCAAGGACCTCTAGGCCCAATAATCCAGACGCGCAGCAGACACCGGAGGAGAAACCATTTTGCTGCCTCGCTCTCTCCAAACCTCCATGCAAATACGTCCACTGGTTTTGTCAGTCAGAAAAATTGACTGAAATGCCTGGCTTGTCGTAAACTGCTGGTATCAATTGGATTTTCCCCTCGCTGAGACACCCGCTCCCCCTGCACACACATGCTCATCTCTCCATTCCCCACAATAAAAGAGGAGAAGGAAGGGCCTGCAGTCATTTCACCCTATCTTCACAAGTCAGGGAGAATCCGAGGAGAAAGACATTTTGTTCTTCAGTGGATAGTAATTCTTCCCCATCCCTCACCACACCGTCTCTCTGTCCTGCGTGAAGTTAGATTTTTACGCGTTACCGACGTGCGGCATCAACGTGTGGCAAGTTAATCTGAGTCCTTTTCAGAACAAACTGATCCCAGAACAAAAATCTTACCATTGTCAAGTAGCATTAAATCTCGGTGGTCAGGCCTACTTTGATGTGATTGCAATTGGAGCCGTAACTTTGTAATCCCACTTCGCATTTGACCTTCCTCCTTAAGTTGCACTCTTTATGCAATTTCCACTAAACAGTTTGGGTCTGTCGGCCATAACGGGCCGTTCTATCAGGTCGGCTCTACGAAGCTAATTGTCGGGTCACTGGGAACGATTTGTGGGCTAACAAGGCAGCTGGATTCTCCTTCTTAGCTCAAAGAAACCGGGGTTCCTCCCCACCACCAGTGCCCCAGAGCCAGTGCCTGCCCCTGCTCTCTAAGAGGCCTGGAAGGTGGCATTACATCTCTGTTATCATGGTCTTTCAAAACAGCCTCTGAAATCACTTTAAGGAGCAGCTGCTTATTATTACACCAGAGTTTGTCTGTGTGATCTTATCTCATTCAAGAATGTTTTGTGGACTGCCTGGGTAAAGGAAAAGCTAAGCCACACGGGAGAGAGAAAGGTTTACACACTCACTCCCAGGCCCAGCCGTGATGAGGCTGGAACCCTGTGGCTACGTTCCTCACTCTCTTTCAGCCGCCACTTGACAGCTTGGCATTAGGAGAAGAACTTTAACCTGTGTGCCAATGTGCAGTAAGACTAGGTGACTGAACCAGCCAGTGGCTGAATTTAAAAGAAAGAGGGGGGAAGTTAAAGCTTGGGAAATGTGAGGGGAGGAAGATGCCTGATTCCGTGCAGTTTTTTCTCAAATTCCGTTTTCTCTGTTTAGTTTTTCATGGTTTCAGTTTTCTTTTTTAGGTTTTTGCTCTCAAAATCACACTTTTTTTTAAAAGAAAACACACAAAACTGGATGTTCCAAGTCCATAACAATATTTTACGACACCAGGAGAACACTTTTGAGGTCTGGGAAAAATCTAAGAATTATTGAACTTTTGGTGTAGTTACCCTTTATTACAAGTGAGCACCATCCAGAGACCGTTGTTTGGTTAGCTGTGTTTCTGTAGCACTCATGTGATTGCAGAGTTTGCAAAACAAATGGCTACTGAATTGAAGCAAATCATCATGATATCATTCTGCCAGGTGAGCATAGGCTACTTTATAGTTAACATTTTGTTTAGACGGTTTTGGTGAAAGCCTTTCCATCTACCAGCAGACAGTTATCATTAACGCTAACGGCTACCCAAAGCACACTGTATACACCACACAGACAAGGGCATTCCTGTGCTATTTCAGAAAGTGCCAGGAAAATACAAATCACTGATGCATTTTGTTCATGGATTTTCTACAAGTCCAATAAATGTCGTTAATTTCCTACTAAATTCAGTAAATGTTTGAATATTGCGGAATTACGCTTTAATGTCTGGCTTACGTGATTCCGTCAAAGTTTAACACATCTCTCTCTCTCATGCACACAAACACACACCTTTCAGCAGCTAATGGTGAAGAGTTGATATGATCCATAACTCCATAACAGCTGCAGTCATGGAGGCACTTATCAGCTCGGCAGACTAATACGGCTCTTCTGTCTCTATGTCAACCTCCACCTCTACCAGGCAGATTTGTACGGGTAGATATTCACATATGGTTTATATACAGCCCAGTCCTGATAAGTGCACATATATACTGTAAGGGACGTGTACGTTAGAAAACTGTGTGTACGTTTGTGGCAGTTGCACTAGTGCTAATGCAAACTAATCTGTCTACTTGCCTGGGACATCTATCTGCATGCTTTAGGTGTAATGCAGGATTTTACATCATTATTTAATTCCCAAGCTATGGCATAGACTGTATCAGACATCAACAGTATTTTCATATGGGTTGGGGTGAATGGTGGATAACAGTGTGCTGAGTTTAACGGGAGGGAAAGTGTTGACAGGGACAGCATGTGAGTAATACTCCGAGCAAAACATCATCCCAAGGGCTGTGTTATGGTTTTAAACACTGCTGAGGTGGTTGGAGGGTATCCTGGTGGACAAGGCTTGAAGTCTGGCATAGACTGTCCCTATGTGCACCCCCTTCAACAAACACACAGAACACACACAGCCACAGCCGGCCCTTAGCCGCGTGCACACACACTCGCACACACACGCAAACACAGCTCTCCCTCAGCCACAGCTCTCCCACAGTCTCAGCATGCTGTAATGCTCACAGAAACCCCAGCAACGAGCATTCCCCTGCCAGGATGAAAACCCTGTCAAGCTGAGGTCATAGATATGGCCAATATTCTGGAAGTGTGGTTCAAATATCACAGCTCATCCAGTGCCAGTATATATGCCACTCGAGACTCCCCTTGTCCGAGGTGATTTTTAAAACACAATTTCTGATTTTATTTTATTGCCTCTCCCGTACTAAAAATTGGTTACGGAATATCATTGTTGCTTTTTGTTTCTGGTTTGTACCCTTTTATGTATTTATTTCAATGCCTGAGTTTTGGATGATTGGTTACACCTTTGTAAGATTGTTCATTTTTAAAGTGCATCACGGGAGTTTGGTGGATTCTGAGGTGGACAGTAGCCACACGCCAGTTCTCCGGGCCAATTGAGTACCGAAGTATGAGGCTCTGTAAAGGAACTAACTCGCAATACCATGAGCTACGTTGGCAGCACAGACAGAATCAGGCTACTCTGCATCTCCGTCTTCCAATGTGTATTTCCATTGCACATTTTAACCATAAAAATACCATTTGCTTTTGGCCTTTGCACCTTACCAAGGGACAGTTAATCGTCACAGCTTTTACAAACCACAGTTTAGACACACTGCGAGACAACACAATGGACACAACCAACTGACAGGCCTGTCGTGTCTCTTCTCCACCGGCCCATTCTGACTGACAGGAACACCGGCACTGTCTCCCCCAGCAGCCCCATGCCAGGGTGTTAAAGAGCATCCACGTGGAAAGAAAAGCGAATGTCAGAGGGGAGAACATGCAGCCTTGTCCTGTGCCACGAACACCTGCCATCCATCAATCCACATGACATGGCTGGGTGGCAGCTAGCAAGCCAAGGGTTAAATGTCAGCCAAACCTTCTGATTTAGAGAGTAGGTCAAAGCGCTATTAGGTGAGTACTAGGCTAGCTGCTTCCCTCAGACCCGCTTGGAGAGGAAGGCTGGAAAAATGGGGTTTGTTTTCCCCTGCTTCACTGCCAGAGCTTCTTTCTGTCTGATCATGGACATGGACACTGCCGCTGCCTGCCTGTTCAACAGCAGGCCTGGTTAGCATCCTGGAAAACTCTTCAATAGACTGATGATTGGCTTGACAACCTAACCCCCATAGCTTACAAGAAAGGCCCTCTCTGGGCTCACAACATATTCTCCAACTTTTGAAAAATGATTTTTTTTTTATTTAATTTTTTTTTTTACATGAATACTCATATAAATAAATCAAGTGATGGCATATGTCCCATGTCAACCCGATCTCACACAGAACACCTCTGAAATGAACAGTTGCTTTGAGTGTCCCTGATCAAATTAGCAGATTTTTGATCCAGACCACAGCAGAGAGAGAGGGGAGAGTCGCTGCCAGCTATATTCACAGGATTAGATCACGCTTTTAAAGTGCCGTGATTCAACTCCAAATGCAGTTGACATGAATACCACAAACTGAAAAAACAAAAAAATGGAAGCAGTCACATTCATACAAGTGCAACCATGACTTTCCTTTTAAAAGATGTTGACTCCTCAGCGCAGCCACTGTCTATACTCAGTGGCTTTGAATTCCTACCTTAGCAGAAACATCTAGTTTTTTTTTAACACCTTGTATTAAAGGTCCAGTGCAGTCAAAAACTAGATTTGCTGTGTTTTTCAGTATATTTCCACATTATGTTGTTGGCAAAATACTGTGAAATTGTGAAAATTATAATAATGCCCTTTTAGTGTAAAAGCTGTTTGAAAAGACAACCTGAAATTTCTGCCTGTTTTGGTGGGTTGGTGTGTTGGGCTAATAGAACAATAAGAAGGATAGTTCCAAACCTCTCTGCCAATAACAACTAGTTTTCAGTTTTCCCCACTCCCAGACAGTCCTAACAAAGTTCTTGCTTGAGAAATTTCACTGTACTAAGAAGCTATTTATTTGTCTTTTTGACCATTTGAATTAAAAACAATCACAGTATGGTACTTAATTGTTACCCAGAAATGATTTGATTTTGAGTTAAAAACTGAGAAACAAGGCTAAGAGGAGAATGTGTTTTAAGCCTCAAGAAGACATTGAGCCTTCCTTTCATCAGATTCCTGCCAGATCTGATGACCTCATTATTTCTTATTAGTCTCCCAGAGGCACCTAGACGAGACATTGGAGGTGGCACAGAGGTTAATCCCAAAGAGGGCTATAACCTGCTATAACCTGCTCCTATATATATGCTAACTATGGCTCTGTCTGAACTTAGCCTCTCTGTTCCCTATCTATCTTGACAGAGGGATGTCTGTCTGTTGTGGCGTCTCCCCCCACCTCTTCTTCCGAGGACCTTTGACCTCGATCACTGACTGAGAGGAAGGTCTTCATCTTGGGAGTCTCACACTTGTCAGAGCTATATGCATATGTCGTATATCTGTAAAGGGATGACGTATCTTGTATCTTATCTGATAAGGAGTATGACAGGAATCGCTAACACCAGTGTTGGCTAATAAATGTGACTATAAGCTTGATTTTGACATCTAACCTCAGTAAAAAAAGAAATGTCCTCTCACTGTCAACAACGTTTATTTTCGGCAAACTTAACGTGTAAATATTTTCATGAAACATAACAATATTCATCAACTGAGACATAAACTGAACAAGTTTCACAGACATGTGACTAAGAGAAATAATGTGTCCCTGAACAAAGGGGGGGGGGGGTCAAAATCAAAAGTAACAGTATCTGGTGTGGCCACCAGCTTCATTAAGTACTGCAGTGCATCTCCTCCTCATGGACTGCACCATATTTGCTAGTTCTTACTGTGAGATGTTACCCCACTCTTCCACGAAGGCACCTGCAAGTTCCCGGACATTGCTAGGGGGAATGGCACTAGCCCTCACCCTCCGATCCAACAGGTCCCAGACTTGCTCAATGGGATTGAGATTCAGGCTCTTCGCTGGTCATGGCAGAACACTGACATTCCTGTCTTGCAGGAAATCACGCACGGAACGAGCAGTATGGCTGGTGGCATTATCCTGACATGACCCTCCAGCATGACGAGCCTGCAGAAAGGGTCCCACATGAGGGAGCAAGATGTCGTCCCTGTAAACGCACAGCGTTGAGATTGCCTGCAATGACAACAAGCTCAGTCCGATGATACTGTAGAACAACACCCCAGAACATGACGAACCCTCCGCCTCCAAATCGCTCCCGCTCTCGAGTACAGGCCTTGGTGTAACACTCATTCCTTCGACGATAAAATTATCTTGGAAAGACGGGGTCCTGAAAAAGGGACATTTCTTTTTTTTTTGCTGAGTTTATATTGTAAGATGAACTTTAACGTTGTGGCACTCGTTAGTCGTGTGTGTTTCCGTGTACCAGCGTCTCCACCTCTGTTTGTTGTCAATAACAGCAGGTGGCGCAACAAGCCGGTGCTTGAGAGTGTAGTAGCGCCAGATGTTCTTTTTTTCTTTTATTTCTTCAGAGCGAAAGAAAGAAAGAGACTCAGGTGATGACAAGCCTGGGAAGGCTTGTGTTTGAGGGGTAAAGAGGAGCGCTACTTTCCAATTTACTCCTTTGATTTATTGGCTGTTGGGTCCCTGTCTTGGGCCTGACGTGTATTGACACCGAGCCCCACCGATATCTCATTTCAGCGGGAACAAAGAGAGGAGAGAGGGATGAGAGCTTTAAAAAGTAGGGAAGAGGGAGGAGAGCGGGCGAGCGCATCCTGCCTTTGTGTGGGCCTCTGCCTTACCTCCCCTGTTCTTCACTCATTCCATGCCAACATCTCTACAGCACTGCGTAACTCTAGTGGCCCGGTGTGTTTATCAAACAAGAGATAAGCAAGTGGGTGTGTGATATGTTGGACCAGGGATGAGATAATGAGAAGGCAGAAATGTCTATATTGTAAATGTTGGCTGCCTTCCATGTGTAGTTTGTTTTGTTCTATCTAGGTCGTCTTCAATTGGCACCAAACGGAATAAAACTTGTTGTACTTGTCCAGTGTAGGGCAATTCCACTGTAACATAGTTATGCTGAGACTCAGATTTTTCACTTTAAAATGTACAGTATATCCAACAAAAACCAATGATTGCAAAATGAAACACACAGAATGACTGTTTGTGGCATCGTTCTGTTACCAAACTTTGCATCAGCCCTGTTCTTCATGTGTTTTTGTCAAATGTTCAGTGGAAATTGTTATAAGTAGTCCTTGTGCATAGAGTTGAATTGTCTGTTGAACTTTGCAGCCGTTGTTTTTTGTTGGACATACATTTTAAAGCACAACTCCGCTGCCGAGTCTCAGCATCACTCTGTTACTGCGGAATTTCCCTACAGTGTGCCCTAATGAACACAGCACAGGAGTGCAGTGAGGTCTTACAGGCTGCCTCAGACCACCTCTTGAATCTGAGAGTGACTGTTGTATGCCTCCATATACCACATCCGCACATCCGTTCCAGTAGCACTGAATTTACACTGTTCCTACCCCAACATCCCGTTTCTGCAAATCACAGCTGGTTGTCACATATGGTTGTCACCTCCGGAGAGTTTCTCTCTT
This sequence comes from Oncorhynchus keta, assembly GCF_023373465.1. Classification (NCBI taxonomy): domain Eukaryota; kingdom Metazoa; phylum Chordata; class Actinopteri; order Salmoniformes; family Salmonidae; genus Oncorhynchus; species Oncorhynchus keta. The sequence goes on from NC_068451.1 coordinate 3,303,467, forward strand.
TTCCTTTGGATAAAAGTGTATATTAAATGACATTATATTGCCCTAGGCTGCACTGTGCTTTTACCATTAGATAATTAAGATTGTAGCTGAATTTTATTCATGTTCCCTAAGGTAAAAACGTTTTCTTTTTACAGCTTTTTTGTTACTTATACATACATTTGACATATTACATACTACATGTTACATACTACATGCATGGTACTTTTATATACAGCTTTCACGTGACAAATATATTATGTATACATGCAGTACAAACATATATACATGGATACATACACACATACATGTATGTGTGTATGTGTGTGTGTGTGTGTGTGTGTGTGTGTGTGTGTGTGTGTGTGTATATGTGTGTATCCATGTATACATAATATATATATTTATTTATTTATTTTTATGATTTAAATCTCTCCATTGAACCTCACTGGATATAAGCCTAGAATAGGCCTATACATATCACGTCAGGAACATCATTCATTAAACTTTGAGGGTGATGATCAAGCA